>NC_138342.1:134604053-135204053 GCF_046562875.1 Panthera onca | reverse complement strand
TCAAAACAAATAATTCACAATTTAGGACTATCTGTAGGAGTATTATGAGGTAGATCATAGAGTATTTATTAATTACACTTTTTAAGTTTTCCTCATTACTGAGGATACAGTAACAAATAGGAAAAATGAAGTTATTCCAGGTGCTGAAGATATAGGAATACACAGTTACTGTTTATTACTCCGTGTTCTGGAAGCAAAGTACCTGGAACTATACACAGCAGAGTTGCATAAAATGAATATTTGTTAAATGAATGAAACACAGTGTTAAAAATGTTCAGACCAGGGGACCCCTGGCTGGGTGGGGTGAGAGGCTGTAGGTTAAGCTTGAGACTCTTTTTTTTTTAAACCTGAGACTCTCGATCTCAGCTCAGGTCTTGATCTCAATCAAGGTCCTGAGTCCACGCCCTGTGTCGGGCTCCAAGCCAGCCATGGAGCCTACTTAAAAAAAAAAAAAAAAAAAAAATTAAGGCCAGTAGGTTGGATTATGACTCAAAGAGTATCTCCTTAATAATTCCCTAAAGTGTTGTGGCCAACAAATTTTCACAACTTATATAACTATCAAAAATGTCATCTAGGGCAACCACTAGGGTTACTAAAGTACAATAGTAAGAGCTTAGAATGGTTAAAGTGAGTCAAGTAGGCAGTGATTGTGTGATTGTGTGTGAAATTTTAAAACCTTCTCCACGTATTAAATGAAAAACTAAATAAGCCCAATTTGCAGAAGAAAAAATAACAAAAGCAGAAGAATCCTGTTTGTTTTTATGAAAAGGCAAGTTAAGTAAAATATATTTGACAGAAAAAATATAGCTTCAATTAAAATATGTTTTAAAATGTAGCTTCAACTAAAGAATACAATGAAAATACGTGAGTGAGCAAATTTGAATGAGGAATTTGAATGGAAAATTTAATTTCTTACAAAAGCCAAATCAAACCATTTTTTTTTCTTGTTGATCACTATTCACTGAGAACATTATGTTTCTTTTTGTATCTTTTTCTTAACTTTAGGATTAAATATCCTTACAATTTGGTTTCCCCGTTTTCAGAGTAGATGCCATAGGGCCTTTAATTTCTTCTCTCTGCTTATATTTCATGTGTTCTTTATTCTCCTGTTGCTTCAAATACTCTTAAATAGCAGAAAATGAGCTATTGAGAACATTAAAATGAAATTCATCAGCATATTTTTCAGGATACTATATGTATTCTTAATAATTGTTTCATTTTTTTCCCAGAAAACTTTTACTCTAATATAATATAAACTTTTGGATTAATTCGAACTAAATTCTAAAGGTTATATATTCTACAGGTGCCTGGATGGCTCAGTCTGTTAAGGGTCCGACTTCAGCTCAGGTCATGATCTCACAGCTTATGGGTTTGAGTCCCGCATGGGGCTCTACGCTGACATCTTAGAGCCTGGAGCCTGCTTTGGATTCTTTGTCTCCTTCTCTGTCTGCCCTTCCCCTACTCGCACTCTGTCTCTCTCATTCTCTCTCAAAAATAAATATTCAAAAAAAAACTTTAAAGGTTATATATTCTTTCATGCTAATATTAACCCAGAAAATTTCCAGCAGGGGAAAAAAAAACATTTTCCTACTGCCTACTAAAAGCAAAAAATCTTACTTGAACATTGCCAAGCTCAGCATGACAATCTAGCCTGCTGTGCCACTTTGATTTGTCAAAAAAAAAAAATCCTTCAACTTTTAAAAATTGTTTCTGATTGCTTGGTTTTAGGATGAAAAATTTCCGGTACTATATTAGACAAAAGAGACAAATTATGAAGCTACAACAGTAATTACTAATGACAAGAAAGCAAATGACATAGGGAAAAATATTTCTCCTGAAGTATCTTAAAAATCATCTATTAAAGATCACTTCAATTCAAGATTCAATTCAATTTAATTCAAGATTATTTCTCAAGGATTACACAAGAAAATAACACTACATTCATATTTTCATGTATGTATATATGTTTGGACAGTTTAAATTCTACCTTTATATCTAGCAAACTGTAATACCTGAAAAGATTTCTCATCTTCAACATATTCTAACTAATTAAACATATTCTGATATAATATAGCAGAATATATTTGGTTCACAGTATGCACGAAAGCTTTCCAGTTTTTTAGCTTTTTGAAGAAATTGAGAAATATCATAAATCTGTAAAGAGAGTCCCCTGTAAATAACCACATTAAGCCCTCTGTAATGATTAAAAACAATATTCTTAAAATACATGAAAGTGAATTTAAGAATTCATTTAAAAATTAAAAAGTAAAAATGAAATTTGAAAGTAAAATTTAAATTTTCTACAAAATTGCCTTAGATACAGAAATATATCATATAATGCCAGTTAAGTCCACTTCACCAAAGATAAATGGTTATAGAGGATAAAAATTGACAATTACCAGGCTACTATTTCTTTGTATTTCTCCTTTAAATGTTGGTATATGTTAAGATCTTAGTGTTCTCAAAAGGAATAAACACATTTTTCATTATAAAGTACCTTGTAAAATTTGACAGTTTATTAATGTTATTGGAGATTATCAAAACCAAACCTCCAAATTTTAAAAGAACAATGTTTGAACCACAGGTTATGGTGACTAGGCAGGCTTTAATCACAGTGAGTGAATATTTTAAATTCTACTATCTGGTGACAGCTATGACCAATGGTTATAAATTCTAAATTTGTTACTTTTCTTGAAATGAATGATGCGATTTCCTATGCTTAGTTTTTACAAAGATTGCATGGCTTGTAATGGAGGAATGCTCACTGGCATTCGTTCTCTAAGAGCTTTGCAATGGTTACAGACCATCTCCACACTGTCATTTGTTCACATATCCATGGCAACAGCTTGGCTTGCAGCTGAACCATATTCAGCTAGAGCCACTGAGGTGCTGCGATATGAATGGATCTCAGCAGTGTTTTTGGGGGGTTGTCAAGATAGCTTACAGGTTTCAGGCGTTTTCTACTCTATGATGTTTCGTTTACAGATTTCCAATGCGGCACAATTTAAGACTCTCATATTCATTGTTCTCCCTCAAAATAGTCATTAGCCATCATCTTCCTTAAGAAAACTGGAACTTACCACCAAACAAAATGCCACGCCCTCATTTATACTCTCCATGTGCCCTGTAAAATCTTCTTTCAAAGCATCTATTGTGATTGATTGAATCAATCTATCGTGCTTATTGTTCTTTTTTAGTGAGATATAATTAACATCTATCACTGTAGAAGTTTAAAATGCTATCTTGCTTATTAACTTACCATATCTATTTTTCTCATGTAGACTCATGTGAACCATGACCAGACCTTTGTCTATTCAGCTCCTTGCCCCAAACGTGATACATCTGGTCATTTATTTAACAACTAGGTGTTAAATGCCTACTCAGAGGTAGATTAGATTAGTGGTTAAGAACTCATTGCTTGTGTGATTATGGGCACTTGTTTTACCAATCTTTGCCTTCTCACCTGCATTTGTAAAATGAGTGTCATATAGCATTTATCTTGCAAGATTGTTATGAGGGTTAAATTGCCAATGAACGTGAAGTACATAAAGCAAGTTGTGCACAAAATACATAAATGTAAGGTACTGTTGTTATTATTACTGGTCTGGAACTATTCTGGGCTCTGATGATATAGCAGTAAACAAAAACAGCAAGAGTGGAGGGAGATGTATTGAAATAAGTAGCATATAATTCAGATACATTTTGATTGTAATTGAGGTTGCAAGCACAATAAAACAGGGCAATGTTATAGAGAATTTGGGGGGAGCAAAAATAGACTGGGTAATCAAGCAAGGCCATTCTGAGGAGGGGAAATCTGAGTTCATACCTGAATTATGAAAAGAAACCAGCTACAGAAAATCTGAACTGGAAACATGCTTTGCATACACAAAAAGTAGAAAGAAGTTCAGCATGTGTGTGGCTTAATAAATGTTTATTTGAATGAATTATCAGGAGACTGAATACATTATCATATTTTAACATATTCAAATGCAAATCCAAAAGAGATTTCTACATTTACCCAAATATTTGGTTTACATTTTCTACAATCAAATGCTGTTGTCCATTAAAATTTAAAAATATTATTTTTAAAAAGTAATAGTAATTTCCTAGATATTTTAAAAGTAATATTGTCTAACAAGCATTAAAGGTTTTACAAAAATGTTCTAAGGTCATACCAATAAAGTCAATTCTCAAAACAAACACCTGAGTATAACTATCCTATATCATGAGGCACAAAGAAGTTAAATAACTAAGGGCCTAAGTTCTAGGGCATGGGCCAAATTTACCAATCTGTTCTTAACAGCAGTAGAAACCTGTCAGACAAAATCTACCCTCCATAATTTATAAATTAGATTGGTCACTTATTTAATTTGGTGTTATGTATCCTTACATGCATGGACACACGTGTTTTATAATTTCCCTTGAGACAAGGTCATTGGCATGTATTTAAAATCACATTGTGAAACACATGAAGATTGATGCCTGAAGTACCAAGGATTCTCTGATAACTTTCTGAATCCTCAACAAGGATGGAGGGATCTGTGTACAAGCTCTTGTGGTGAGGTGAATGAACTTGCCCTCTGGATCGTAGAGTGGAAGGGCTGAAGCCGATAAACTGAGCCACTGTTCTGTTTCTCTCCTATGTCAAGTTCAAAACTGATGAACCAAGAATGGGGCTCATCAATTTCCAAAGAAAAGGGTTCTCTGCTTTTCTTTCTTTTTCTTTTCTTTTTCTTTTCTTTTCTTTTCTTTTCTTTTCTTTTCTTCTTCTTTCTTTCTTTCTTTCTTTCTTTCTTTCTTTCTTTCTTGTCCAAGGATAAATATTTCTTGTGGCACCTCTGACATGGTTATAGCCCTTGTAGGTCAGCAGCAAATAGATGGGGCTGATGGATTAAAATGGCAAACTGACGGGCAGACCTCCCCCAGAGCCCACAGAGGCATGCCCTGAGAGAACCAATGAGTCTCGGTGTAATCTTTGGTTAATGGTCAGTCTGAAGCTTTTTCTGCCAAAACAAATAAATATATGTCTAGAAAAACTAATATGGATTTTCATCTGGGAGACATATTAGGCAGGAGCAGCTGCATGAGATTTGAAAGAAATAAAGGAGAGGAATAGTGAAGATCAAGAGATGGTGTGAACCTTGCAGGATACAGAGCCGGATGAGGATACATATATCCCCCGTATTTTGAGAGTTTGCATTATACCACTTCGCTTGTAAAAAGACCTACTATCAGTACCTGTTTTCACTAAGCCAAAAGAAACCTGAAGAGGATTTTCACTTTCACCAAAGAAAGGCAAAAAAAGAAAATAGCATTCAGACTTTGGCTGCTGGCCTTTATAGAGGCACCAAATGTGGCTCCACCAAGCTCCTTCCCTGGGAACTACTACACTCAGCATCAAGCTCCATAGTTTTGAATTGTGTGTGTGACCGTCTGTGCTTTATCTGGATTTATTTTGCGCATCCATTATCAAGACGTGTCCTAGGGTATCAGAAAACCTAACAGGTTATTTTTGGGGGTCTGGGAGGGCTCAAAAATTGTTCCATATAAATTAATGGTAATTGTTTCTTAGGCTTATGCTATTTTGGTTTATGAAAGGCCTCATAGGAATGCTTTTCTTCTGGGTAGTGGGGGAATCCTATACTAAGACAACTGCTTATGAGCTGGAGAGTTTGTTTTTGAGGGGAAAGGAGAGAACGTGTGTGGTCCTCTTCTTGTTTTTTTTTTCTTTCCAGAATATCAGTGACATTTTCTCCTAAACTAAGAATTTAATTTAGTGCAGTACATTATTTCTAAACTTAGGGCAATGATAGCAAAATAACAAACCAGCAGTAATGACAACAGGCAATAGTTATCTATTAAGACTTTACCTGATAGCTAAAATAGATAACATTTCTAAAGGTGTCCGACCCTAAGTAAATACTCATGGTTGATACTGTTAGTTGAATAAATACTGCTGTTGTTGATATTGTTAGCTGAGGGTCTATTATGAATGAATGCCTACCCTACTGTTTGTTGAGTCTCATCAGGCATTTTTTTTTTTTACAATGTACTTTTCTTTTTTTTTTCAAACTTTTATTTAAATTCTAGATAGTTAATGTATATGGTAAAATTGGTTTCAAGTATAGAATTTAGTGATTCATCACTTACATACAATACCCAGTGCTCATCCCAATAAGTGCCCTTCTTAATGCCCATCACCCATTTAGCCCATCCGCCACCTACCTTCCCTCCAGCAACTCTCTTTGTTCTATATCCTTAAGTATCTCTTCTGGTTTGGTTCCTTCTCTCTCTTTTATTCCCTCCCCACAATGTACTTTCTATTTATTTTATCTAATACAGTCAGACTTGTAAACAAAGTAAATATCTTATCTTTTTGCAAATGGATTTAAGGTTTAGAAAAATTAAATTAGTTGAACTAAGTTACAGAGGCAGGAGGTCAGACTAAGATGATCTGTGTCCAGTTTTACCTTTAGGACATGAGTGATTTGAATTGTCCCCATAAATTATAGGGAACATTAAACTTTAAAAATGATCTCTTATGTTATCTTTCACAATAAAAAATTATGGTGATATATTCAACAAATGAGAAGCCACTGAAAAAGGAAACAGGCTTACAAGTTATTAGGACCTAACTCACAGGGTTTGAATCACAATAATTATCCTGTAAGAAAACTGAGACTTATAGACTCAGTTTCCGCAATATCCACTGTTTGCTATTTAAATTGGATATTCTTGAGTTCTGTTACAAACAAAACACTTCCAGCAATTGTCAAGATATAAAAAGGTTCACGGGTTCATGATATGTTATTCATGGTATGGGTTTTCCAGAATTAATGAGGAAGTGTAAACTTCTTAATTTGTTGTTCTGATACAGCTGAGGGAAAATGCTGCAGTACAATGAACGGGCCCTCAGCCAGCAGGCCATTTCCTAATAAAAACAGTTAGCATTGTGCCATAAACATATGAAAAATAGCTTATAAAACCCCATGCTAGAACTTACTGAACTAAAGGAAACAGAGGATATGATATTTTTTGTAACATCCCCACCTAAAATTAATACCATCTGTTTTGGGCACCAAGATAATACCTAAAATAGTTTTGATAATCACAGTCCCTATTTAGGCCACCTTTCCCCTTAAGCATCAGATAGGATAGCCACATAACATAAGACATTTAAAACATAATCTTAAAAATAGTGTGTCATCAGCCTTAAAATACTCCAGTTTATGGGCCTTTGGGAAATTATTACTTTTCAGTCGACGTAAGTACTTATTTAAATGGGAGTAAATAATAAGAAAAGAAAAACATCCTGGAGGGGCTCGACACAGAAAAGCACACAACATTTAAAGGTAATTAGAAGTCAACATTCATTGAGTCTCTACTTGATGCAAAAATATTACAAACAAGTGTAACGTTATTTAAGGAGTATACCTTTGCTACTCAAAGAAGTCATACACTTCTTTAAAAAAATGATTTTATGAAAGGAATACACTTTTTTGGAAATGACAATTATCTGCAACTGCCAGTATCTTGTTACAAATTATTTTAAATCCTATGTACGGGTTTTCCCTGTGATATCTGAAAGTAGAATGTTCCTAAGAAACCTTTCTTAAGCCAAAATGGCATAAGGCGAAGGAGAAATTATCACCAATTTATTTGGAAAAACTTTTGATGATTATCAGACTTAAAAAATAAACTCTCAGAGGCTTTTTTGATACCGCAGGACACATCTTGCTGATGGATGTACAGAATAAATCAAGATAAAGCACAGATGCTCATAGATAGGGTTCAAAGCTATGGAGCTTGGTGCTGAGATGTGGAGTGTAGTTCCCAGGGAATAAGGGTGGCAGGGCCACACTTGCTGCTTGGGGTATGTGTGGCCTCTATAAAAGCTGGCAGCAAAACAAATGCTGAATGCTATTTTTGCTTTTCATCTTTTTTCTTGAAAGCCCAAATCCTCTTCGGATTTCTTTGAGTTAGCCAAAACAGGTACTAAGTGTAGATCTTTTGTAAAAGTGAAGTAGCGTAGTGTGAACTTTTGAAAACAGGAGAAGGGGTACCTGTGGTAATTTTCTGTAGAAAGCCAAAGCAACTAATAGGGTATTACAAAAACAAAAACAAAAAAACAAAAAACAAAAAAACAAAAAACAAAAAAAAACCAGAAACCCACCCATTAATTAACAAAATCTTTTTATTATCTCTGAATGACGCACACAACAGATACACCAGTCATTTTAGTTACCAACTTAGAAATGGTAATGGCTTTGGAAGCACATTAACTGATTCAGAAGTTTTGGAAGGCTTTTGCAAAGGAGGCAACGTGTATGTGAGCCTTAGTGTGTACCTATTAAGAAAGCAGGAGAAGAAAATGGACATTCCAGATAAAAGCCTTCTAAGAGCCAAGTCTTCAAAATGTGAGATGTGGTTATGTTTTGGGTGACTTTGGCATAGAATTGTGGATTGGGGAGGGATGGGTGAATTGAAAAAGTTAGTTGGGATTTATTTTTCTGTTATAAGTGAAAGCAAATTCAATCTCAAGTACCTTTAACTGAAAAGACAATTAGCTTACGTTACTGACAAATCTAGAGTTAGATATGTATAAGCATTCAGTCTCTTCTCAACTCAGGGCCTTTCTCAATTAGCAAGACTTGGTTTCTTTCTCTGCATTGCTCAGCTCTGCTTCTTGTCTGTTGGGTTGAGATTTTGCTAGACATTCTCCTTATAATGGTGTGGGCTTTCTGGCTTACGTTCCTTCCCAATTCAAATCTGGAAGGAAAGAGAGCAAACCTCTTTTTGATCACTCCCAGGCTTGACCTGTAATTCATTCTGATTGGATCCATTAGGCCAGATTCCCACTTCTGATTCAACACTGCAGTGTACCATTGGCCAAGTGTGTGGTGACACCCCAGTCCTGGAGATAAGGATAGAGACCTACGTCAATAACAGAGGTCATGGGTCATGGCAGTTGAAAAACAACAAAGATCCCCTAGAGACTGCCCCTTTGGCCATTTCACATACAAACACAATCTTATGCTTAAATTCCTTGTTCCCAGTTATGGTATTCAGCTCCAGGTCTATGCCTCTGGTTAATTTCAATTCTTGTTCATTAGGTCTGGATGTAGTTCCTCATGGTTCAGCAAACTAACAGAAAATTTGCTTCTATACAATAACTTATCATTTGCAAAACACAATGACAGAGAAAATAAATATTTGAAATAAAACTTTCGTTGGATGAGGCAAATGGGAAAGAAAACACAATGGCCAAGAGTCCATACGATATTTAATATCTGGCTCAAAAAAATTGCAAACATTCTTTGCTCTTTCTCTGGTGCTAGAAGGAGTTGTTTTAAAACAGTTGGCCTGATGCTTCTTTTCTGAGTGGTTTTCTTTATTTTTTTTGGTTTTTGGTTTTCCTTATTTTTTGTCTTCAGTAGTCAAATGGGAGATGTACCTGTGGGGTATGCCCCACCCCCTTCCATTTTGACGGGATAAGGAATTTGGGATATGTCTTAGGATTTTAATTGTAGCCTATAGCTTTCCAGTGACGATGGGACAACTCTCTTAATATGTTAGTGGGCTTTCGGGGTGCCTGGGTGGCTCAGTTGGTTAAGTGTCTAACTTTGGCTTAGGTCATGATCTTGTGGTTCGTGAGTTCAAGCCCTGCATTGGGCTCTGTGCTGACAGCTTGGAGCCTGGAGCCTGCTTCAGATTCTGTAATTCCCTCTCTCTCTCTCTGTTCCTTCCCTGCTCTCTCTCTCTCTCTCTCTCTCTCTCAAAAATAAAGATTTTAAAATAAAATAAAATAAAGTAAAATAAAATAATAAAATAAAATAAAATAAAATAAAATAAAATAAAATAAAATAAAATAGAAATGTTAGTGGGCTTTCAATCTATGTGTTCCAGACAATTTCATGGGCTACAACCAAATGCCAGAAATGTCTTCAAGCCAGTTGTTGTATTTGAACCGGGCCCCATATTTTTTCTCTTACTAGTTTCTAGCCACATTACTCTGTCCATCCCCTTCATCTAATTATCTAAATCTTGCTTCTGCCTTAGGACAATTTACCACATTGACTGGGTTGGGAGATGGAACTGATCTGACTCTTGTTCCCAAGTACATGTTATGTGGCATCTTTGAGGTGGGGTAAGCATCCTCTTTCCTAAGTTTAAATTAAGAGTTTGTTTGGAGGAGCCTGATGAAAATGGCTTTTCACAGGTTTTAATATTATTTCCTCCTATTGTTTCTACTTCCCTGCTTTTGCTGGCAGTAACTTTAGTTTGGAAGAGGGAATTCAGCTTTCTAAGCTTTAAGTTTCTCAGTGACCTTGAATAGGTCTCAGGCAAGAAAGGTATTTCATAGTAAAGTCATTTTTGTTTTTCCTGTCTGCACTCAAGTGAACCAATTTCAACATAAGCTTGTCTTTTTTTTTATAGGACTTATGAAGAACTGTAGGAACAAGAACCACGTTCTGAAATCCTACATTTTTCATATCAAGACCAGGAGTGCTGTTGCTTCAGTAAGGATAAGTTTGAACACCAAGCTAAAATGGTGTTTTATTTCTATTTCTAGCCTCTGTAACCAAATTACAAATACTAGCATCTCCCCCCAACACAGGTGTGAGAGTTCTCCCCTCTCCTTGATTCTGTCCGTTATGAATTCGGTGTCCTTCACTTGCAAGGCTCCATTCTTACTTCCAGCTTTTGTATCTTTTGATGGCGAGTGAGAGAAAATATAATCCAAAGTACTCTATCACAAAGAAAGTGTATTAACTCATAACTGAACAGTCCAGGGCTTGCTTGATCTTGGGGCATGTCAAGAGGACCAAGTTTTCTTTTGTTCATGTTTTAGATTCACATTTTCTGTGTTGATTCCTTTTTTAGATAGCATTATAGTTTTGTGCCATTTTTTGCTAAACTGGAACCACAGTTCTTTTTTCTCTGTGATTCTGGATTAGGGTTTGTCACAAGTGAAATGCAGCAAGATTTGGAAAGTGGAAGTGAAGCTGTAGGCATTAAACTTTGAAAGTCCGTGTAAGATGCCAAGTGATGTTGTTGACTGCACATGTGGAGTTTTTGTTTTAGCTTGTTGATAGGGGACAGCCATGTGGCCTGTAACTCTTTTACCACCTGCCGCATTGGAGGAGGTGAGAGATAGGCTCAGGTTCCAGTGTGCCCTTGTGTTCCACTTATTTTTGTGGTTTCCAACAAGAGTTCATGGCTCCCAATTTTCTCTCATTCTCTCCCCCACATTTCATGCCAAGTTTTACTTCTTGGATGTCCATTTCAGGCCTATCACCAGACTTAGAGGCAGTGTCCTTCCCATGGGTTTCTTCAGCACCCCCTCTCAGTCATGTAAGGTCTTATCTTAGCAATAAATACCTTATTCTAGATTGCTTATAATTGTTCCATTCCCTGGTCAAACCCTAATATTACAGATAGACTATCTTCTTGCACTCATGATATGACAAAAGAAACTTCAACTGATGTTTTCCCAGGTTCAAGTCCAGTGGAAAAGGTTTGTGTCTCTTTTATGTCTTATTGGGTCATCTTGGTCATCATTAATTTTCTATCAATGTTTGTGACAAGATGCTTATTGATTAAGCCTGGTCCATATTTCCACCCTTAAGTTAATCACTGTGGTCTAGGGAATTCAGTGTGTTGATTGGCTAATTTTGAGTCACATGCAATTTTTCTAAAAAAGTGCATTCACTGAGTGACCAGAGGTTTATTTCCAAGAGTTCAAGATGTTGCTATCAGAGAGAGAGAGAGAGAGAGAGAGAGAGAGAAGGAGGGAGAGGACACACAAAACGTTCATTACAGAGTGGACTATAATCTGTGGAGGTCTTGAAAGTCTGGACCTATTTTATAGTAATGGAGAGTCACTGAGAATTTCTAAAAAGTGGGAACTTACATAATCCAATAGACTTCTAATTCCTCAATGTCGAGAACAATATTTCATTTGTTTTTTTCTCTACTCTAGCATTGTGCCTACAACATGTTGCTCAAAAAATCATTGGACTGTTGAATAATATGACCTATGTTTTTTGAAAGGTGTTCAGATACTATGTGGAGTCTAGACAAGTGGGAAGTAATTGAGCTAGCATTATGGACTTGCCTAGGTAATAGATACGGATGGAAAGAGAAGGACACTAGGCTGGAATTCTGGGATATACCAATGTTTCAGGGAAAAAAAACAGTGGTGATAAAGGAGAATGAGAAATAGTAAAAACGTATAAAGAAAACTGGAGTAAGTCTTTTTTGCAACTTCATTAAACTAGTACATGGACTGGCACTCAGGAAAATTGAATGTCTATATGCTTAAGCAATGTTTGAATGTTTGAATGCATTCATGGTAGTGCATGGCTCTGAATAAATAAATGAGAAATGGATTTTTTTATAAGAAGGAAATGTTTGAATTAATAACCAAACATAACAGTACAGTACTTTATTTAAAAATAAAAACATCTCAAAAAATAAAAAAAAAAACAACTCTAAAGACAAGAAATGAATAAAACATGTCCTTTCTTGGGGAAAAAATTGTATGAAGATTTGATACTCTATCCAAGTTTATCCATTAGGATATATGTAGGAGTCTAATTTTCACTAAGTCCGTTAACATTCTGGGACACTCCAATTTTGCTATTTATCAGTAATACATTAAAATGTCTCCTAACGGGGCGCCTGGGTGGTTCAGTTGGTGAAGCCTCCGACTTCGGCTCTGGTCATGATCTCACAATTCGTGAGTTCGAGCCCCGCGACAGGCTCTGTGCTGACAGCTCGGAGGCTGGAGCCTGCTTTGGATTCTGTGCCTCCCTCTCTCTCTGTCTGTCAAAAATAAATAAACATTAAAAAAATTTTTTTAAAAAAGTAAATAAAATAAAATGTCTCCTAACAAGAAACTCACATATCATACATAAATCTGCTATTCTTTCATAGTTACTTCTGACTTTTAGAATTCATCTTTTTAAATTAGTTCCGAAGTATGCATTTAACCAGGGCCACCACCTAAACAGAGAACCTCAGGGAAATTTAGGGTTTGTGGTTTGTATTGCAGCTTCTCAGGAAGATAGCATGAAGATGTGTAATATCTTTGTGTTGTCTTATGGATTTATTACTTATGGATATAGTGATCTATTTTCTCATGGCTTGACTCTATAATTACAGACATTTAAAAACAAATCATGTCATGATTGGTCCAGGAATTTCAACCATAAAATTGTCAAGTATCAATTATACAATTCAAAGCATTATATAGATATTAGAGTATTGTTTTGTTCTCAGAACATCAGCAATTATGCACAACAATTATTGCCATGCCACATATTTTTTAAATCCCTTTAGTAAGATAATGCCTGCCTTTACTGATAATAGTATTTTATCTATCCTTTGTTCTTTCTGCCCAAGGTATTAAGTTACCAGTTCTCAGAGTGGTTTTTTCCCCCTGTGATTAAGTTTTGTTAAAAAAAAAAAAAGTTGACATGCAAAAAAACCCCCCAAAAACCAGAAACAAAACAATAAAACCCACAATCGTCTGCCATGATAAAGCAGAATTCAAAAGAAAAAAACAAAAAAGGGGCTAGTGACAAACTATAAACTGCTAGTTAGAGACTATCCACGAAGTAGGATAATGTTAGTGACATGTTTCAGTGCCAAGAACATCAAAAGAATTACAGTGACTCTCAGGCTCTTCTTCACATATGATTTCTAGGTCAGTTCTTTTAATACACATATTAAAAAAAACTCTGATACTATGTAAGACAAAATTCAAAAAGTGTAATTTGTAAAGCAAAAGCAGCTAACAAAAAAATCAAATTCTTATCAATCTGATATTTGAGATAAAAAAAAAACCTTTAAAATTATCATTATGGATGATTATAAGCCATTGGAAAAATAACAAAGATGAGAACCCTATGTTCTAAAATTGATAGAGTTGCTTCAAAGGCAAACTGATATAATTGGTTCCAAGCCCTACGTGATTCCATGATTAAACAATAACACAAAAATGAACTAAGACTTTAACATAGAATTATATAGTTCTATATATAATTATATAGAAAAAATTATAAAGTCACATTTAAAAAATTATAAAGTCACATTTAAAAAAACAGAAGGAGGAAGAAAAGAAAAAAAGGAAAGAAGGAATTAAAATAAATGAATTTAAAAAACAAGAAAATATAGTGGAACTGCAAAGGAAACATGAGTTAATTCTTTGGGAAAAATGGAATGTTAAATTTCTGGAAACTATAATCATGAAATACAGATTTTTATGAGACAGAAGGAAATACAAAACATGTAAGTAGGATATTAAAATTATAAGATAATACTGTATACTCCCCAATGCTAATACATCTGAAAATTTCTATGGAATAAATGATCTGGTGGGCAATATAAACTTCTAAAATACGCCAAGAAATAGGAAATAAAATGAAAAAATACATGTTGAAAAATTATTTCCACATAAAACTCTAAATAAAAACAGATGATTTATTACAAATTTACAAGGAACAGATTTAACATTTCTATGCCAAATCATGTGGTTGAGAGCATAGAAAAGGATAGAAGATTATCCAATTCAGCCTTTGAAGGTAATATGGTTCTGAAAGGATAATTATTTTTATGATTGCAAATGTGAAAATTCAAAATAAAATCCTAGAACATTGTGTAAAAAAGTAAACCCTATTTTCAAGTAATTGTATTTCACAAGAAGATGGTTAACAATTAGAAACATAAGACAGATATATCTCTATATAGGTATATACATAGATCTCTCTCTATATATATATTCAATAAGAAAAAAAGAGATCATTTCGACAGAGGCTAAAAATGTATTTGATAACATTCAATACCTACTACTTTTAAAATCTCCTAGAAAATGAGGAACAGGAAAATCCTTTGTTTCCAGTCTTTCCCCCTGACCACCCACTCTTGTGCTTCTACTCTGTTGTCTATTGTCACTAAGATCTCTATGTCAAACATCTAGCTCTAGCCTGACTTTTTAGCCTTCTGGTTCCATTTCTCTACCAATACCCAGGACAGCTATTTGCATTAATTCAGGTTTTCAATCCATGTATCCTACAACTACATCCTTTGGGCCTCCTCACTCCCCATCTTCACTTACCTTTAGCCTAGTTTAGATTGCAAGGTGAATGAATCATCATACTCCCTTGTAAACAGATTAATCTCCATTATTATCCTCTTATCCCTTGGAATACCTGTCATTTCATTTTGAGTTCACCACAATCCTGAGACACTCTCAACTCCTGTGATAGTTCTACTCAGTTTCCCATAACCGGAGACGATCTTACCCCAAAATTCTCCCACCACCTCCAGCAAGACTCACAGTCAGAAGATTTAGTTTCTAACTCATGGACTGATTAGATGCAGACTATCGGGACTTCTTCTACTCACCTAAAAATATAAAAGCTTAGGGGCACCTGGGTGGCTCAGTCGGTTAAGCTTCTGACATTAGTTCAGGTCATGACCTTGTGGTTTGGTTCATGAGTTCAAGCCCTGTGTAGGGCTCTGTGCTGACGGCTCAGAGCCTGGAGCCTGCTTCGGATTCTGTGTCTCCCTCTCTTTCTGCTGCTTCCCCATTCACAAATTGTCTCTCTCTCTCTCTCTCTCTCTCTTTCTCAAATATAAATAAACATTAAAATTTTAAAATATATATATATAAAAGCTTACCTGTTTTTGTATACCTAATTCTTCATTCCACCTGTTAAAATGGGAGATGTATCCTTTTTCCAACCAGGCCAACATCTCCATCAGAGTTTTGTCCCCTTTGAAACACAAATCTAACTTTCTTCATTCTACTTGTTAAAACGGAATTACCCCTGCTCTGACCACAGGCAGACTCCTCTGTTCAATTGAATTGAATCCTTTGGGCCTTCTCAGGGGCTTGTCTCCTGCCGCTGTGCAAAGCACCCTTTCTTTCCATCCAATTGGTTCATTCTGATGGAAATACAATAGGTCCTTTAAAAACTAGGTGTTTTTTAAATTATTATTATTTTAATGTTTATTTTTGACAGAGAGAGACAGAGCATGAGCTGGAGAGGAGCAGAGAGAGAGGGAGACACAGAATCCGAAGCAGGCTCCAGGCTCTGAGCTGTCAGCACAGAGCCGGCGGACGTGGGGCTCGAGCTCACAGACCATGAGATCATGACCTGAGCCCAAGTCGAACGCTCAACAGACTGAGCCACCCAGGCGCCCCCAAAACTATGTGTTTTTAAAAAGCAACCAAGATCACAGCAAAAATAAAAAGTTGACCCATGTAAATCTAGTTTCTCTATATCCTTCTCAACACTTGTTGCCATCAAATCGCTACTTCTTGGGGGGCCTGGGTAGCTCAGTCGGTTGAACATCTGGCTTCGGTTCAGGTCATGATCTCACAATTTGTGGCGTCGGGCTCTGTGCTGACAGCTTAGAGCCTGGAGCTTGCTTCTGATTCTGTGTCTCCCTCTCTCTCTCCTCCCACGCTCATGCTCTGTCTCTCTGTCTCCTTCAAAAATAAATAAAAACCTTTAAAAACAAAATCGCTACTTCTCATTAATTTTTTTGTCCTCCTTGAAAATGTTTTTACTATAATTTTTTTGAGAAAGCAACACATGACAATGGCACAAAATTCAAGTTGTACTCAATGTTAAACAGTACAAAGTAAGAAATTTTTCTATTATTATCTCCAATACTCAGGTTTCTCTTTCTTGAAATGATTTTGATTTTGTTGTTTTGCACAAAGTGAAGCACCCTTTACTTTTCCACTTGATAATTTATCAAGGAGGGGCGTCAGGGTGGCTCAGTCAGTTAAGTGACCAACTTCGGCTCAGGTCATGATTTTGTGGTTCATGGGTTCGTGCCCCGTGTTGTGCTCTGTGCTGACAGCTCAGAGCCTGGAGCCTGTTTCAGATTCTGTGTCTCCCTCTCTCTCTGCTCCTCCCCTGCTCGCTCTTTGTCTCTCTCTGTTCAAAAATAAATTAGCATTAAAAAAATTGTTTTTAAACATAAAAAAAAATTATCAAGGAAGTCTTTCATGGAAGTACATAGGTAAGTCTCATTCCTTTTAAAAACTTCATGGTTTGCTATCCCATAAATGCCACTCTGAAAGTCTTTGTATTTTTATGGTGTATGTTTATAGAACAAACTCTTAAAAGTGGATTATAAAATAAAGTATATGTTTATTTACAGTTTTGATAGATGTGAAACTGCCTTCCTGGGAGTTGTACCAATGCATGTTCATACGAATGCTGAGAGACTGTTGCCCCATGCCCTTCCTAATTCAGTGTATTAGGGAATTTTGCTTTTTGCCAAGAGCGTTAAATGAAAACTTGATAGTCAAATGTAAGTTTTTAAGACAATTTTATTTAGGTATAACTGATATACAAAGAACCGCTCATGTGTATAATTTGGTGAGTTTGGACACATGCAAACACATGGGGTGCATCATCACAATCAATGTCCTAGACATAACCAACATATCCCAAAGTTTCGTTGTATCGATCCCCCTCTCTTCTGTGGTATTAACACTTAGCATCAGACCTTCCCTCTTAATAAATCTTGAAGTGCACAATCCTGTACTTTTAACTATAGGCACCACGTTGTCAAGCAGATGGGAGTTGATCAATGGACATAAAGTTTCAGTTATGCAGTCTCTAATTCATTTTTTTATGATTGAAGTTGATATCTTCAATGTTTTACTTCTTTTTTTTTCTGTGAATTCATGTGTATGCATTTTTTAAAAATGGGTTGCTGATAATTTTCCAGCTGATTTGTATGGACAGTACACACATTTAAGAGAATTAACTTATTAGCATATGTGTTACTAAAAACTCTAAGTTACTAAGTTTGTAATATTTTTTTCTTGCTATGGAGAACTGTTTAATTTTGATGAACTCAAACTTATAAATATTTTCTTTAATAGATTCTGCACTACGCATAGAAAGGTTTTGCTCTATGCTTAGAAAGATATTTTAAAATCAAGAATAAAAGAGAATTTTTCAGTGTTTTTCTTGTGTATTTTATGGTTTAAATTTTGGACTTGAATTTTTTAAATTTTATATTTAATTTTGAGAGGGAGAGAGAGAGATAGAGAGAGAGAAAGGATCTGAAGAAGGCTTCAGGCTCTGAGCTATCAGCATAGACCCTGACATAGGGCTTGAAATCACAAACCGTGATATCATGACCTGAGTCGAAATCGGATGTTCAACCAACTGAGCCACCCAAGTGCCCCTAAATGTTTTACTTATTAAAAAATTGGTTTTTCTGAAATTTATTTACTGTAAAGATTGGAAGAAGGAAGCTAGCTCATTTATTTTCTCCAGATTCTATCTAATTATTCAGTACCATTTAATCAAATCAGTATGGCTTCTCTGTTATATCAATTATTTGTGGGGAGTATCAATATTTCCTGTTGTTTTATAATGTGTTTAATATCTTATATGATCTTCATTCTTCTGTTATGCCTCAGATTTTCCTGGATATTGTTGCAGTTTAAATTTTTCTATATAGACATTACAATCAACTTGAAAAACTTCTTGACAAATTGTGGAATAAATTATTAGGACCCAGTTACATGAACGCATTATCTTAGGGAAAATGATATATTTATGATGAGTCATTTCATCAAAGAACAAGCAGAGTAGAAATTTCACCGTGTTTAATTTCTCTTTTATAATTTGGGTCATTTTACTTAACATTTCATTAATATAGATTTTGTGGAGCTTTGGTTAGACTCATTCATAAGTTGATGCTACCTGGAATTTTTAAGAGTTATACTTTCCAGCTAATTATTATTCCCATCACTATTTCACTCAAGTAGTTTTTGTCCCTCCCAGTCACTGAGATGTGTCTTGTCAAGCTAACCCTGGCCTCTCTTTTGCGCAACCCAGGAGTCATTTTCTCTTTCTTTATTTGATTTCCAGCAGCATTTGACCATATAACCAATCTCTCCTCCTTGAAAATCTTCCCTTTCATGGCCTCTTTGACCTCATATTCTGCAGAGTTTTAAAAAGCTAACTTACCAGGAACCTTTTCTTGGCCTACTTTGCTCTTCTTTTCTCTTTACCTGACTTTCAAATGTTGTAGTGCCCTTGGGTCCTTTTCTCTTGTCTAGCTACATTCTCCCCTGAGTGATTTCATTGGGCCTTCCACATGCTCTCTTATCTGTTGTATTCAGAATCATTGTTAGAGACTTCTAGATATTGAAGACTATCATCCCTCTGATGGATTGTTTCCCTGAAAAAAAAAAAAATGCCCATAAACCTCTGAAAGAAGGTACATACATGCTTAAAAAAAAAAAATTCTCAAAAGGGATAACTGACTCCTTCAGACACATTATGTGAGCTGCAATGTTCACATCTGAGATGAAAAAACTGGCAAAATGGTGTGCAATTTGATTTTGTAGCAAGAACCGAGTAATATAACTTCTGCTCTGAAAGCTCTCCAAATTAGTCTAAATTCATTAGCAAGCAACAATTTGTATCATCCTCACTTTTCTCTTAATTAACCAAGATTTATACTTCACGAAAAACTCTTCTGCATCTCTATACAAGAAAAACACATGAACCCATGACTAAGCTAAGAAAAAAATAAGTTACCTCACTTTTTAAAACAAACACAGGTGGCCCTATTCCCTGAGTTTTATAATCTAGAACCCTGACCTCAGGATTTCTGTCAAGGATTGATGATTATTTTATATCTGATAATTGCTTATGCTGCAGATGGCAGGTGTATTCTGACCTGAGTTTCAAACGCAACTACTGAGGAAATGTCACATAAGAGTGTTCAACTCATCCTGCAAGGAAAAGAGCAGGTGGGGTGGCTGGGTGATTCAGTCAATTATGTATCTGACTTTGTTTCCGGTCATGATCTCAAGGCTCAGTTCCTGAGTTTGAACCTCAATCTGGCTCTCTGCTGTCAGCGTAGAGCCTGCTTCGGAACCTCTCTCTCTGCCCTGCGTTGGTGTACATGCAAGTGGTCTCTCTGTCTCTCTCTCTCTCAAGAAACAAATAATAAACGTAAAAAGAAAATAGCAGGGGATTGAATCTAGTCCAAATACGACTACAGACTAAGTTTTCCAGGGAAAAAAGAACCCTGATCAGAAAAACCTCAGTTAGCCGAAAGGGAAAACTCAGAAAGAGAGAGCAACTCCTCACTTCTGGGACTGGTCTGGTACTATCAGTTAGGCTGGGCTGGTGCCCTGAGCTGGTTTGATCCTTGCAATGAGGCCTGTGTTTATCCTTTGATCATAAACAATTTCATAGAACATCTCCATCAGACAAAACCCCTCTGTGACCAGGATAAATCAAGACAAAAGCAAGATCACTAGTAATAATATCTGAGCATTGAAAAAACATAAACAAAAGAGCAAACCATTCCCTTGCCCTGGCTAAGACGAGTATCTGCTGCTGCTTCTCCACTTATAGACTCAGGTTCAGTCTAGTGCTCCCTGCTTCCAGATAAGATGTGTAAGATAAACAATCATATCTCAAAAACAGAAAAAAAAAAGAAAAATAATCATAGAATTACTCCTGCTTCCTGTTAGCATCTAATCCGTAGCAAAGACCACGTTTTCAAACCCTCCCCCAAATCATTTAACATGGGCTCAAATTCATTAATTGTGAGTTTTAGGAATAAAAATTTAAAATTAATAAGCTAGGGAACCATAAGGAGATAAGAATTCTTAATAAAAATTATGAAACTGTAAGGAGTTTATAACTATGTACCTACTTATTAAGAATAGTGAGTGCATCATCTCATGTTCAATAGAAGGGAAGGAAAATGAAAGCATTTTCAATTGAAAAAACCATAATCAAGTGCTAGGATCATTGTATTGAACGAATACACTAAGTATACAGTAAAGACCAAATTGGTGCATGGCATGGGTCTCAAGATTTCAGTAATAATTTTCAATAGGAACAGAATTTCTATCACTTAATGTTCTACTGCTTTATGACATTTTATATTGGTGTTTGTAGTGTTATTTGATTTTTCACACGTTCATTTTTTCATACTAATTATATTTACATTATTGAAGTCTAGTGCCTCAACAAGTATTTTCCTTATCATGTTTTATACCTAGCACAAGGATTTTTTACATTGATTCATTTCAATATTATTTACTGATTCACTTTAGTATCTTTTAGAATTATGTTATTTTTTTTTTTCAAAATTAGTACTCTTTTGCATGTGTTATGGGTCAAATCGACACATGTGATACCAAATGATCAAACTGGCAGAAAGAACTAACCTTGTTCAGTTAAATATTTAAATGTATAAAATAACAGAAAGGAAATGTTCTTTGCGGCTGCACCAACTAAAGGCCATTCTGTTGTTAAGAATATTCTTTCGTGCAAAGTGAAAATCCACCAAGGCTGAAAATAAATATATTTAGAAGTCCCTAATCCACTGAAAGACAAGTGCCTTTATCATTTTTAAGATCTAATGCAGATTGGCTTATCTGGCGTTGTCTCTTTCCTGGCTAACACTTTACTTGCTCCTCCACACTCATGCTGTTTTAATTAATCTTACCAGTTGCAATAGCTTGATTTTCTGGAAAAAGAAATGAGCTGTTTTGTTCTGTAAACACTTTCTGTGGGTGCTTGGACACATGAGGAGATGAATAAACAAGCGATAGATCTTTTCTAACTCATACTACTTGTTTACCAAGCGCAAACAGAAGATGAAAGTGGCTTTGTTTTAATTCCTATCTTTTCTTCAGAGGAAATGTCCAACCATGACTGTTCATTGTTTATAAAAGTCGCAAGGAATTAGTTTTTTTCAGAGCTGATGATTGTGTTTTGAAAAGGAAATGTGAGAAAAAAGGAATGTAGCTAAGAGACAGAAATACCATTTTGGGGCTGTATTGTTGTATTTAATTCCACAAATCTCCAATACAGTTCCCTTCTTTATATTGTTTCTGGTAAAAACTTGGACAATATTTTTCTCATCAGTTTTTGTCATAACCACTGTCTACTCTTTTTTTTTTATTTTTTATTTTTTTTTTTACTCTTTTTTTTTTTTAAATAAGTTTACCTGTGATGCTAAGAAATCTATTAAGCTGACATATTTTTAATTTTCTGATTTTAAATTATTTGATATAATTTTTTGTTATATTTTGTTATAATTCTGGTTTTGTATCATCACTGTCTAAGCATAGGAATACTGGGCATTGAGTTCATTTTGGTCAATAAATGGGAATACACTTTAAATGCAAAGATAATGAAAATCTTATATGTTGTATTAAGCCATTTGGACTGCATTCTGGAGATGAATGAAGATTTACTACAGATATTTAGGTAGTGGAGTAAAATCATGGTGTCTGTGTTAGCATTCTGATAACAATACAGTGTTTTCAAGAGGACTGCTAGGAAGTCACTACAAGGTGACCATAGTTACCATAGGTGACATATTCAGGACTCTTTGAAGTGAGGAAAGATTCAAGAAATGTTTATTAAATAAAAGTAGCGGGGCTTAGTGATCAGTTATTTGGGAACATGAGGGGGGAAAAACAATCTCTGTGTCCTAGTTTATGTCTATTTTAAGAAACCCTCAAACCAATATTACTTTTTTCTTCTCATGCAGATAAATGTAAAACCTGTAAGGATATCAGAGGTTTTTATTTTACATTTTTGTGTGTTTCTCAATTTCCAAATGGACCAGCCAGTTCTAAGCCTCAAACACATCTACTTACATGGTAAGTCCCCCTTGTTTCCCCTTTAATTTCTAAATTCCAAGGAAACAAGCTACTGCATGGCCAGGGGGATTCCATAGGCACTAAGCAGAGTCAGTATTGCACAGCCATAGTCAATATTAGAAGGGTGACATTATAAAGCAAACACTATTTTACTTATTTAATTGACCATTTTAGCATTTGGTTACTCTTTGTGTTTTATTTTCAAAGAAACACCTGGGAAACTTTATGTTTTCTGGGATCTTAAAGCCCCCTAGAATAAATACTGATACAATACTAAAGAATCAGGACTGCCACTGCATTTGAACATGAATTTCAATGTGTAGAATGAGAGTAGGCATGTCACTCACAAGCAAAATTTGTTATCTTTTCAGAATCTTATTTTGATGTTAAAAGAGTTGGATATTCATTTAATGAATTTGTGAGTATGTATATACAGCAAATTGAAAATCAAAAAAATGCAGGTTATTAGATTTTCCTATTAATATATTAAAAAGATAAAAATACTTTAAAATATTTTCTATTAGTAGCAGTAGACACTAAAATTTTAAGTTATTTTTTGCCTTTATAAACATTTGTGTTTCTTAATGACCCAGAAAATAACTACATATTTAAAGAGATATAAATCTGTTTTGTTTTTACCGCCCTAGATGGGGAAACAAAAATTATTGGGAAACATCTGGTATCTCTGAAGAAGCAGAAATCCCACAGAAATTCTCCATTGACCTATTGCATAATTACTTCTTTAAAAAATTGGAACTACCATATTTTTGGGGAAAATACCCATAAAAGTATAGAATTTCATTTCTTGAGAATGCCTGAGTAAGTTCATTGTCCACTCAAAGCCAAATCAGTCAACTTTCCAAAAGATAACAGGGTAGTGCGTCTTTTTATTCCAAGATGATGCAAAACCAAGGCTTTAAGATTCACAGAAACATTTTGGGGAAAGCTCTGGTCCTTTGCTATCTCTAGAACTTTCAGTCTTCTTTTATCCTGGATTAGAAATCAGCATTTGAATTCATGTCTTTTCTCTGATCTTTGCTGCCCTCTACTGACTCATATTGCATGCCTTTTTCTATTTAAATCCACTTAATCTATATCTAATTAACTCAATTATTGTGCTGAATTAAGTATTTATGGAAAACCAACGTTTAAAGATTTCCAATATACAGAAAAAACATCTCCCTTGCCTTAAAGTTAACCCTACTGGTCTAAGGAATAAACTGGATGGGTTACTCACCATAAATGACAAAATGGTTGAAAAGAGAAATAGTATTGCAATTTATTAAAATAGCAAAAGCATAATTTGACCTACTATCTTAAGAGACGGGGCAATACAAAAATACTTAATGGAGTCATACAAATTTTTCACATCTTACATCAAATAATGCCATGTTGGATACAATTATTACCTAAGAAAATAATAAAAAATATAAAAAAGACCAAGTATTTTTACTAGGATGATAATGACTTTGATATAAAAAACACACAAAATTAAAAATTAAAGATGTATACTATGGATGAAATTGAGAAGTCCTTATAAGTGTGTGTGTGTGTGTGTGTGTGTGTATTTGTATAGATATTTATATGTATACATATACGTATAAAATTGTGTGTCATGTTGCCATTAAAAATTAAAAATATACAGATTTTATATGGTAATAATCACATGGTATTTTCAGTTATATAAAATATAGAATTTAAAGTATAAAACACAGTAGCATGTAAAAATGAATAAAATAAAATTCAGAAAGGAGTTACCACTTGTACATGAAACGTGAATTTATATTTTTGTGTAACTGATTTGTTTTTACTGTATGGATGAATAATTATGCATGAAAAATAAATTAAAGAAAGTGGCATGTGCCTGCATGATAGGGCTTGGTGAAATATTATCAAGTATTATTTCCATTTAACCTTGCTTGGGTCACAGCTGAGGCTTATGGATTTAGAGTGCTGGGCTGAATAGCCACCTGGCTATTATGAAAAATTCATAGTCTCAGGCAAGATTTCAATCACTGCTGCATCTCTAAAGGTGATAAATAAGAAGCCTACCTTTATTCACACAGATGCCCAAGATGGCAACATCTATAATGTGATGCCTAAAATGATTTAATGAAAAAGAGAAACAAAACTTATCTTTGGTGAATTCTAAAGCTTTTATTTAATTTGGTCTACTATTAAAATTGTCCTACCAGTTTAAGTTCAGAGGTCATTATTCAATTCATAACACCACCAAGCTCTTCATACGATTTTAAAACCAAATGGGTGAATAGTTGAAATTATCCTTCTGTTCTATTTTTTTTGAAACTTATATCTCCACAATTCTAGTTTTTCCTCTTAGAAATATTCATCTATGATGCTTCCTTTTGTTGCTTCCTTTTCTTTCTCCCTTACAGTGGCCATTTCTTAAAGTTTTCTCCTCCATCTTTCCATTTCTATCTCTATGTTCTTATTCTCCTCAAGCCTTAAGAATGATCTCCCTGACTGCTTTTCTCACCCCCATTCTGCATTTCTAGTGGTCTCCCACATGCAGATACTTGTTTCACTCTCACTTCCAACATGTGTAAAATTAAGTCCCCTTCAAATAAATTGGAAGGATGGTACCTATCACTGAGTTCAACGCCGTCCTTTTCTGGATACAAAACTGAGGCTACAAAAGCAAATTTACTTGACCAAGCTCACACATCAATTGGGAGTGCAATGAGAAATAGAAATCATATTGTCTAACTGCCAATCAGTCTGGGATTCTTCCTTCCACACCAAACTCCTAATTCCCTGGCTAATTTCAGATTTCCTCTCCTACATGATTCTTTCTAAAATTATCTTCAGTCATCCAGGTATGAAATAGTGGTTTAAAACAAATTATCCTTCTTTGTTCCAAAATCTGGTCGTTCTCCATTCCATTGATCCCTTCATTCTTTTTTTACAATAACATCTGTACCTCTCAAAAATTTTTCAGTCAAATCAATTAATATCAAGAATTCTACAGGGCCTAAAACAAAACATGATGGGCCATATCTACATTTCTTTCCCATCCTTTATTTCTGTTCTAAAAGGCAGATGGTCTTGAATCTTCTACATATTTTTTTCCCAGATTCACTTCCATGTATCTTAAAAAATGAGTATATGCTATTATTTTTCAATTTTCTATTTAGTTAGGTAATAACTCTTTTCTTCTTTCTCTGAAAGATAAAAATTTATTTCTCTAAAATATTAAAAATCTTCCATTCTCATCCTTTTCTGAACACAGTAATGTAATTATTTCAGTTTTTGATTAAATTAACATTTAGCATTTTCATTATTGGATCTAAATAAATGTTATTCACATTTGAGTCATATAAGTGTTTTGTGATTATGTCTTTTTTTTCTGTGTAACTTTTGGTTTTCTCAGAAATATCTAATTGTTTTATTTTCATTTGTTAGATTTTCTCTGTACCAATTACTATGTTTCATCTATAAACACCTGGAGAGAAAAGTAACTCCTTCCTCCACACATGAAACCTATCAGATGAGTAATCTTTTTGTTTTGTTTTGTTTTGTTTTATTCTTAGAACCTTCCTCCCTGGAATCCTTCTGTAACAACTTATGTAGGCACATTGTTCTCTAGAATTGCTGAAGAGCTGTTCTCCTGGCCTTCCCTTCACAGTGGCTGTGGGAATTTCTCATACTTCTCTCCTCTTCTAAACCTGCTGCTAGAATTCCAAGTTTCCTGCTTTTTGGTTATTTCATTTAATGAAGTCAATCTTGCTGTAGTTTCCTGAGAAGTGTATGGGAGATAAATTTTTTTAGAGCTCGCCCATATGAAAAGCTCTTATTCTACCTTCTCATTTGATTGATCCTTTGTCTGGATTCAAAATCTAGATCGAAAATCATTTTTCACGGAACATTGAAGGCATGATTCTGTTTTCTTTTTGGCTTTAAAGTTGCTGTTGAGAAGTCTGAGACCATTCAGATTGCCGGTTTTTTCTCTACATCTCACTTTCCTGAAATTCTGCAATACTGTGCTTTGCTGTGAAAATCTTTTAACTCATTGAGGTGGATGCTAATCAATTTACTTTGATTTTTAAAGCCAGACAGTTCAGTCCTCGGTGTTTTCTTATTTCTTTCTATGTGATTTTTTTCTTTCAAAATTTCTTTTGTCTTTTTATTTGACTGAACTTTAAGATTAAATCTCTAAAATTTTATCTGTCTTACCTATCTTCCATTTTGCCTTTTGGTTACACTTTCTGGAGATTTCCTCATTTTTGTATTGCAACCTTTTTATTTAGTTTTGTTTCTGCTACTGTATTTTTAATTTTTAATAGTTTGTGTTGTTTGAAATCTTTCCTTCTATTTTAAATAATCTCAATATTCTTATTTTATGGATTATATTATATACTTATATAGATTATATATATGTTTAAGGCTATTGATTATAGGGTTTCTTTGCTGTCTCCTATTTCTTGTATTGCTTTTTCTCTTCTGCATTGTTTACTCTCTTCGTGCTCTTTATTTCTAGTAAGTGGCATGGCTTTTCTAATCCTTAGCTGATATTGGATGGTTAAGAGTAGACTCCTAAAAATAGGTTAGAAGCTTTGCGTATAGTTCCAAGGCTTACTGACCAGTGATCTTTCCTTTAGGGTAATTACACAGGTACCCAGTTTTTGTTTTTGTTTTTTTTAAATCAAGGATGTTCCCTCTCCCTGTCAATTGTTTTTCCTTGAGCCATTGAGATTCCAAAGAGATGAACCCTCTAGCCCTTCACCTGTGAGGGAGGCCTGGTACATAAAATTGTGGAAAGTGAGGAAAGTATTATATGGGTTCCATTGTTCAGTATATGGACCTTCATGGAATTCTCTTGATTTCACTATGGCCTCCTACCCTTAACTTTGGTGTCTCTGAGTTCCAAGTCTCTTTAGAGATTTATCCTGCTTTCTGGTGGGTGGGGACAATTTCAGGATCTTATTTATTCTTATATAGAGTTTGAGGGCATCAAAAGGTTTAAAGTCTTCTTATAGAGACTTTCAACCACTCTTCATGTTGTGTTCCTATTCCACACGTCATCCGTCATAGGAACTTGATGCCTCTAACTTGTGGATCTTACCTGGATTCTAGAGCATGAATTCACTAGTATTTTGACTTCCCATTCTTGCACCTGGCAGACACAATCACTTTTCCACTCTTCTTCCTCTTGTCTTCATTACTGCTCTATATCTTTCAATTTTATTTATTTATTTATTTATTTATTTATTTATTGCATCTCAACTTTGTTATCCCATTTCTGGTTTTTCTTTTGTGATTTTATGCATTAAAAAATATCTCTGTACTGGATTTTTGAGGCATTGTAAGAAGTGATTCTACATGATTTACCAGAATTAAGTAATCCCCCCCCCTTTTTTTTCCATTGCTATTGCTTTAGATCACACCTTACACTTGATACGGGGGTAGATTGGTTCCTAACTAGAATGTCTAAAAAAGTAAATTTCCAACTCATCCATAAAATAGCTAAATTTCTTCTTACCTCCACCCTGTTTCAATATGAATACTTTCCTCATATAAATAACTTTACTCATTGTCTTCAGAAAATGTGCATCCATCTTCCCATGTTTTAGGAAAAATCTATCCTTCCTCTTCATTTAATGCTACTTATTCTTCTCATTTCTTCCAGGAAGTATTCTTTGATACTTCCAGCAGAAAAAAAAAATATCTTTACGCCAGTCTACATTCTATTCCTTTCATTATAGCATCTGTAGTGCTTAGTTTTGTTTTGTTTTTTTTAATTTTCATCTGTCTCTACTACACTCTAAGTTGCACTGAAGGCATATTAATTTTGACATATTTATTGTTGTATATCCATTTTCAATATTTTTTGATGTTTATTTATTTATTTTGAGAGAGAGAGAGAGAGAGAGAGAGAGAGAAAGGGGTACAGACAGAATCCCAAGGAGGCTCCACCCTGCCAGTGCAGAGCCCGACATGGGGCTCGACCTCACCAACTGCGAGATCATGACCTGAGCTGAAACCAAGAGTTGGACACTTAACCTAATAAGCCACCCAGGTACCCCTCTCTTCAGTAACTACATAATGCCTACTGTGTGCCAAGTCCTTTGCTAAAAGTCCTTCAGGCTTTCCTTGGGTAAAGACAAAGGCAGGGAGCCAGTTTTCCAGAAATAGTGAAAGCTGAGAATGGGATTCCAGTGTTCAGCAGGAGTTCAAAAAGCAGGTTCCGGTTTCTGAGAGAATGGAAAAAAGCAACCCTCCTCTCTAGACTTACAGGAAATGAAAATAAGGCAAAGACCCATTTCTATGGTTGGTATCCACAAATGGGTGAAGAATAAAGGCGTTGTCTCCTTGTTAGTCAAGGGACAAAAGGTCAGCCCAGAACGAAGAGCAAGACCACTTGGTATAGAATTCCACGAGTTACTTAATGGAGTCTTCACATCCCTTTATCTCAGACAGGGTTGGTCCCAAGGCTTAAAGGGTTATTGAGCCTGCATGCCAAGTGGTCCAGCATTCGCACAAAGTGGCTATTGTAAGTTAATAAAACACTTGGAGCTGGTGAAGACAAGGTTTCTCTAAACTTCACAGGAAGTATTTTGACTCCAAGGTGTGAATGTCACTCTCATCCCAGGAAGAATTTTATACTCTTCTCTTCATGATTTTCGAGGACAGATTCCACATGCTAAGGAAGGTTATTTTGCTATTTGTTAGCTTTTAAGTTAAATTTATATGGTAAAGAAGTCCTTCTATATGTCTAATCACAATAGTCTTGGTTTATTTACTCTAATTATGAAGATTTTTAGATCTTTATATTATTCAACCTCATATTGACTATGATTTTGCAGAATCATGCATCTATGAATAACAAACCCCACCCATCTATAAATCAGGAGTGTAGGTACCATGGTTACTCATCTGTGATACCCCATCATATTAGTGTATTGGAAATGCTAAGCTGAAGTATATATGGTGGGAAGGACAATACTTTTAGCATCAGAATACACAAGTTTGTCTATCAACAATTCTATGTATAATTGTGTGACTTTAGTCAATTCCCTAAACTCCCGGGGTCACACTTTTCCCATTTGTTAATGCAAGATAGTTTCCACCTCCCCATATTAGATGATCATGAGGATTAAACAAGAAGTATGTAAAAATGCTTTATGATCACTAATGCACTTTAATCACAGAGCTTTCAGGTGATAACTGAAATGAACAAATGAATGAATGCCTTCTGATTGACTCCTATGAGCTATATTTTCTCCTGCAGCTATATAGAAGATACATTCTTGCTTTAGATAATGTCATATGAAGTAATCATTACAGGAGGGTTGAAAGATGATCCTTCGCCCCAAATTTTCCAATCATCTCCCTGACAATATGCCTAAAATACTCTTATTTTCAATTTTTTTGTACTAGGTATTTGAGTCTTCAGGAGACACCTGTTACCATTAAAAAAAAAAAAAAAAGCAGCATAGGAGGTGACTTAATAACGCATGACATTTACATATTTGTAAGATGACACATCAGCAGAGAGTAGCACTTAAAGAAAAAATTCCTAAGAAAGATCTGAGTAAAAAGACCTACATTGCCAGGGAGTAAAAACGTACTATGACTCTGGGGAAAAGCAGAAAATGATATTGTGAGCACATGGATTGCTCTTTCTCATTATTTTGCCTCATTTCCTTCCCACCTTCAATTTTAAGGGGTAACTAGGCAATCTCTCTCCCTCCCTCTCTCTCTCTATCTCTGTCTGTCTGTCTGTCTGTCTGTTTCTCTCCATATTTTTGTTAAACTGACTACTGGAGATCTGTACAACAGTTAAGGTTCTTTTGAAAACATAGTAAGAAAGTTATTTACTGCCTACAAATCTTTGGCCAGCCCTCAGAAGAAAACATTTGCAGGGGGCCCCTGGGTGGCTCAGTAAATTAAGTCTGACTATTTTGGCTCAGGTCACAACCTCACGTTTCAGAAGTTCGATCCCATGTGGGGCTCCGCAGTCAGTGAGGGATTCTCTCTCTCCCTCTCTCTCTCTGCCCCTCTCCAACTCATGTGATCTCTCTCTCTCAAAGTCAATAAATAAACTTAAAAAAAGAAGAAGAACATATTTACTGTAGGTATTTTCCTAGTTTTGCCACATAATCGTGTGCAGTAATTATTAAACTGCCTCATAAGGAATTAAACAGAAAAGTTTACCAAAATAGACAAAATCTAGATAGATGTGAATACAGTTCATAATTCTATGTAGTTTATTATTTATGCTAGATGTTTTATTATTTTTGAAAGATATATAAAATTCCCACAACTTTCAATACTTTCTGAGAAGTAGAGATCTAAGGAATAAAATTGTAGTCATTCTTGGATTCTGATCTGTTCCCCTGCTTACACTGTCAGCGTGAACTCAGTTAAGGAAGTACATAATATATATCCCGCAGTATGTTGTTACTTTTTTTTTTTTAATTTTTTTTTTTTTAACGTTTCTTTATTTTTGAGACAGAGAGAGACAGAGCATGAACGGGGGAGGGTCAGAGAGAGGGAGACACAGAATCTGAAACAGGCTCCAGACTCTGAGCCGTCAGGACAGAGCCCGACGAGGGGCTCGAACTCACGGACCGTGAGATCATGACCTGAGCCGAAGTCGGTGGCTCAACCGACTGAGCCACCCAGGCGCCCTGTTGTTACTTTTAGTATACAAGTCAACTATCATTCATGATGCACTTATTAAATGCAAAATACTCTTCTAGAATCATTTGTGTAACTCTATGTATCTGCATGGGAGGCAGGTAGGAGTAAGGGAATGAATAGATCTTTTTCAAATATTTTTTTGAGTGTACCCATGTGCTTGACCTTCTACTGGGTACCCGGGCCACCATTTATTTATTTTTATTTTTTTAATATTAATACCTTTATTTCTGATACAATTTATTTATTGCAAGTTTAAAAAAAATTTAGTTAAGTTTATTTATTTATTTTTTAAATTTACTTCCAAGTTAGTTAGCATGTAGTGCAACAACGATTTCAGGAGTAGATTCCTTAATGCCCCTTACCCATTTAGCCCATCCTCTCTCCCAAAACCCCTCCAGCAACCCTCTGTTTGTTCTCCAGATTTAAGAGGCTCTTATGTTTTGTCCCCCTCCCTGGTTTTATATTAGTTTTGCTTCCCTTCCCCTCTCTTCATCTGTTTTGTATCTTAAAAGTCTTCATATGAGTGATGTCATATATTTGTCTTTCTCTGAGTGGCTAATTTCGCTTAGCATAACACCCTCTTGTTCCATCCACCTAGTTGCAAATGCCCAGGCCACCATTTAATATAATCTCTGCTCTGATGCAGCTCATGTTATAGTGGAGAGACCAACAATACAAGAACAGTAAGTACAGCAAGCTAGATGGTGGAGTGCTATGAACACAAATAAAGCAGAAAAAGAGATAGGCAGTCCAGTCAATTCCAAATAAACAAGAAAGGTTTCTTTAAGAAGGTGACATAGGATTGAAAACCTAGGAGGTAAACGAGTTAGCTATGAAAATATCTGAAGGAAGATCATTTCAGGCAGAATAGATAGCAAGTTCAAAGGTCCTGAAGCTAGAAAATGTCCAGATTCAGGGTCCAGAAAAGTGGCCAAGGCAACTGAAGCAGAGTTAGAGAGAAGGAGAGTAACAGGATGATATCAAAGAGAAAAGGGGAAAGTAGATCGTATAAACCACCAAAAGAACTTACACTTCTATTCTGGATGATATGGAAAATCATTGAAAATTTTAGGCAGTGGAGTGATGTAATATGGCTCATTTCTTTTTTTTTTTTATGGCTAATTTCTAATAAGAAAAATGAAGTAGGAGTTTGTGGATGTTTTCTTCTAATTGAGTCACCTAAAATTTTTAAAAAAGACAAAGAAGAAGAAAATTTAGAAGCAGGAGGTGATTATGCAGCTGTCCATAGTTCAGTCAAGAGTTCATATTGATTTTTGGTAGGGGTGAAGATGGTAAGGTATGATCAGAATTTGTAATAGATGAGGATACATCTTATAAAATTTTCTGCTGAAATAGTGTGGCCTGTGAAAGAGGGAATTTAAAAATAAGTATAGGCTTTAGAGCCAGAGCAACTATAAGAATGATTTTGCCATTAACATTAATGAAGACGGAATGGGTATATCACACTTTAGGAAAGATTAGAAAGTTGATTTTGAACATGTTGAGATGATGAGCCTTCCAAATGGAATGTAGCATAGGGAGTTGGATATATGAACCTAGAACTGAGGAGAGAGGTCTGACCTAGAGTTATGCTGGAAATACAATATTTGGGAATTGCCTATTTATATAATAGTTAAGACTGCATGATATCACCAAAGGAAGGAGTGTTCTTAGAAGAGAAAAAGCTCAAGGGTTTGGGGAGGTAGAGAAAATAGCAAAGGAGACTGAGATGGAGAAGTCAGTGTGGGAGGAGGAAAAGCAGCGTGACATCCTGGAGGAGTTTCTATGATGGGGAGTCATCAACTCTGCCAAATGCTTTTGACAGATTGTGTAAGATGCAGACTGAGTATCGACCTCTGCATTTCATAATGGGAAGATCTTTGGTAACATTTTCAAGAACAATTTTGACGGAAAGGATAAGAGTCTCATTGGCATGGATTCAAGAAAGAATAAGAAAGGAGGCATTTAGGAGGAAGCAAACGCATGTTTTTATGCTGATAAAAATGATCCAGCAGAAGGAGAAAATATGCTAAAGCAGGGGAGAGGAGAATTGCTGACGTCACATCCTTCAGTCGGTGAGAGGTGGCAGCATCTCGAGCTCAACGCAGGATTTAGTATGCACAAGGGGCATATACAATTCTTCCCTCAAAATAGGTGACACGGACGGCTAGACATGCCTCGTTGAAAATCCAGGAAAAGATCAGGCGGTGGGAGCTTGTGGAAACTCTTTTCTGCCTGCTTCTATTTTCTCAGTAAAATAAGAAGCATGGTAGCAGGCTTATGCTCTTAAGGAGTTTAAAATATAGGGAAAAAGGCAGAAGAACATACTCAATCAAGGCTGAATGTGATCAGGGCTAAAAAAGATGTATCTGTTGTGTTGAACAGACAGGAGTCATGGCATGTTATCATGAAACTATTTTTGTCTTCCTTTACATTTATTCCAGGGGGCCTAACTTTCCACTGGATGAAAAGGAAGTCAGGTCACCATTTCCCCCCAGTAATTTACACTAAAAAGAATCTCTCAATAAGCAATTAATATGCCCATTATTATCAATTAGTAATCATATCTTTGAACTTTGTTTAACGATAGAATGACACCGCTTTACCGGTTCAGGCCTATTATAGGTTGGCTTCCTGTAGTGAGAAAGAGGCCATATTGGGCTCCTTTTCTTTTCTATTTTCAATCCTTCCCCCACAGCCCCCCAGACCCGCAGTGCCATTTCTAACCCTTCTGGTATTTGACATTGGGTAGGGATAGTATGGAGACAGAAGAAAGAGCAGAAAAGTTCTTACTTAGTTACCACTATCAGGAGCTGGCATTGTGTAGTATGGGTCTGTGAGATGTTTGAAGCCCACTTTGCTTCTCTTAGGGGAACTTAGCTCACTGTTGTGTGTGATGCCTTCTGTCTGGCTGACTACTGGCATCTTATAGGGAAAGTGGAAGTCAATTGTCTTTTCTTCAGCTGAAGCTGAGACTAAATTAATTCCATTACAGTATTCTATTGCATAAATGGCAAATAAAATGTTATTGTGTTTAAAGGAGAAAGAGAGGAAGGTGATTTTTACTTAGGAACATAAGGGCAAAAGGGAGAGTCTTTGAGTTGGGTGATAGGATTTGCCTGTACTGATATTCATAGCAATTGGCACTCAATGTCTTATATCTCTGAGTAAATAGCAGCTAATGGTTTCCTGTGGGTTACCATGTGCTCTATCATCTAACTTTACTACCTTGAGTACACATGACTGAACCAGAGATTGGTCTTGAAATAAAGGCCACTACTGATGAGGTTGATGTCTGCAAGTCCTCTGTCCAAAACAGGTTCTTTATATGGGATTCTATCACCAATCAAAGAATTAAAATAAGGACTTTCAGAATGAGTCAACAAACAGTATGGGGCAAAGAAGAAATGAGACAAAAAGGGACTGAGGAGAAGCCATGGAACAAAATAAACCCTGAGCAAACAGGTATCGAAAAACAGATTAGAGAGATGATGAAGTAAGCGCATTGAAAGGAATGTAACAACAGAAGACGCAGAGTTGCTGAATCATCAAAATCATGAAACGGAAGACTCTAGAACTCTATTTCCAAGGCAAGCATGGGTCTATAGCTGCACAGACACCTTATTGACGGCTAATAGAAGCTCAAGTTAACACGCTGCAGCTCAAGATAACCACATCGCCTCATTCCCATCCTACACTGGACTCCTCCATCATTCTGCCCACCCCAGGTAAAGGGACTACAAACCACCAGTTCCCTAAACCTAAACTTAGGGACTCACTCTTTGTTCCTCTTTCTCCTATCCCATCCAATCCACCAGAGCTCACTCCACACAGATCTCAAATAAAGCTCTTTCTCTTCTTCTCCACTACTACCATGTTTTAAACCACACCTGTAGCATTACAGTAGAACCTCTGCTTCTATTCTCTCCACCCCTTACCTCTCAATTCAGTCTCCGTTCAGCAGCCAGGGGATCCTTATGCATATGTAAATTAGATTATTCTGTTTGTTTTACACAACCTTCTCAGGTCTTCCCATCATACTTAAATAAAATTCATGCTTCTTGCCCACACCACAAAGCCTTGGCCCATTGTACTCTATGACCTTAATGGCAACCGCAATGGCCTACTTCTTGTCTCTTTAACTTGCCAAAAATATTTCTGCCACCAGGTCTTTGTGTGCCCATTCCCTTTATCTGGGTTGTTTTCTCTTTTAGTTTTAGCGTGGCTGGATCTTTCTTGACATTTAGTTTTCCACTTAAATGTTACCTCTTAAAGATTCCTTCACTCACATCCAATCTTAAGTCACTATCCATTCACTCTCCGGCACATTTTCTACCACACACTAGGGGTCCGTTTACAATTATTCAGAGAGTGAAGAGGTCTAGATCTATTTATGCCGGGTGGATAACATTGAAGTATATTGTGGAAGGTAGAGTGGGTAACCAACCTCTAAGAAAGCAACAGTGTGCTGAAAGAGGTGGAGATTTGAAATCACTGAAAGAATGTGTTACGGTATTATATGCCAGTCCGCCAACTTCCACCCACCTCACAAATAATACAAACAAAACAAAAAATCAAAATGGTGCCTCTTATCTAATAGACAAAATGGACTCTTGGCCATTGATCACTGATAAAACTATTAATCTAAACCAAATTAATTCCAATGCTACTATTTTTAGTGGGTTTTTTTTTTTTTTGCACCTAAAATTAATAGGATTTGTGTTTTATATCACTGGTTATTTACATAGTATATAAAGTGGCTCAGAACTCCTAGGCACCATGGTTTATACCTTATCTTCTCTCACTCTCCTGGCCCTTGAAGGCTTTGAGGGGCTTCTGTGGCCAAACGCATGAAGGACTCCTTTCTTTTTCCAACATTGACCTTTAGATCTGAGAACTAAATTACTTTTGCATTTTCTTCTACAGCTAGAAGAGACCCTGCCCACCTCTTGCTCCTTTTGCTCTATTTTGTCCTTTCCCTGTGGAAGATGTGAGGGCTGGTCAGCCCAAAGCCTGGGTCTCTACTGACAGACTTCTCTGATGTCAAACCACTCTGGCTCCTCTAGGCTTTGGATCACAGCCTATACCTGGATGGATTTCCAGTTCTTATGCTAATATCAGCTAGTTGGGAAATTCTATTTCATCTTGCTTAATTACCCTGAGGCTGGGTATTATTCAGGAACGGACTTGGCTGCAAGTCACTGGAAAGTCTCCTCACAGCGGATTAAATAGAAATCATTTTAATTTTTTCCCCAAATAACATAAATCCTGGAGATAGGCAGGGCCTGATTCTGCTTCAGGACTCAGTGTGTCAGAGCCAGTATTTCTGGGCCTTTCCATCAGAGTTGCAAAATGGTTGCCTCAGTTCTACAGGTATCAAAAGCAAGAAGAACGATTTTGGTGTTTGCAATAATTATTGCTTTACTTGGTTTCCACCTGTTGTCTGTATTACTTTATAGTTTGAAAGGCTAATTATATACAAAACGTTTAAATACAAGTGGACAGTTGTACATTAAATCAAAGTTTATTAGATAGCTGCTTGCATATAAATGTATTATTTCTTTAACATAATGCTATAAAATGTGTTCTCATTTACAGGTTTATTTGTATAAATTTGATTTATACAAATCATGTTGTTTTCATTTAGTCTCTGAGCCTGTATTTTCAGACCAGCAGAAAGTTGATCTTAAAACCTCTTTGCAAGGGGTAAGAGTATAATTAGCCTAGGAACAGTTTGTTCTGATGACAAACTGACATCAGATGAGATATAAAACTTAAGAGACACCTTAAATTTATGTCCCTTTTGGTTAAAAAAATCTGTTCTGACACATACTCAATATTGGCACACTCACTGTTCTTTCCATTAATTAATTTATTGTATTTATAAAGAGCTTTCTCCTCTACAAACTCAATTTAATTTCATTCAGCTTTGTGGCTGTCATAGTTCATGTTTGTCTATTGAAAGGCATCAAAGTTGCTCAGGTTTGGTTTGCTTAAGAACATAATTCCCTATTTTCCCCACTCATACAAATATCGGTAACTAAAAGGTAATGAAGAGTTAATGTACCTCCAAGCCATTCTGAACTCCTATTCAAACACTTTTACATTACATGATTAATCGTTCTGAACAGCAAGGTCTCTGAGCGGATTTGGATTGTAAACTTACAGCATTTGGGCTTCTGATTTGCATTTTCTTCTTTTTATTTTCTATTAAATCTGCTTAAAGTAGCAAATGTCATTGCTCCACATACATGCTGACAAAAATCTGCAAGGCAAAATGCTAGATTTACTAATTGGTGGTTTACTTTCTCTTCATAGTTGAAAAAAAATGTATGCTTTATATTCTCTGAAGGGAGAGGATGCTATTTGATTTTGTGGCCTAAGTAGATGAACCTGAGGCAGCCCATGCCTAGTTCTTCACAGCTTAAGTGAATGGAGCAGGGACTCCGGAAGTTTCCAGTTAATAATAGAAGAATGGAATGTGCTGAGAGAGTGAATGAAGAGGCCTGAGTGGGAATGAGGCATGGTAATGTATGTGGACTTTATGATTAGAAGCAAATAGCTGGAACCATGGGCTCTAACAGTAGGTGCCACCTGGTCAATATCAAGAAACCAGAAAGGACCCACACCTTCTGGTTTAGATCACATAGGCCACTCTGCAGCAGAGACAAGATAGGATTCTGTTGAAAATCATGGGTTTCTGGCTTCCAGTGAAGATGGCTTCTCAGTAAACTCTTCAGAATTTATAGAAAATGTGGCCTTCTCATCAGTGGAGTAACCATAGTGGTGGTTGAGAACGTCACAAGTGATAAGAAGCAAAAGATTTAGTTTCTGTTTTTCAAATGTTGCTCTGAACTCTTAGTTATTGGGGGACACTCAATTTCTGGGAACAAGTGACACAGTACTGAGAGCTGGTTCTGCTCACTCAGGTAAATGTAAATTCAGGTCAACTGAATTTAGAAAGATCAGTGCAAGGGCGCCTGGGTGGCTCAGTTGGTTAAGACTCTGAGTTTTTATTTTGGCTCAGGTCATAATCTATGGTTGGTGAGTTCAAGCCCCACATCAGGCTCTGCGCTGACAGTGTGGAGCCTACTTGGGGTTTTCTCTCTCTCTCTTTCTCTCTGCCCTTCCCCCACTTGCTCTCTCTCTCTCTCTCTCTCTCTCTCAAAAATAAATAAATAAACTTAAAAAAATCTTATTAGAAAGGTCAGTGCAATCACAGAAACATGAACAGCATATAAAGTCATTGTGCTTGCCCCTGTCTATTTCTGTAACACTCACCTTTTCAGACATGCCTGCTACAAATAAGGACATGGGAGATGAACATCTGTATTGCTTATAATAGAACACTGATTTATACAGACAAAAGTTTATATTGCTTATAATAGGTTAATGATTTATGTGACATATTGTTAAAGTGTCAATGCCAGGGTCCTTTATCCTAGTGTAGAGAAATGTTTTGGAAACCAACACTTAAATCTAGAACAATGAAACATAAATTAAATGACCATGGTTGGTGACAGTTTGCTAATTTGTTTTTCTATTTGTCTTAGTATTTCTGCTCATCATTAGTGCCCAGAGGGTAAAAAAAGGGAAAGCACTATGTTTGCCCTTAGGGAATTTAAGCAGTAAGTTTTGAGATTTGATAATTAGGCTGATCATATAATTTTTTATACAAATGAATTCACTTTAAAAACAAAAGAAAGTGTTATTAAAAATCTCACCATACAAGAGGTTTAAATTAGTTTCTCTTTGGTAAATGAGGTATAATTTTACTCTTTGGTCTTGTGGTTACTTTTATGGAAATAATCAAAACACAAATAAGAGTTTCTTATAGAGGGGAGACTCACGGTCTTTAAAATTTTACTCAGGGCACTGCATTCTCAGACTTTGTTCAACCTAATGTTTAGATGTAATATGCCGATTGCAATTTTTGTGAGGAAGAATTTTAAATTACTACAAGCAGTTTTATAACTAATTATGATTTTAATTACCCACAGTTCACAAGTCTTCCTTCTCTAAATAAAATTATGTTAACAGAGAGGAATGGGGAGAGAGAAAAGAAGGAAGAAAAATGGAAAGTAGTTAAGAATAAAGCATGTAATAAAAGAATAGAAATACTTTTAAATGATTCAGACAAAAAGCACACAAAATTTGGCTAAATACAGAAATCATGTTTTCTTATGGTGAGACAAAATCACTGTGATAACTCAGCAGGAATATTCCTTGTCTCTTAGTGAAGCATAAAATGGTGTCTTGCTTTCCAGATGGTGGGAGCCTCCAAATATTTGCTTCTGAACCACTAGAGGGCAGTGGAGTACTGGGTAGAAAACAGTTAACAAAGAACATTCTCTCATCCACCCCCTCCCACCCAAATAAGTCACACACCATTAAAACAAGGAAGGAAAGAGGAAGGCATAGAGGGAATCAGAAGAAAATGTGTTGTAATGCAAAGACATTTTATTTAAGTATTGAAGGAAGGGAAAAAAGGAAAGATTATTTCAACATATTCTGAAAAGAATTGAAACCGGCATTCTCACATTGTTATAGAATGAATTACAGGGACTGTAATAATTTATTTAAGTTGAGAATTAGAAGGGTCTCTTGTCATTGTTTGAGCAAAGCTCGACTATACAAAGTGGATTTTTGAAAGTCTAAGAAAATGCTGGAAAAATATAGTGAAATGGGTTAAAATATGCATTTGCAACCACATAGCTCCTGTATTTTGAACTCTTTCCTCTGGTGCTTTTTGTTAATAATAAAAGTCCAGGTACAGATCTTACATAGATGAAACATTAAATTTTTTTTTTTTTGCCTTTATCCTAATGAATAGTTCAAGGACCTAATTATTTTACTCTAGATGGAACCGACAGTAACTGACTGTCTACTGTTTTAAGTGATTTGAATTTACCACATAAAATGAGACTATATATCTTAACAAAAATGGTTAATTTCCCTTTTTTTTCTGTTTTCAAGATACAAGTCATTTTTGTGACGGATATGTTCTACTGTATCATCCTTAAGATTCAGAAATATCTCAGTTTCTAAATGTATTTTTAGTATCCAGGCATCTGTTTTTTTGGTACGGCATATGTTTGAGAGAATTATAAAGATGGCATTTTGTTAGGGTTTAGAAAGGAATCTGGTGAAAAGACTTGCACTGTTAGGGAGAAATAGCAGTTCCCATATTTAGGATTTAAACTGTTTACATGTTTGCACTTTTTATTCAGCCATTACTTAAAAATTAAGATGCTGCTGGGCACTCTTAAAAAAAAAGGTGTCAATAGATTTTTCAGAGTCAGTTTTACATTCAGGAAGACAAGAATAGAAAGGAATTTAACTCTATGTATTCTTTGTTTTAAGGAGTAGCTATCTCCTTCAGACTATGGCTGTCCATTGATTTTGTAAATGGAATCATATATTTTATTGACTCATATAAAGATTTCAGAGATGCCTTATTTTTATTTTTTTGCCAGTGATTTGTTTTAAACTTCTAAAAGAGCAACTTTTCCTGAAAAAAAGAAGGACGGATTTCAAGTGTCTTAGACAAAACAGGAGTGTTTGAAGTCTAATTTGCTGAGGTTGTCTTTCCAAAGAATTTGGAATGTGTAAACACCTGATATGACAAATTAATTGAAATATACAAAAGAAATTTAAGAGTTAAGTCACATATATTTAGATAAAATTGTCTCAAATTTACAGCTTCAAGAATTTTCAAATGTCAATTTAATATTTTGTTTTTTGAAAAATGAAACTGCAATTTTATGAATTTAAAATTCCAGCATTGTAGCTCATGTATACGATATTCAGAACAAAGCTGTCAGGCATTGAATGAAGTCATTGTAGTATTGAAGCTGAACCAATTATAATTCAGAAGCCTTCTCACTCCCTTTACAGAGGTAGCCTCAAGGATGATATGGATATATGTATATGCGTGTGTGTGTGTGTGTGTGTGTGTGTGTGTGTATTGGAGGTGGGATTCCCTACAAAATTAACTCAAAGAAAAGTAAGTAGTAATGTATTTATCCATGTGATAAATCATTAGTTAGGTATTTTACCACTATGCTAATGTTATTTCTGCAAGTAAAAATCACACCAGCACATAAGCTACAATCTTGTATTTATACAATTCAAGGAGTTTTAATTATGCTTCTTTGTGCTGAGGGGGTACAGACATTTAAAAATGTATGTATGCAGTGTTTCAGTTTTGTTGGGAACATGCAATACAGACAAGCTAAGAGAAAAATCAAGTCAATAGAAATAATCATTACATCTATTGAGCTTTATGTGTTAACTTCTTTAACAGCTGTATTAGGTACTGATATTATCCTCAATGTAGGAATAAGAGAACCGAGGAACAGAGAGATTGACTGAATTATCCAAGATAGCACAGCTAATTGAGTCAGAGGTGAAAACTAGATCTTATGGCCCCAAGAGCTTATGCTCTTTATTGCAATACCTTACTGCCTCCTCTTGTATTATGCGAGACCAGAAAGTGTGACACTGACATGCCAGTAAGTCCATGGGCTTGGTTCAAAGTAGTAGTAACAATATTCATCACCAGAATGGTTAACGACTCCATTAGTATTTGGTGAAGAATTCATATTGCCTTCCTTTTATACTAACCCCCTGCCCATATTTTAATTGGTATTAAATTAAATTAATTGTTCAGTGTTTACGTTCTTTTTTCATTGAATCTAATTAAAAAATTCTGAAGTTTCTCACATCTATCTATTTTGAGAAGGACCCGATACTGTCTGGCATTTTAATTAGATAGATTACAAACATAATTTTTATTATAGTTATAAAAATGAAAGAAAGTTTTTTAGCTTTTACTGACTGGAAAATCTTGAAGAAAAATGTCTTTATTTCTGTGCAAGCATTTCAAAAAGAAAGGTAAGGCTAGGCCTCTTTTGATTATTTAAGTCACTGACTGTCTTATGATAACATGATAGTGAGCTTTTTTATTGGTTAATTGAATTTTTATGGATCTCGGGGGTCAACATGAGGAGATCACTCATTCAAAAACTTCTATGAATGATACAAAGTATTGTTTATAGAGTTATTTGGTATAGTTATATAAAAGGAAAGTTTGGCATAGTTGTTTGTTAGCATACATTGTTTTTATATAAGTCAAATCTGTGCAGTAATTGTCAGTTTACTTTGGTTTTATGTTGATTAATTGGATAAAAATAGGAATAATAGAAGCAGTTGTAGGTTAATAAATAAAGCTGTGGATAAATTTACTTTCTTTTTCATTCTGTGCCATGAATATTTTACATAAAATTAAGAATTTGAAAGGAGTTTTTCTCTTATAAATTATTTTTATTTTTTGAAAGTCTAGGTTGTTTCTTTGTTTCTTTGTTTGTTTTGCTGTTAGGAAGTTTAGAGACATATGTGCATTGCAACCATAGGGGCCATAGGGCATTACAAATTACTTTCACTCCTGCTCTCTGTCCTGACCTTCTGTATCTTAGTTAACATGTCTGTTGATCGTTTTTCATTCCTTTTTTTTTTTTTTTTTTTCCTGACAGGTATATCTTCCATGCTTCACAAGATGGACATATAGTCAGAGTACCAACAGTGATAAGTACAATACTTACCTTCCTCACTGATTTTTTGAATGCTCTGACTTAAAGCTCTAATTTAAGCTCTCTTATTGGGGCTTAACGATTAGGGAAGACATGACCTTGAGGTGACACAAAAACATAGTTTGTGTATTTTCTTTATCCCTCAGTGCCTCTTGATTTCTTAGGCCATAACAAAGTCACAGTTAAGAAATCTGATTCTTTCCTATTTTCATCATCAAGTCAGTTATGAAATCTGATTATTTCCTAAGATATTTTAATACTTGCAGTGGAAAGAGTAGGAACAAATGAGTCTCACAGTGTCTATTTGGAAATTTAAAATCTTAACTCCCATGTTGTGACTCACCTTCCCCTACTAACCTTGGAGACTCTAGGTGTGATTTTATGAAGGTTTTTCATTGTCACTCACTCACTTCCATTGAATCTGAGTCCCAGGCAACATGTGACGCCTCAGTGGTGATGTGTGGTGTTTGCTGTTCGTGAGCTCTGCAATGACGTCTCTAGAAGCACGTACAACACCATTATGTCCTGTTTAACTGACTTTTATCCAGGTGCTGAGACCAACGTTTTGGAAAATCTTGATTCAGTGGAATCCCCACCAATGGGATGGGCTGCCATGGGCCATCATCATGGCACTGACATTTACTTAAGTAATAGTCTTCTCTTCTCCCATTTCCCCATAATTTAATAATTTAGTAACCTATTTATTAAGCTTCTATTATTATTATATGCCAGCCACTCTGCCATATTTCATGAATTATCATGTTCCATTAGAATTTTTAACGGTAAGCACACACACACACACACACACACACACACACACACACACAGAATCCACGTCCTTATGGAGCTTATGTTGAAGGCAGAAAATAGAAAATTAAACAAACAAGTAATAATTTTAGTTTTAAAAAGTTATAGGAAAAGAACTTATAAGTTTAATTCTTACAGAGAATAACTGGAGGATTGAGACTGGATAAGTAACCTGGGGAGATCTCTATGAGGTGTTGTGAGTATACCCAACCTGAAGACCTGTCCAATGTATATATTTCTCTCTTATTATTATTGGTTGCATAATAGCATTCCAAGGAATTAAATGCTTTTATGAAAGTAGCAGGACGTAAATAATAAGTAGCAGAAATTGCTAGTTACAAAACTAGTAATATAGATGTAAAAGGGTATAAAGTTTGAGACTATAAAAAGAAACGTAATTTGTAAATTTGTTTCTACTTCAGTGTAGATAATCCCAATTATACGACCAGCAGGTGCCTGGTATTAAAATCCAACAAATCCTATATCTAGAGTATTTACTCACAGTAAATCTTCCAGGGTTTCACTGATCTATATAAAGAAAAAGCAATTGAAGTAAACTATGAAATGGAGCAAAGGGGATTTGTGCAAGTTCAATCCAAATACCAATAAATATGCCTGGAACAATGTTAAGATTTCAGGTGCAGAACGTATATTGAATGTGCTTTAGGATCATTAGGCAGAAAAAACCAGTGGATCACTGTTGCTATAGTACAGTGACTTACCAGCCTTCTTCATGCTCAATTAGAAGTTTCTAGAGCACAGAAGTTATCAAATCTCCCACAGAGGCTGAAAAGGAGAGCAAAGAACACAGAGTCAAACTTCTACCATGTTTGGCTAAGTCATTAATTTTAACTGCATTGCAATCTGAGGTCTGTTATAAAAAGACTGAAGAAGTCAGAGAGAAGCAGCAAAATAGTATGAACTAGTTAGAAAGTAGGATTTCTGTGATACACAGTGGGCAAACTATAGTGAATATAGTATAATAAATCTTGGCTGTTTCTGGGAAAAAAAACAGAAACATATTTTGGCAGTATATTATATATGATGAATAATATTGGATAATAAAATAACTAACCTTCTAAGGATGTAACTAGATGCATACTTGAATTATGTTGCAGTGTAAAAAAGAAATAACTTCAAATCCTGGAATTAGGACTCAAAGCCTTTATTAATCATCAAGAAAATATTATTTATGTAGGACAGTATCTTCATTCAAAAAAAAAACTTTCTGATTTGCTTTATAGAAAACCTGTAAAAGTAGAGGGAAAAAAGCAGACCATCAATCCATTTCATATTCATTTACATTTTGTCCTTAAGTTCTCTGATGGCTAAGTAATAGCTTTTATCTCCTTTTCGCCCAGGTGTTCAAAGGTCCTACTATCCGGAAATTAACCTATGTACAAACATGATTTTTTAAATGGCAATCCACTAAAATACAATCTGACAAATGGCTAAAAAAAGAAGAAATAATCTTACTATTAGTTACATAAAAATGGGTAAAATAATAACTTATAATAAATACCCATCTGATTGAGAGAAAAAAAAACAAGACAAAGGTAAGTTATTCATTTGGTAGTCAGCTGAGCACATTGTCTAATGCATTAACATAACCCCAAAGTGAGATTGGTTCTGGGTAAAATTATAAAATAAACTACATGAGTGTTTCTCTGTATTAGTTATCTATTGCAGCATACCAAATTACCAGAAACGTACTGGTTAAAAGCAACACGTCTTTATTATCTCACAGTTTCTGTGGGTTAGGAATCTAGGCGTGGGTTAACTGGGTCTTCTGCTTCAGGGTGTCTCAGGATCAAGGTGTTGCCCAGTATTGAGATTTCATCTGAAGAATTGACTGAGTAAGGAAGGGCTGGTGAGTTTATTTTTATGGTTGTTAATAGGTTTTAGTTTCTGGACGATAGTGAAGCTGAGGGCCTGAATTCCTGATGACTGTTAGCGAGAGACAGCTTTTAGTTCCTTGCTAAGTGGGTCTCTCCAACATGGCAATTTATAAGTAACCAATAAGAGACAGAGTCTGCTAGCAAGGCAGAAGTCATTATCTTATGTAACTTAATCAGAGACATGATATCTTGCCATCTTTGTCATATTCTATTGGTATTAGGTCCCACTAACACTCAAATGGAAGATATCACACAAGGTCATAAATGGCAGGAAGTGAAGGGCATCATTGGAGGCCATCTTGGACGCTATATTCTCCAAGTGCCTTTCCTGCATTCACAACTCTTCTGCTTCCTGATTTATTTCCATGCTGGATCCTTATGAGAAAAAAAAACCCAAAACCCCAAAACCAAAACCAAAACAAATAAAAAAAGCCCTGCATACAACTGGCCACATAATTTCTATTAAGAAATGAATAATTCTATTTTGTCTCCTTTTTAAAAATGTATAATACCTCATTCCACAGAAAATAGGAGGCAACTGATAGTACATGCAGTGAAAAACACTACAGAAAACATAGTAGAATAGATTGTCAAGATGACATGGAAGAAAAATGAAATGCATTTTTATTCAATACATAAAGTTTCATGCAGGTGTTATTGCTGCCCTGAGAATTTGGCTTTGATTATCTAGGAAGTTTTAAAGCAGTAAGAAAAAAATGACTGTTTACATAGTTCTCCATGTCCTTGAATAAAATGTGTATCATTTTTCAAGGGAAACAAAATCTTTCCTAGTACTTATTCTAAAATAATGTGTTTTCATTTGGTTTAGTTTTTAATGGAATTATGTGAAGTAAACCTAAAGAAGTCATCTAAATGTTTTCAACAAATGAAGATACCGGTCTGATAAGGTATTTTTGGTATTTTTTCCCTATAAATCTAGAACCTACTTTAAACACATACCTTACTGGGGAGTAATTCCATAGAGGCCAATATAAAAGGGTCCAGTTAAGCAAGTCTCTCCTGGCTCTTTTTTGATACAGGAAAATATTTGTTGTCTATGTAGATTCTAATTCTTCTAAAAAACTCCAATGCATATTATTTTTGTTAGTTGGCTTTTGATAACATTTCAGCAGTGGACAATCAGATGTTTTACTCTTTAACTTAGGCTTGGTGTGCAGGTCTCCAGTGTGACAGTTAAGGGTGAATTCATTTATTTTAGGGATCACATGAAGTGGCAAAGTTGACCTTTTTTGAGAAAATAGAAGAAATGACAGTATGCCCTAATTTGTTTTCCCTAATAGGGGTTGCCTGGAAAAGGCAATGGATAAGCTAAATCAATTAATCCACAGTGGTAACATTTTAGGTATGATAACACTTGACTGGGATCTGTTATTTTGCAACTGTATATGGAGGAAATGAGTAATCAGGTGCCTTTCAAGCCTTGAAGCCTTGTCTACTCACAATTTTTTTTTTTTTTTTTTTTTTTTTGCTTGAGGACGATTTGACAGAATCAACTACTTTCTAGTCTTTTCTAATTGTGGCTTTAGGGGAAACAGAGGGAGAAGAAAAAAACATAAAGCAGTATTTGTCTCTTAGACATTAAAAACATTGATAGTATCAGTTTAGGAGAAAGATTATATAGTAGTTCATATGTGAGTCTGCATTCCAAAAGTGAAATAAATTTCAATATAATTAATAAGTATTTTTGTCTTTGATTTAGATTCCTTTGGTTAGTATTTACTCGAGGCAGAAAGGTCAAAATAATGTGGTCTTTTAAAAGACCTGTAGATAGAGTGACATTATGTGTCTTCTTTTACTATTAATTAAAGGGAAAATAAAATTAGTAACAGGATTTTCAAGGAGGCAGAAATGTGCAAGTGGTATTTTTTATTTTAATTTAAATTTAAGTTAGAAAGTGCATGGACTATACTAGTTTATTTATTCGTGGAATTAGTATAATTCTTTTTGTTTTTGAACATATTATCTGCATCAAGAATTTTACCAACAAATGTTTGCTGAGTATCTCCTATGTGAAGATAACTAATCTAAATCTCAGAATCTATTATTAGTTCAACAAACAGAATCTAGCTAGCAAATCAGGCTATTCATATACATTATATATTTATTAGATATTATATTTAATATACAAGCATAATATACATTAGTAAGTAATAAATGTCAAATGAGTTATGATATGGTAAGTGCTGTTGAATGCGATGATGAGAATTGAACAGAAGTAAATTCACTGTAGACTGAAGTGGCCAGGGTCTCATTAGTTCTCTTGAAAGCTATCTAGACACCATGCGTATCATAAATAGGCCATTAAAATACACAGATTCTGTAAGTCCTGTTTTCCTACCTGTTCTTTAGAGCCCAAAGTTATGGAATATCATTGGAGTGAGAGCTTCAGTTATCTGAATGGCATAATAAGATGTGGTTTAAAAATGGTCTTCTCATGGGGTGCGTGGGTGGCTCAGTCCGTTTAGCCTTTGACTCTTGGTTTCAACCGAGGTCACGATCTCACTGTTCATGAGATTAAGCCCTGCATTGGGCTCAGTGCTAACAGCACCAAGCCTGCTTGGCATTCTCTCTCTCCCTCTCCATCTGCCCCTCCCCTGCTTGTATCCTCTCTCTCTCTCTTCAAAAAAAATAAACATTAAAAAAAGAAAATTATATTAAAAAAAAGGTCTTCTTATTACTAAGAGCTGCTTATAATACGAAAAGTGTCTTTTTGTAAGGAGAACCATGGCACTGCTGTAGAAACATCATGCATTCTCTTTTGCTATGAATCAAGACTGCACAAATTAAAACCCTTAGTGTATCAGGGCTGAAGAAGGGGAACATGATTTATAGCTTAGTTATATTTTTGCTACATTGTTTAGATTTTGGAATCAAGATATATATTAAAGAAATCCGTTGTGCAGCAACTTTTCATGGCAGAATGTGAATTGATTCCCTGCCTACTCTTCAGTCAAATGATATAGGGGTTAATATTTCTCCATTTTGAGAAATTTTTACATGGCCTGGGAACCCAAATACAAAACAGAGGAAACAATATAAACACCCTTACAGGGAGAGTCAAGTGGGAATATTTCTAGCTGGTTTTAACAAATATCACTAGGGCATGGTTGATTTTTTTAAAACAAGGAACAGGAAGACTTTCAGGAAAGCATCCAAACTGGGCCCTTGGCTTCCAAATCATTTAAAAATCTATCAAATGCTTACTGTGTTCGTTGTGTTGGCAAAAAAAGCTCCTATTATCATATTCCTAAGAGCATTAATTTAGTATTTGCATAGTACTTTAACATTTTATCTTACTTGATTCTCATAAGAATCCTCTGAGCAGATGTGCTTTCCTGGATCATCATTATCAATTTAAAAATGAAATAAATAAGTAATGAAAGCAAAAGTTGAATGAGATATTTGCAAATGTTTTTCTTCTTTTAGAAAAGTTATATGTTCTGCTTCATCCTTACTTCTGGAAGGAAATCAGCTTACTTTGGTTATTTCAGGGTGGTTGTGCTGGTGAGAAATTATTGTTTGCTTGTTGTTCCCCAAGGTATACTTCTTTCACCCACCCAACTCTTGGCTCATCAGGGCATGTCAGGTTGATTCTACTTGACTGAAAAGTGTTGATGAGCAAAACTTCATCGTCTCATTTAGTTTCCAGTGAAATTGGTTTGCTTGGGAGGTAAGTAGCCACTGTCAGCCCCCTGTCAGAATAAGAGAGAGTAAAGCATTAGAGCTGTTTACCTACTAACATTCTGGACCCAACAGGAAGAATAAAAATAAATGTTCTCATTTTAAATTGCCTCAGGAAAAAGCCCAGAGTGTTATTAACCTGGTATTATATTTTCATGCAGCCATTACTATTAAAACCTTAGGTCCCTGCAAAACATGATTCAGTATCTCATGTTAGTTTCTCACTGAAATAGTGTCAAAGTATAAAACTTCAGGATGGTCTCAATATTCTTTAATAAATTGAACACTGCTATTGATGTTATAAAGAGATGAAAGTGACTAATCCATGAGAAAGTAGCAAAAAAAAAAATCCATAATGTAAAACCTGGTTAAGCAACAATTAAAAGCAAAATATGTTATTCAACTTTTATAGGCTTTTGTGTCACTTTACTTTGGAGATAAAGAGAGAAATGATATATATTTGCAATTATTGTAAAGAGAGATTTGTATGGCAATGGGAAGAAAATAAAGAAATGGAAGACTGAGGCATGTCAGGTTCATGCTGGAATATTTTGAATGCTCACTAAATAATTCAATAGATTCATAAAATTATGGGTAGCATGTATGACTTTAAGGAGAATAAAAATTTGATGTGGGGTGAAGTAAAATATCCACAGCAGTAAGTTCTACGTCTCTCTAACAAATCTCACCCTTCTTGATCCCAATTGTTTTATTAGTGCAGGTGAAACTGTATACTTGATTTCAGGAATTCTGAATACCTTTTCTATCTCGTTCTTTCTGTTTTATGGGAGGATTTTCCTCTTCCCTTTCAATTTATGTTTTGTTTTTCGAGTAGGTAAAACTCTTCCATGTTACCAATTAACTTTTGAGATTGTCATGGATACAGTTTTCAATCATTCAAGAAAATACTTTAGTTGCTTATTAAGTAATAAAATGGTTAGAACCCATTTGCTTTCTAAATCGGATCGCATGTTGTTCATCTGCGCTTACTGGATCCGTGGTGTTTCCTTTTGCTTTTGGCTTTCTTTGGATATACTTCGGAGGTAGAATTTAATAATTTTAAATTCAAATGGCAGATTCTGATGTTTCGCTCATGTTATGATGGGAAAATAATGAGGGGAAAACAGCCACTCTGGCTCTAGTTCCCATAGCAGAAGGTAAAGGGGAGAGGAAAGTACCTGTACATACACAGTTCCACCTTATTTCTGCCTAGATGTTATTAAATATTCATGCTATTTGTTGCTGAATATGGACACCGTATAGAAGTCACTAGCAAGATTTAATTAAATGACACTGTATACCGATCGGGGTGCCTAGTTGGCTCAGTTGGTTAAGTGTCTGACTCTTGATTTTGGCTCAGATCATGATCTCACGGGTTCATGAGTTCCAGCCCACACAGTCCCACTGTCAGTGCAGAGCCTGCTTGGGTTTCTCTCTCCCTCCCTCTGTCTCTGCCCCTCTTCCGCTCATGCATGTGTTCACTCTCTTTAAAAATAAATAAATAAACTTAAAAAAAAAGAATATACATTAAAAAAAATAACACTATACCGATCAAAAGGATTAATCCAGACTTAGGGGTGAATAGTTAGAAATTACATGTAATATGAACGAGTGTTTTCCCCAGAACTTTAAAAATTGCATTGAAAGTCAGTGGTAAAGTTATAGTACATGTCAGGAAAAGAGAGAACCTGGACAATTATTTTTGATAATTGTCCCAAAGGTGATAGACTTTGGCCTATGGGGCTCAGTTTTAAAGTAATTGATTTAGTAACTGCTCTGCTGCAGTTGTGTGCTCATTAGGCCTTAACGTTGACGATGCATCTATGAGTGACTTCCAAGGTTCTAACCCTCAAGACATCTACACTTAAAATCCCCCTTTCCGTGCTCCCCGCAATGCTGTTCTCTGGAAGGGTAGTGTTTGCCAGTGGAAGACATCTGGCAGATGGAATAATGGAGTGTGGTTTCAAAACTTGTAAGCTGCCAAATCTGTGCCCTGAATGAAGGCCAAGTTTTCCATAGATGAAAGGAAAGTCAGTTTGGCTCCCAGCCTACTTCCCCTCAGGCAAGAATTGCCAATGGAGTTGTTTTGGTTTGAAAGGGGTGTCAAACTAATTTTATCTTTTTTCTTCTTCTCCTCCTCCTCCTCCTCCTTCCCTTCTTCCTCCTCCTCCTTCTTTTTCTTTTTTTAGTTGTGCTACTTCTTTGTCCAGCTCAGCAATCTCATGTTCCTATTCCTGCATAAGACTGCAGTTTCAAGTGACAAAATGATGGTCTTATCAAAAGGGCAAAACATTCACTTGGAAATATGGGAAAAGTCCCTCCAATCTAGTTGTCCTCCAGTAGCTCTTGTTCACTTCCATAGAAATAAAAATTTCAGCAGAGCATTTGGCTTTCAAGAATAAAGACTATATCTTCCATCCTGTCTTGCCCCTTAGGTGAGGACTGGGTTCTAGTCAAGGGGGTTATAATGGAAATGATCTGCGGCAGCTTCGAGGAGCAGCCCCCTTTTTTGCCCCTTGTCTCTTCTTTTTCTATCCTGTGATTTGGAAAGTGGGGTTTCTGGGCAAAAGACCCCCCAAAATGCCACTTTGGCATGTGGATTATTTTAAGCTGAAGACAATTGGGGTGTAGTAGAGTAAGGGAGAACTTTTTATCTTCCCTTTAACTGCCTAAAATAATTTAGACAGGGGGCCTATACCCTGGAAGAGATCTAATAACAAAGATAACTTTTTATATCAAAAAGACTGATCTGCATGGCCTGTCAAACATTTATTTAGCAGACATTTCCTCTTCTCATCTTCCTGTGAATTGTCTTCCTCCTCTTTGAAGTCACAGAGCCCCTACCCCAATTTTCCTTAACTCAGAATGACATATAAGCCTCAATTGCCTAAGTGCCTGGGAGTCTCATGCCTTCGTGGGGGCTCCTGTACATACATAACGATTTTTTCCTCTTGTAAATATGTATTATGTCTATTTAATTATTAGGTCAGCCAAAGAAACTAGAAGGGAAGAAAGGAAAATATTTTCTGCCCAACAAGAACATGGATATGATGGCTGGACCTCTATCTTGGACAATGACTATGAAGGCCACACCTAGAAATGAGGGAAGAGAAAGGTTTAAGGAGTCTGAACATCTGAGGTCTTTGTGGAACTTCTCTGTTGGCTTTGCATGACTACAATGGACTTTGTAGATAACCTTGCCTGTCCTGAAATTGTGAAAATCCAGACTTACACACGAAGGGAAATTAAATTTCTGGCTTGTTAAAGCTATTGTGTTTTGAACTTTCTGCTATTCACGATTGAAATGAATCTTAATACTTAAACATGGTTTTGTTTTGTTTAGAAAATTGTTTTGCTTAAAAGGTTTTGTTTTAAAATAATTAATAATTTAGAAAATTAAAAGTTTGTTTTAATTGTGTATTCTAATTTGTCAGACATGATTAAATTAAGCGTGTCATAGACACACATAGACTTTTTAAAATTACTGTTTGAAAGCCTAATATAAAGACATTATGGAACTTTAAAGAGTGTTCTTGAAATGCATGTATTTGCAAAGGCAGAATTAGAAGTGTTCAAATATGACCCAAATCTAGTTTATGTGTAGTAGCTTAAGGCCATTATATATGCCTGACAATGGTCTCTCCAAAATCGTTAGCAGTAAGAATGTAAGTAATACTAATTAATTCAATTAAACATTTTACTGAAGGTAAAGATATTTCTTTGGAAGCCTAACGTATCTCTGCTGTGGATAGCAACATTTGTGCTAGTAGTGGCCAAATAAAAGTTGTAAAAGGCCTGCATGAAATATAAACAGGAAAAAATTTTATTTTAGTATGCTGGTTTCACTAATTTAATTTTAATCAATAAGCACCACTCTCAGCGAACATAGGTGGGTGTATGAACTGAATATTTGTGTCCCTCTGGAATTCTAATCCCCAGTATGATGGTATTTTGAGACGGGTCCTTTGGGAGGCATTTAGAGTTAGAGTAGGTGTGAGGATGAGGTCTGCGTGATGTGATCAGAGGCCTCATAAGAAGAGGAAGACAGATCTCCCTGTTTTCATATGCATGCACACAAGGAAAGGCCATGTGAAGACATAGCAAGAAGGGGAACATCTGCCCACCAGAGGAGAGTTCTCACCAGAAGCTGACCATGCTGGCACCCTGATCTCAGACTCCCATCTTCCTACTGATGCCTAAGGCATCAGTTTATGGTATATTGTTTGGGAGCCTGAGCTGATTGAGATAGTGGGTTATTTGATAGTAACCCACGTACCCATTACATGTTAATGTAGATGATGAATCATCTCACCGGGATGCTTGTCTTTGATCTGCCATTACTTGTTGGCATACTGCAGTCTACACTACTTTCTGAATCATTCTCTTTCCACAACCAGGGGTTTTGCAGGCAATAATTGGGCCATGTGCAGTAAAGTACCCTTGTTTACAAGACCTTCTCAGATCTTGACTTTTCTGTGATAACTGAATTGCTGTGTCCTGTAACTCATTCCTCTAAAAATTCTTCTAAGTTCTTTTCCCCATAACTTTAGGCGTGTCTGCCTTAGCCACCCGAAATGACTGTAATTCTTCAGTCAGTCTCTCCAGCCTCCCCATGGTATGTCTGTTATTGTCTTCTTTCTCCCTCCAACTCTTCCCTTAACTTTGGAGTACCTTCTAGAATTCAATGAAAAAAAACGTAGTTCCCACCTCCTTCAAAATATTCTTCATTTAAAACTCTGTAAAAATGCATGAGAATGCTTTGAGTTTTTAATAAGCTTTTATGGCTGTGCTCTAAAAATTCCGATGAAATGTCAACTAGGAAAAAAAGGTGAAGATATCATAAGGGATCATGTTCCTAATATTGCTTAATTATGATGTTTTATTCATTGGATTTTACCTGGAATATACGTAGACCTTAATATGTAGTTAATATTTAAAAATAAGCTGATTATACCAATCTTAGTTTTTGGAATTAAAGACCATTGTTACAATTTGGTGACATTGACATTTTGCAGACTTGTTTTCCAAATGGTAACAAACCACCAGAGGGTCATGGTATATGAGTGGATTATGACAAAGAGAATTCAGTCAGTGTCTCATGAGTATTCTTATTTTTGGCCACAATATCAAGATGTTGTTAATGAGATGTACTATTCAAACTTGCACATGCTTCACTGACTATATTGCTTTAGGCATGAATTCAATTTTTAAAAGGTAGCATAATACAGGAGTCGTGTTACCCTACTGTGATTTTTGACAACTCTTAAGTCAGCTGAACAAACCAACCAAAAATGATTGTGTTGCATTTTACATGAATTTCAGAGTATATTTAGAGCAGGCAAGTTAAAATGTCAGTTCCCTTGTCTACTTTCCTTTTGATAAAATGTTTTTTGACAAACTATCACATACCCTCCTAAGTAGGACTTTTACAATTTTCAGCAGCTCTTGGACCTGGCTCTCTAAATGTGAAAATGGCCTGATATGTGTATTTATGAGTCTTGAAAGCAAATGTAACTAGATTAACACTTTCTGAATATCTTAAAAGGAAACTTGCAGATTCAAGTTAATCATCTTTTACATTAAAATATTCTCATGTTATGGGGCTCCTGGGTGGCTCAGTTGGTTAAGCGTCCGACTTCGGCTCAGGTCATGATCTCACGATTTGTGAGTTTGAGCCCCGTGTCGGGCTCTGTGCTGACAGCTTGGAGCCTGGAGCCTGCTTCAGATTCTGTGTCTCCCTCTCTCTCTGCCCCTCTCCCACTTGTGCTCTGTCTCTCTCTATCAAAAATACATAAATGTAAAATTTTTTTTTAATATTTTCATGTTGAATGAATTGTGTTTAAATGAAGTAAGTTTCTATGAATGTCTGAATTTCGTATTATTTCTAAAAATTCTGGTTATTTGATTTCACATGGACATACTTTCTAATAATTTTTAAATATACAGCTTTTGTATTATGGGGGAGGTTTTACATTGTTTGTGATTAGCTAATCTTACAGTTTGTTAAAAAAGATAAATAGAAGGAAACAGAAAAATTGGGAGTTTTTTCTGAAGATGATTTTCTGCTCTTGAAACAAAACCCAGTTTATACGTATAGTCAAGGTCCAGATAATTAGTCTGTTTTTACTTTTAGTCATGACATACCATGAGTCGAATGATAACTTTGCACTGGTCAACATGACACAGCCAGGTCATTAAGCTCGTTTTCTGCAGTAGAAGTAAAGTTGAATAAAAGTAATTATATATAACCCCTTGCTGTACCACCACACACACTCATATCCCACACATACCTCCCCTGCTTGGTTCTAAGGTGACTGTAAGTGAAGGAAAGATAAGCTTGCAGCCTAGAAAGTACTACCATAGAGGAAGAGGGACCAGGAAGGGAGACGTTGGCTTTACTCTGAACAGGAGATCCATTTTAATAAAAGATCTGAGCCCTAAAGTCAGATTGGGGTGGATCTTCTTGGCATGTTATACACATCCTGTTAGGATATGCCTGAAGCCCCAACACTGTTCCTCTGTTCATCTTACAATAGGACAGATGACTTGGGTAGCAACGTGATATCTGGGAGGAACTGAAACACTGTCTTTTTAGTCGCATCTGTCTTAATGGGAAGAATGCTTAGACACGAAAATTTTGTATCCTGGCTGACTCAGTGTTTTTTTCAGTTTTATGTTTTCCTTTTTATCTATACATCAAGCAAGTGAGTCACTCCATTTTTTAGACCCGTATGCTAAGTACTGCATGATCCTATTGAACTCCACAAATGACTGAAGTTTGATCCAGACTCAATGAACTTCAAAATCCACATAAAAATCTATCCAAAGCCCCTTTGTGGTTATTTCTGTTAGCAGGGTAGGAAGCATTTTTGTAAAATATCCTTGATGATCTTTCTTCTCAGGTGAACAAGTTTGATACGAAAAGGGGCAGTGTGTTGAGACAGCCTGGATTATTTTTCCTATCGCTCCACCATTTTGTGTGAACTGTGACATCCTCATTTAGTTTGAATCTTTGCAAAGGTGACCATACTTTTTGCAGCTCGTTATACACCTTTATGGTAGTACATAGTTGAAACTATGTTTCTAGTCCTTAAAAATCCTATTAACAATCCCTTTTAATAGGTCAGTTCTATTCATATCAATATAAAACCTTCTCATTTTCTGAGAAAATATTATGAATTAGACTACTCTGTTGTCATAAAGTACAATTTACTATAATCTAATAAACTAGATTCAGAGAAAGGTAAAAAGGGGCATTTGCCAGTGTTTATTTTTATACTTTGGAAAAAAAGTCAAACAAATTGCCCATAAATATTTCAGATTATACTTACTTTACATTTCTCAGGCTCAAATCTATGTGTAAGTCACTGAAAGAAACATTGGTTTTTGTTGTGGTTGATTGCTGGTTATTTAAATGGCCAATGTGAGTTAGTAAATAGTTTGTTCAATATGCTGTAACATCATCCATGACACAAGTTTCTAAATACATTTTGCCATAGTTAAGTTAGTTGGACCCACTGACAATAATGTTAATTGAAAATCTGGCAGATAACCAGGAAAATATCATGGTTAACTAGACTGAAAAGAAAAATGCACATGAAATATTGCAAAGTATGATCCTTTCTTCATACATAAACATATTTTTCTAAATGTAGGAACAAATATGTTTCTAAGCATAGGTATATTTAAACCCCACATCATAAAAAATATTATTGAATCATATTTTTACCAAAAAACCCTGATGTGCCATAGTCTTTATTTAACTCAGGGATCAACAAACTCCTCTTGGTGAGGACCAGACAGCAAATAATTTTGACCTCGTGGACTACATAGTCTCTGTCACAGCTATGCAACAATGTCCTTACAGCTAAAAGCAGCCATAGACAATACATAAATGAATTAGTGTTGCTATGTTCCAATAAAACTTAATTTTTTTTAAATTTTTTTTAACGTTTATTTATTTTTGAGACAGGGAGAGACAGCATGAATGGGGGAGGGTCAGAGAGAGAGGGAGACACAGAATCTGAAACAGGCTCCAGGCTCTGAGCTGTCAGCACAGAGCCCGACACAGGGCTCGAACCCACGGACCGTGAGATCATGACCTGAGCCGAAGTCGGATGCTTAACCGACTGAGCCACCCAGGCGCCCCTAAAACTTAATTTTGAATACCGGAACTTGTTTTGTATAATTTTCACATATCACAAAATAGCATTATTTTGATTTTTTTCAACTACTTAAAAATGCAAAACCCATTTTTAGCTCATGAGCCACATAAAAACAGGGATTTGACCCATGAGCCATAGTTTACTGACTGCTATGTAAACTATATTCTAGTTTTTATCATTTTTTCTTACAGTAGTAATCTCTGTAGAAATTTGTTATTTTTCTTTTAACTTTTTCCAAAGCCACATGATTGATTTCATATCATATTCGAAAACAGACTTACATCATATACTACAAAAGCCATTTAATATAAAAGTTTTACAAAGTATCTTATCAGATTTCCCAATATAAAAGGATTATACACATTTCTAATGGTATTCTTTTTTCATAGCACTATTTTTGAAATTAGGTGAGGTCCTGGCTGATTTGGCACCATTTTGATGTATGGAAGTTTTACTTTTGAAAAGACTAATTAGACACACGAATCAGGGAGTAGACATTAAAAGGTCAGCATTACACAACAATTTAAGAAAAAAAGAATGTTGGGGCACCTGGGTGGCTCAGTAGGTTAAATGTCTGACTTCCGCTCAGGTCATGATCTCGCGGTTTGTTGAGTTCAAGCCCCGCGTCAGGCTCTGTGCTGATGCCTTGGAGCCTGGAGCCTGCTTCGGATTCCGTGTCTCCCTCTCTCTCTGCCCCTCCCCTGCTCATGCTCTGTCTCTCTCTGTCTCTAAAAAATAAATAAATGTTTAAAAAAATTAAAAAAAAAAAAGAAAAAAAGAATGTTGGTTTACCCTCGTAATGAAACCAACAAATTACAATTGAATTATTTGAAAGTTAATTTTCTATGTTTTGAAAGGTTTAAAATAAGAAGTGATACCAAGAGTTTCTAATGATGAAATTTGTATCTCAACACGTGGTTAAAATGAAAGAGGAAGCAAATCTAGCTACTGGAAATAAAAATTAAAACTGCCAAGTGCTACTGCACAAAATAGTTCACCAGTATTGTTGGGAAATTTGATGTCCCAAATAGAAGTTACTGAGGGTAAAATACTAGTATTTACTTAGCTTACAGTAGTTTTTTTCTTATTCATGGAGGATATGTTTCAAGACCCCCAGTGGATGCCTGACACCATAAATAATATTGAACTTTGCACTCTACACTCTGTCTTTTCCTATAAATATCTCCGATAAAGTTTAATTTTTAAATTAAGCACCATAAGAAATTAGCAACAACTAATATTAGAACAATTTTCACAATACACTGTAATAGATTATATGAGAATGTGGTTTTCATTCTATTTTCAAAATATCCTGTTGTACTATCCTCACCTTTCTTCTTGTGATGATGTGAGATGATAACATACCTACGAGATGAGATGAGGCGAGGTGAATGACATAGGCACTGTGACATATGGGTAGGCTCCTACTGACATTCTGAGGATACATCAGAAGGAGGGTCATAAGCTTCTAGACCATGGGGACCGCAGGTAACTGAAACTGCAGAGAGGAAAAGCTGGATGAGGCAGGCTACTACTATATTTCTTCTTTTTTGTCCACCCACATAACTCAGGGTGGGAGGAGAGCCCTCCGGGCAAGATGAATATAATTCAGATAGAATGTAATCTTGAAAAGGTTACAAACCTGGGGCCCCTAGCAGTTTCTATAGATTTTCACCCAGTGAAAAATCTATTCAGGCATTTATTCTTGCACAAAGCCGTAAATTGTAAACAATTTATGCTGCACATTACTTTAGATTATTTTAGTATAATTTTAGAAATTAGAATCTCATAATTCTTAGTACTAAATGACTCAAACAGATAAAATATTTGTGTCGCTGGCTGAAAGTAGGCAGCAATATATTCTTTAATTTAGTGAACAGATTGTTGACCCAGATTATCGTCTATCATTAAGGACTCTTTAGACAAAAGCACACACTCACACACATGAGAGCTTATGTCCAGAGAACAAATGAATGAAACCACACCAGGTTCAGCTCGATCATCCGTTACGGACTGCATTGTTCCTCTTTCAAATTTATGTGTAGAAACTTTAATTCCCAGTGTTACGGTATTTGGAGATGTGACCTTTGAGAGGTAATTAGATTTTAAGTTTATTTATTTATTTTGAGAGAGAGACAGCACTAGCAGGGTAGGGGCAGAGAGAGGCAGGAGAGAGAGAATCCCAAGCAGTCTCCACACTGTCAGTGCAGAACCTGATGCGATGTGGGGCTCGAACTCACGAACTATGAGGTCATGACCTGAGCTGAAATCAAGAGTTGGATGCTTAATGGACTGAGCAACCCAGGCGCCCCTGGGAGGTACTTAGCTTTTAGATGATGTCACGAGGGGGAGACCCTCATGGCGGAATTAGTGTTCTATAAAGAGAGACGTCAGAGAGATTGTTGTCTCTCTCTCTCTCTCTCTCTCTCTCTGCCATGTGAGGACACAGCAAGAAGGTGGTCATCTGCAAGCCGGCTCTCACTAGCGACCGACTCTACTGGTAGCTCTGGTCTTGGCCTCCCCAGCCTTTAGAACTGTAAAGAAAATACATTTCTGTGCTTAAGCCACCCAGTCTGTGATATCTTGTTATGGTAGCCTGAGCAGACTAACACATCATCTCTTTCAGATTTTACAGGTAAGAAACAGCTTTAATTCCAAATTTCAATATCACTCAGGAAAAGGAATTGCAGGACTCTGAGAGTTCTTGTTTATTCCCATCTCAGGTCTGTCTGTAGTTTAGGCTGATAAGATCGACTAACTCAAAACAAGTCCTTCTATACAGCTCAATTAACTCACCTAGATACAGGGTATACATAAGGCCACCAAACAATTCTACATTCAAAGCTTCTTTCACTGTGTCATAGTTTTACCAACAGTCAAAACTTTAAACATACTTTGTTCCTGTTAAAAAAATATAGTATTTATTTCTAACTATGCCAATGCTAAAAAGCAAGAGGACTTAAATAGATATGAGTTTCCTTTTATTCCAAGAGAATGTATGATGCTTTTCAGGTCTTTTGAACACCTTACATATTAAAAAATGATTTTAGCCACCCTACCCTTTTATACTTCTAGGTTTAGGTCAGCATTACTTTTGACAAGTATCTACTGTTTAGTGTCACAATACAAGTATGATTACCTGGAAAACTGGTTTTTCTCATTCCACTTAGACAATGGTAAGGGAGAAAACTACGTAATTGTGAATTAAACTCTTTGTCAACAACAGAAAAGTTTTTTTTTCCTTAATTGATAATAAAGCACAGAAGGTTTTATCCTTCCACATCAAACAGCGGTAAAAATGAAAAGATTGGGTCTGCAACACTAGAAGGTAAAATTCAAATGAAGGTAGTCTGTTTACATGGACATGTGAATATTGATTTCAAGATGTAATTGGGGAAATGTATGCCAGAGTGGGAACATAAGAATATTGGGTAGCTCTGAAGAAAGTTTCCTAATTTGGGGTTCTCTTCTGTCTAGCAAAAACACTAACCATTTGGTGAACCTTGGAAACAGAGGCTTAAGATCAGCCCATTTCACTTTTCAGCTGAAGTTTCCACTCTTTTCATCTCCACCTCCTCTCTCTTTATTTCCCCTCCATCCTGCCTTTTCCAGGGTCAATAGGTGGTAACTAATCCCTTCCCATAATCCTTCTCTTTTGCAAAACTGCTCAAATATAACGAAGGATAGCCATATAGGTAAAGGCTGCTTCTTGCCTGCAGAGACTATCATGTTGAAAAATAATACATGGGTTGTCTAGTGTCTTGCTAAGATATTTCAAGGATCCTGGTGGTCTGAAAGGCATGTGCTAATTTAGGGGAAAGAAATGAAACTGTCTTGTGAGATAACTTTAAACTTTTAAGCCTAACCCTTAATTTTTTTTTTTTATTTTATTCATTTATTTTGAGAGAGAGAGAGAGAGAGAGAACAGGTGGGGAGGGGCTGAGAGAGAGGGAGAGAGAGAAAGAGGGAGAGAGAGAGAGAATCCCAAGCAGATTCCACACTGCCAGCATGGAGCTGATGTGGGGCTCGAACTCACAAACCGTGTGATCATCACCTGAGCTGAAACCAAGAGTCAGATGCTTAACCAACTGAGCCATCTAGGAGACCCTAAATCTAACCCTTCTAAATGTGATGATCCATTTTATAAGATGTCAACATACAACTAAATTGAAGCCGGACCCTTCCAAATATCAATGTGAATCTGAGTAAAACAAACAAACAAAGAAAAAATTAATTTTTGTTTGTTTTTTAGAAAATTTGGTTTGGAAGGAAAGAAATGATCAAAAATCTGCCCTGGTCTTCTCCGAGTGAAAATATTGGAAAGTTAAGTTATTTATTTTAATGGATTATTTTAGATAATCCAAGCCAAAGTTAACTGATGATATAGTGTTTCAAAGCTTAATGCTAATATCATGAGAAAATTATATTGTTAAATGAACATGGTGCAAAAGGATATGCAGTTATTTTTATATTCAGGTTTTCTAGACTGAATATATATTACTGTCGTGTCCAGCGATCATATCAATAAAAATTTCTATATATGGATAATCCAGGAAATCCTCAAGTCATAGACAAGACGTGTGGGAGCTGGAGTACAATTTCCCATTGAAATAATATTCACGATGTACTCTTTTGAGGACTACCATAAAATCCCGCATAACCTGTAGTTTATATATTATTCATTTTCTAGACCAGTGCTGTTGAAAATAACTTTCTGCAATAATGGAAATGTCCTTACATCTGTGTTGGCCAATGAATTCTGGCTATTGCAACTGAGGAATTAACTTTTTAATTTTAATCAATTGAAATCAAAATTTAAATATAAGAACTTCAGTAGTACAAAATGGTTTTCCATTAAGCAAAATTTTGTTTTGGTGGGACTGCATTTCACCTTTACGTTTGCATTGTCTGAGGTACAATTCCATTGTAGTGTGCATCTGTTAGGGGTGTGCATTGTTTCTACTATTACACATAAACACATCTCCAATCTGGTTGTAGTCAATGGAGCAAATTTGTTCAAATGACTTTTTCTGTTATTAATGTAATCAATCATGATTTTGATTATGATGTGATTAAATTATACTGCTAGATAAAATGAATAAGCATGGGTAAAATTTTAAATTAGGAATGCAGGGGGCGCCTGGGTGGCTCAGTCAGTTAAGCATCCGACTTTGGCTCAGGTCGTGATCTCACAGTCTGTGAGTTCGAGCCCCGCGTCGGGCTCTGTGCTGACAGCTCGGAGCCTGGAGCCTGCTTCAGATTGTGTCTCCCTCTCTCTGCCCCTCCCCTGCTCATGCTCTGTCTCTCTCTGTCTCAAAAATAAATAAATATTTAAAAAAATTATTAAAAAATGCGGGTACCTTATTGGTGTAGAATTGAGTAGAAATACAGAAGCTAGTACTACTGCCAGATAGTATAGAAAAAAAGAAACTAAATAAGTTATGTTGCAGATTTTACAGTGAATAGCATTTGCAATTTGTGGGGGCAGAGCAAAGATGTTTGTTGTGTAAAGAAATTAACAGAATAAAGTGTACAATATATTTCAGCAAATACATAATGAGTTTGGTATCAGTCAAAAAGAATCAACAAAGTTAGCCACTTGAAATCAGAATTAAATGTCTAACAAAACATTTAAAAATTGTTATTATTATCGAAAAGAGCCAAACTATATATTTTAAGCTATCAAATGGTTTGCTCGCATTTAAAAAAGAAACCCACTTTTAGATAAAAAGATGATAAAGAAATTATTTTTTTTCAGTTATAGACAGACATTCCGGTATAACATTAAGAAGAAATGCTTACAAAGAATTTTACAAAAAATTAAAGATCTTTAAGCCACCAAGCATTTGCCTTTAGAATACAAAATGTTTCTATTAACATAAAATATCAATTTTTTCAGTACTTAGCAAATTTTTAAGTATTTTTCTTCACTTTTAGATAATTTGTGTGACATGAGACGTTGGCTGATTAATACTTTGGACTCATTTTGTTTCAAAAGACTTCCAAATTTACAAAGAAATGCTATCAATGTGTGGCCTAAAACATTAAACTGTGGTACTGGTATTTAAGAATCCTATATATTTGTCAAAGAAAAATTTTCTGCTAGAATGAAAAGCTTAATTTCATTCACGGTAGATGGGACTGTAGCCACGTTAGGTAAAAAATCAAATTTTAAACAATTGATTTTCCTTGTATTGTTTGGTTCATGGTATGATACAAATTGAAAATTTTTGTGAAAAAATTGTTCTGGTCTCCTGAGGTGGATTCTATAAACAATGTCATGGGTATGATTGTTAGAATCATTCATTACATACAAAATGTTGAAAGAAATAGAAGACAATGGATATAATGATCTTTGTGTTCTTGCGAATGTTTGTTGGTTTGATTATGAAAGAGTTTTCCAAAGATGTATTATATCGTCACTCCAGTTCAGGATTTTCCTAAGCAGAAGGAATGTTTGCCAAATGTTTAGTAATCAAGGACAAATTGAGAGTGTGATTTTCATTTTTTCATCAATATACACTGCATTTGAATGAGATCAGTTTGAAACCCTAAAGGGAGAGAAAAGCTTATTTGGGATTTTGCTTGACAGGTATGAAACTTCAGTTGAAATCAAAACTTTCCCTAATACAAATCAGTACTAATTATATTACACATTTTTTCTAACATGAGTGCAAAATTTTTTCATTGTAATTAATAGTATTATATAAATTTCTGAACTCTGCAAGAAACATTAGAAGAAATTTAATTGATAGTAACAAATTTAGAGTTGCTTCTCTATATAATTTCCATTTGGGTTTTATGTTAATAATACTGGTTTGACGCAAGAATTATTTAATACACTTGGACAGACTGATTTGAGAGCTAAAGTGCTTTCACTTCAGTTAAATCAATTCTAAAAAAAAGCAAACCAATTTTGTCAATATGGAGGACAATAGTAAATGAAAATGAGTTGTATTCAATTCAGTGTTAGAAACACATTAAAACTATGAAAAATACCACAACCATTAGAAAAATTGTGAAAATACTATGTTACTTTTACATATGTTTGCAATGTATTGGGTATCTACATCTATTTTCCAATAGTGAATGTTAGAAAATCTAAATGCACGTCAGATAGTTTCAGTAAAAATTTAGCACCTGAATTGAGATGTGCTGTAAATGTAAAATGCGTATCAGACTTTGAAGTCTTAGTATGAATTGTAGGATGTAAAATATCTCGTTAATAATTTTTATATTGATTAAATATTGAAATGATAATATTCTAGATAAATTGGGTTAAATGAAATGTATTATTAAAAGTCATTTCTCCTTTTTACACCTTTCTAAAATGTGGCTATCAGAAATGTATAATTACTTCTGTGGCTTACATAGATTTCTATTGGACACAACTGTTCTAGACCCCTAACTCCTAAAATGTGCTATGGGAAAATTTATCTAGGATTTCAGATTCCTGTGGTAAGAACTTTTCTTTTCCTTTCTGTGTTCAGTAGAAAACTCTTCAAGGGCAAGATCTATGTGTTCATTTCTGCACTTTCAGTTTCTAGTAAAGTATCTAATATATGACATATAAGCAATAAATTTTTTTTAAGTGAATGAATAAATGCATGAATGAACAGTCACGCAAAAACATGATTTTTGTAGTTGCAGTCTAAATGACTAAATCTTTCTGTCTGGTGCTGTAGATTGGGAACTTGTTCTCCTTCAACTCTTCCTTTTTCCACCTGTCAGTGTAAGTTCCCAAGGACAAGTGTTTTGACTAGGTTGACCATATGTCCCAGTTTGCTTAGGAGATTTCTACTATGCATATGTTTTTCTCTTTTCATTATAAAATAGCTCCTATTGAACTATTGGTGAGAGGATTATTCTTACCTTGTGCCCATGGGGAGGGCCAAATACATGACACCTGACATTGAACAGACAAGATTGACAGCAATTTGTTGGTCACATACGCTCACAGACCAGGATGAGGGAGTATTACATGCGGCACAAGGCCATATAGGATTGAACTTGGAAGCAGAGTAAACAACCGGGGACTGTGGGAAGCAGTCTTTGCAGTATCTAGAGTGGTTCCAGTGGAAAGATGTGATTGACTGAATAATTCTGTAGACTTGCAGGAAGCTGACTCCTGCTATTCAGACATAGGCAGACTGCACCTTTTCCCCCAAGAAGGAGAGTTGTTTGGCTAGGGAACCTCATCCACAGGAGCAGAGTGGGAAAAAAAAAACAGAGTTAGGCAACTCAAGGCCCTCCGATTTTACCAAATGTCAAGGCAGCATGTAATTTGGAGCCTTAATGTTAGAGCTTATACCACATCCCCCCATCTCCCATCAAAAATGTCCTGCTTTGGATTAAAAATTGTATGGTTATCCTTGTTATTTATGACTGAAATTCATAAATTTCATTGATCTCTTGGCCCAAGATGGGACAAAATGAAATCCCCGTATGTCTAAACTTCTCTAATTTCTAAAGCAAGTACATAAGAATATGTAGGCTTTGGAATATTTACTCTTTTACAATTAATAAAAATAAATAATTAATCAAACGTTTCTGTCCTCCATTCTTGCCTTTTGATGTTTATCCTTTTTCTTCCTAATACATACCATTTCTTTTCCTCTTAAGCATTAGCAAAAAGGCAAAGATGCACTAATTTGATAGTAATATTCTTTATAGACAGAAGTATCTATAATAAGACTAATTTGTACTTTAATAGCAAACTTTGGGGGCGCCTGGGTGGCTCAGTTGGTTGAGAGACTGACTTCAGCTCAGGTCATGATCTCATGGTTTGTGAGTTCGAGCCCCACGTCGGGCTCTGTGCTGACTGCTCAGAGCCTGGAGCCTGCTTCTGATTCTGTGTCTCTCTCTCTCTCTCTGCCTCTCCCCCACTCACGCTTGGTCTCTCTCTCGCTCTCAAAAATAAATAAAGAAAAAAGAAAAAAAGAAAAAAGAATTTTGTTTCTGTGTTACTAAAAAAGTAATACTATGTGTAGTCTTAGAATATTTGCATACGAAGTTACACAGAACTTGATATTAAAATATCTTTTTGTAGGCTTTTGTATTTTACTGTTTTCTATAAAATTATACCTGAATTTTAGTGTATTTGGGGGAAAAAAAAACTAGTCATAGCAGTCTGCTAAATATTTTTAGTAGCATCTTAACCATAGAGAGCAACCAAGACTTCCTCTACCACTGACAAACTCACTTGACAAATTCCCGTTTGAAGTCCAATTCTTTTTTTTAAATTTTTAAAATTTTTATTTATTTTTGAGAGAGACAGAGCATGAGCAGAGAGAAAGAGAGAGGGAGAGAGAGACAGAGAGAGAGAGAGAGAGAGACAGAATCTGAAGCAGGCTCCAGGCTCTGAGCTGACAGCTCAGAATCGTGAATCTAACTTGTGAATTGTGAAATCATGACCTAATCTGAAGTCGGACACTCAACCAACTGAGCCACCGAGGTGCCCCTGGAAAGCCCAGTTCTTTAGTAAGGCCATGCTTGTGCTTGCCAGCCACATACATGTGGTAGATGGTATTTTATGTGAAAACCACAAGATATAACAGCTTATTACGGTTGCAAAGAAGTAAGAAGAGTTAAAATGTGTCTTTTCAATTTAGGAATAACTTGAATGTTTCCAGCTCAGGTGGTTTGAAAGATAAAAGATATCTTTGAAAAACGAAGGGAGAAGGAGCTGAAATAAGTGTGAAAAAGAAAATTAAGATTGATTTCAAACCATTTATTTAATTCATGCTAGATATCAAATACCATGATACACACTATATTTGTTAACTCATTTAATCCTCACAAAAATCCTATAGAGTAAGTACCATTGTTATCCTTCTTTACAGTTGATGAACTGCAGTGAAGATTAGGTTGGAGAACAGAGTTCCAATAGGGTGGGTGTTCGTGTGATTAGAGAGAATGGCTGGCTCAATATAGGCTCTAGAAAATTAATTTTGTTTTAGATTTCAACTATAAGCATATTTAAAAATTACTTTTAATTCAGATAATAGACTGTTTCCTGTTACTTAGTGTTCTTTTGAAATGTATGGACCAATTTTTATTATGAAATATTAACTAATGTGCAGAAAATGTTAACAATGTGACAGAGATACTAATGCAAAGTGCTGTTTTCCACTTGCCTTGAGACATCTACTGCAGTTTTTTCATCCAAATCATGAATTTTTCCAGGAGCAATTTAAAAACATCAAGCCAATCTTAATTTAGTATACCAAGCTGAAAGGAGAGTTAACAAATAACATTTTCAAATTTATGTGAGTAGAGAACATTTTCTAGACTTAAGTGAATACCTAGCATTAAAGAGTTTGACTTGAAATATTTTAATAAAGTTACTTACTTATTTTGTTTTTGGTCTACTCAGCTCATATAGAAAACTGAGGATATCTTAATACATTAAATTATCTCATTTTCTGATTTTGTGAACTCCTCTCATAGCCCTTTTTAGAAGGTGCATTGGACTATATATTTCTCAATTAAGAAAGGACATGCTATTAATATGGCATATATGACTTTCGCTGCATAATTTTATTAGTGTTCATGCAAATCTATAGAAATATTTGGAACAAAATATTATGTATTATGTAGACCGACCATGTACCCTAGTGTTTGTTGTTTGAATTGCCATTTATATCAATTATATTTAAAGGAAATTAATTGACTAGTTTATTGCACAGCTTGATACGGAGACAGCTTTACCGGCAAAGCTAAGGATTTATAGCACCCACGGCAACCAGATTAGATGGAGGGAGGAAGGAAAGAGAAAGCTGCTTAGGAAGTAAGAAAAGAGGAGCAAACACCTGGCAGGAAAACACGAGAGCCCGGGCTGCCTCAGTGCTAGCTGGGGAGGGAATATGTTTCACTAAAATTGCATGCAGGGGAGGCATTTACAGTAATTCAATCTGGCCCCAAACAGTTTATCTTCAGGAAGAGTGTAGAGGAACATGAGATGATGTGATAAAGAAAAGGTTGAGTCAGGATTTCTTTTTCCCCCAACATATTTAAAATCTGTGGAAATTCCCTCCAAATCCAATTGTGTGTCATCAAGACCAGAAATTAAAGCAGGTTTGATTTATTATCTAATCTCCAAATACACCGTATCTTCCAGATGAAAAGAAAGATCTATTAATCAGTTTCAGAAGGCGAGCTCATCTTTTTTGATAATAGGACTTAGTGTGAAATTTTTGTGTTATTAGGTCTGTGCAATTACATGAATGGTTTAGAGACACTATGTAATTTTCTTCTGAATTGTCAAATATTAACAAAGTGAAATCTCTTAAGATTGTTTGCAAAATTCTTTACCCTCTGCAAATGCCAGTCAATTCGTATTTGTGCGGGTAGGGCAATAAATCAACTTGATTCAGGTAACATGAATGAAAGTAAATTCAGTTGGTATGCTTTGATATTCTCGAAATAATTTATCATTCTTTGCTATCTTTGATATAGAGAATGTATAGAGCATGAAATAGAAATTAGATATTTTTTTTTAAATCTCATATTCAAACCTATACATATTTAAAATATGTAGTACAATTTTCACATTTCCACATTAGCAATTCATTATAAGTATGTTCTTCTCTTATTTTTTTATATTTTAAAATTTTTGTGTTTTTAGTTTTTTTATTTTTAAAAAAAATTTTAATGTTTATTTATTTTTCTTTATCTATGCTTTATGTAGATGGAAGTTGGAGATACATGCAAGTGTAGATGTATAGAAGTGTATACAATACACTAAAAGTGGAGGTGTATGTTAGGTGATACAATTATATTATGTTTTGCTTTATTTGAGATACTCTATGGTTATTGTTAGGCATATGGTGGTTAATATTAAAATGAATTTTTCTCATTCCAATTATTAATTTATCACATCAGTTTTTAAATTTGATGTACATTTTCAGGGTTATTATATGTATATGTTTTATTTTTAATTTTATTCTTTATTTTTTAAAATTTACACCCAAATTAGTTAGTATATAGTGAAACAATGATTTCAGGTGTACATTCCTTAATGCCCCTTACCCATTTGGCCCATCCCCCCTCCCACAACCCCTCCAGTAATCCTCAGTTTGTACTCCATATTTATGAGTCTCTTCTGTTTTGTCCCTCTTCCTGTTTTTATATTATTTGTTTCCCTTCCCTTATGTTCATCTGTTTTGTCTCTTAAAGTCCTCATATGAGTGAAATCATATCATTTTTCTCTTTCTCTGACTGACTAATTTCACTTAGCATAATAGCCTCCAGTTCCATCCCTGTAGTTGCAACTGGCAAGATTTCATTCTTTTTGATTGTCGAGTAATACTCTATTGTATCTTCTTTATCCATTCATCCATCGATGGACATTTGGGCTCTTTCCATACTTTGGCTATTGTTGATAGTGCTGCTATAAACATGGGGTGCATGTGTCCCTTTTAAACAGCACACCTGTATCCCGTGGATAAATGCCTAGTTGTGCAATTGCTGGGTCGTAGGGTAGTTCTATTTTTAGTTTTTTGAGGAACCTCCATACTTTTTTGCAGAGTGGCTGCACCAGCTTGAATTCCAATATATTTTAAAATTTTTAAAGAATTATTTACTTTATTTACTTATTCATTTTTTAAGCCTGACGCAGGGCTTGAACTCATGAACTGTGAGATCATGACCTAAGCTGAAGTTGGACACTTAACTGACTGAGCCATCCAGGCACTCATGTTCTTCTTTTATTGATTGATTACTAAGTCATTCCTCTAACATTCTCCCAGCCAAACTTACATGGAGAGAGGACACATTTTAGATATCCTTGCAACTAACTCATTTGTATTCAAAACAAAACAAAAAATCCCTGACTACCTTAATTTAGTTCATTTCATCATCAGATTCCATCATATTTTCTTGATAATATATATAGTGCACCAATTTTTCTCTTCCAATCTTGGCCAATGCCTGTAGGGATTAGTACAGCTATTTCCTGATCAATATAACCTCACCTGGGAAAATTCTGACTGATGTTAAGATCTAAGGGTTGGGTCCTGGAAAAAGCAAGCTTCGTCTCTTATAGGCTTTCTTGAATACTTCATTTTTTTTAGTTCATTCAATTCATCCCTTTTTCATTTTCTCAGAACTACAGTGTAATTTGAGGGTATTTAAAATAGAAATTTGGATAAGATAAGCTTCAAACCCAAAAGAGATATAAATAACATTTATCAACTATCATTTATTTAACTTGGATTGTTTTCCATGCAGTAAATAAATTATAATGATTTAGAACATGTAGTATAAGCAAAAATTTTTTGGCATAATTTTTTGGCATAATTTTCCTCCCTTTCAAAGACTTCTTTAATTAAAATCGTTGTACATGGCAACTACTATTCTGACTGCTACCTAGACTTGAGCTTGGTGCTCAGGGAGACCCACATCTTCTATATTCTCTCTTCATCCGGATGGTCACCTTGACCCACTGCCTTTTGTCTTTCCCATTGTTTGATTTGTTTCATTTGACCCCAGCATATAAACCTACCTTTTGAACCCACAACTGCATAGCTATCCATGCTGTAATCACTCAGTCACATAAGGTTTTCTCAGCTAGGCTGTGTATCTGAGCTGAGTAATTTTTTTTCCCAAAACAATTACATGGTCTTTCCATCTTCATGTAGATAAGAAAATAAAAACTTCAATTTTTACTTCTAACATATGTGTTTTGGTTGTACAGGTATTTATTTAGTTTTTGTTTCACATTAGAATGCTTTGTTAGAGTAAATGGAAAAGAAACTTCCAAATTGTAAATTTAAAATGAAATCTCAACAATGAGAAGAATGAAAATGTCATTACCTTAGAAATAGTGAATACAACGTGCAATAGCCAAGTTAATTAAAATCCAAGCAAAATAAAGAAACACTCCAAGGACACATACAGTGGTTGCCCAGTAGGATGTAGGGAAGATAACCAGTAAGAAAGGGAAAAAGATGGAAAAGGTTTTTTTTTTTTTCCATGTACCCGATTATGTTTTCTGGATTTGAAACCATATAAATGTACTAGCCATTCAAAACATTTTAAAGAAATACAGCAAAGCCACACTGTCTGACAAGACATGACCTTTTCTTTTCTCACGCCACTGTTATGTCTATTGGCAAGGTCATTATTGTGAAGACACTGGGTTCTTGGTTTCTTCGTGTTGATCAATGGTGGAATGGGACCATTCAAAGTCATAGGATGAGCTATATGAGAAATGTGTCAATATTCCCTACAACAGGAAGAGATGTGGGCTGTTCAGAGGCAGCAGCCTCAGGTCAGGGCAGTAAAAATAAAAAGTCAAGAGAGTGATGAAACAGTCTCTGATGACTTTGAGTTCTAGAAAGAGAAGACGGAACCAAAACAATTTTGCCTAATGATGTATACAGAAACTTCTATAACTTGGATCTTAAATGTTGGATCCACTCCTGCAACCAGCCCCAACTAGGCACTTATTCTCCCACACTTACTTCTAGTGCTTTAAAATGAGTCTGTGGTTAATGAGCCTAATCTGGCTTCCTACCTGTTTTTTATTTATTTATTTTTATTTATTTATTTTGAGAGATACAGAGACAGCAGGAATGGGGGAGGGACAGAGAGAGAAGAGAAAGAGAAAGAGAGAGAGAGAATCCCAAACAGGCCCCTTGCTGCCAGCTCAGAGCCCCATGTGGGGCTCAAACCCACAAACAATGTAAGATCATGACCTGAGTCAAAACCAAGAGTTGGACATTCAACCGACTGAGCCACCCAGGTACCTCTGGCCTGCTACCTGTTTTTATAGACAGATCTTTATTGTAACACAACCAGGCTTATTTGTTTGCATATCATCTATGGCTACTTTTGCACTAAAATGGCAGAATTGAACGATTGAAATAGAGACCATGTGGTACACAAAACTTAAAATACCACTACCTGGGCTTTTACCGAAAAACGTTTGCCCAGTTCTGCTCTGCAAGAATGAAATTTTTCTCCACAGAATGACATCATCGAGTGACTGATGTCATTAGTTGCTAGACACAGACTAAACCTTTCCCAATAGGCTTCCACCCCTCAGTGTCTAGAGATCCCGTCCCACACACAAAAGGAAGAAAGAAAGGAAAGAAGCGAGCGAGGGAGAAATGGAGGGATGGAGGAAAAGAGAACAGAAGGGCATTGTATTGGTCCAGGTTACCCAAGAAACAGACTGTGATGATTTGGTTGCCGGGAGTTCACTGAGGAGTGCTGCCAGCACAGTGGTGAGGGAATGAGGGGGGCAAGAGTGAGTTCACCTTCTACCTCCATTGGTTGAACTCAGTGCACAGCCTCCATTCCTGTCACCATGATATACCCCTTGGGCCCACACCCGAGCTGCCGTCATATAAGCAGGGTGATGTTAACTGGCTTAGTCATTCTATTTACTTGGCAGTTTACGCCTCTTCAGTCGTGGATGCTCTCTGGTCAGTGATACAAGATCTTTACATTCTGTGTCCATATACATAGGTCCATCCTCATGCATTTTCCACAACTTCCACGCCTCAATATTCTAATCTTCTACCAGGCCTCTTTCCCACTAGCCAGTCCATTAAGAACCACCTTTGAATCAAAATATGTTTCTCCTTCAGGCTACTTTTCTTTCTACAAAGGCGGTGACCAGGTGAAATGTTAAAAGCCCCTCCTATTGGGAGGATTTCTTTTTCACTGTTGCCTTTCAGGGTCACCCTGGAGGAAGGAGGCCATAAGGCAGCCACAGTCCATGTTTGATTTGTACTCACATGCCAAACCAACTCATTCCTTAATCCAGCTCAGGCTGGTAGGTCCTCATTGTTTTTTAAGGACATCCCATATGGCCATAAGTGTGACCTGAGGGGGTGACACTGCCTTTTCACTGGTGCAACGAATGGTGGTTAGAAAGGATTTGGGCTACTCACTCATGCCGCTTTCTTGTGCTTTATGTCTTGTGCCTGATCCCATGTATACAACCCCTATCTCGTGATGAACTGCTGCTGGTTCTGCCTGACCTTACGACCTTATAGGTTTGGCAGAACCTGGTTTCCAGGGGCAGTTCCGGCTACACGTCTTCTTAATGTATCAGCATCAGGAGTCTCATTTCTACCAAGATCCAGAAGCAGGTCAAGAGTTGATTCTTCGAATGCCGTAATTCTCTACTGTAAACTACCTGGTCTTTCTAGAAAATCTGAGGCATCTACCTTGTGATTTTCCTATCGGGGCTTGCTGTAACCTCCATATGACATTGCTTTCCATCACAGATGCCTAACAACATATTTTCTGCTGGCTCCTCTGGCGAAGCAGAGGGACAGCTTGGACCACAGCCTGGTCCCGCCTCCAAAGGGCCCTTTCCTCTCTGAGCTCACTAAATGATAACCGTCTTCCCTATGAGAGTAAATGGGCCAGAAGCTAAGTAAAATCATCAGGCATTGTGCTTTCTTTCTCGAGGTAGAAGGGAGATATGCAATAATCTGTTTTGTTTGGTTTTGCTTTTTAATTTGTAATGAATGTCTGAGTATGTCCCAGACCACTGGGGCCCCTAAAACTACACCCAGGTGGTGAGTTCTTACATTACCATACATTTTATCTCCCAGCGTCTGGAGCACATACATCTCTTTTCAAGGCACATTATTAATGCTTAGCTACTTCTGGCTCATACAATCTGATTAACCTGATGTCATTAATACAGTGGGCCAGTCTAATGTTCTGAAGAATGCCCAGATATATGGCAGAATGTGTTTCCATTGTGTTTTTTTCACCCAAGTAATATATATTTCTTAATTTGTAAAGTAGGTAAAAAATTATAAAAAATGACAGTTGTCTTAATGTTAAATTTTCTGTAGTTTAGTTGAATCTCATTCATATATATATATATATATTTTTTTTTTTTTTTTTTTTTTTTTTTTGCATAGAGCCTGTTGGATCCAATAGGAACTGTAGTTAAACACTACCAACCTTAGACTCTGTAAAATGGCCCCCTCCCTGAGCCCCACATTTTGGAGGTTCACTGATTACAAACTACTCGAAGCTGAGGAGTCTGTGTGACTGTGGGGATACCCACAGATATCACCTTTCCCTGTCTTCTGGACATCCACTCCAGGTTCTACGATCTTGGAATTTCCTACCCAAACAACCCGGAGCCCATTCCCCCGACACTTTGTGGGTCCCTGCCCTGGGTCTGTCTGCCTAGTTCTCAATCTTCTTTGTTCAAAACAAAACAACAAAACACTCAGTTGAAGGGAGAGAGAATCTGTGTATATGAAACTGTAGTGGAAGAGCCGATTTCAATTTTTCAGTTTCAGAAGACCAATCCCCTCCCCTTGCTTAGAAATAGAATGACTTTCAGGGCTTGACCGCACATCTGGGTTCCAGATGTCCTTGCATACTCAACTGTTTCCCAGAGAAAGGAAACACCTATCCTGACCCTGCTCTTATGAAATAGAGACAGAAACATATCAGGGCCAAGGTGTGTTGATTGATATTATCGTCATATAAGTAATATATAACATGCATTATGTAAATATGCTAAATAATTTATATAAATTGTGGTCATTCTCATTGTTTAAAAATTTAATATTAAGGTTTTTTAATGTTTATTTATTTTTGAGACAGAGAGAGAGAGACAGAGTGTGAGCAGAGGAGGGGGAGAGAGAAAGGGAGACACAGAATCCGAAGCAGGCTCCAGACTCAGCTGACATGGGGCTCGAACTCACAAATGGTGAGATCATGACCTGAGTGGAAGTCAGACACTCAACCAACTGAGCCACCCAGGCACCTCCAAAACTGTTTTATAATTATATAATAATTTTTAAATACTGAGAGATCTTATTTGGGTTGCTTTAAATAGTTTCTCTCACAGAAGCATGCACAAGAACGTTAATAAATAAACTTCAATGTTGATAATGATAACGCTGATTGAGGAAGATATGCCTCAGTATTTTTTGCAACACTCGTCTGGAAGGTGTAATTATAGCAGACAAAGAGCTCTATTTGAAAGAATGTGATGTGTTCCTTGTAACTTGCAACAAAACTCTGTAATTATTCTCACAGTTATTTAAATTTAAGGATTTGTTCCTTTGAAGCCTGAAAACCCATCTGTGTCTGAGTCTCATTTCCCTGATGTTAAATGCCATAGCACTCAATATTGGCATCTTTTAAACTGCAGAAGCCATATTCAAATTATAGCAGTTTGCATTAGCTGCAAACTTAAAGCCATCATTTATATTCCTGGAGTTTTTCTTAGCTTGTTTCCCTAATCTCACATGTACATCCAGCACACTCACTTTTGTCTCTTTTGTGAAACTGTCTCTCTGATTCCCTGATTAGTTTCATTCCCTGAGATCTAGCTCCTAAAAATAACTGGAGACCAATTGGTGTGAGTTGTAAGCAGAAGGTAAACAACATCAAGACATGATGTGACAGCCATACTTTATTCATTTTCTTCATGTCAGAACAATTTGTAAAATTGCGGCCCAAACCAAAACAAACCAAACAAAAACTCCAAAGCCAAAAAAGACTAGCCTCATGATAAGGCACTTCAGAACAGATGTTTTTCATAAAAGAAAATCAAGCCCTACATTCCTCCTTTATTTTAAAGTTTCTTTATCAGTAAGTTAGAGCTAAAGCTACTGATAACAATATATGGCTAGATGGGGATCCAAGTGAGGTAACAGGGGAAAAATTAGAATGACCATCCACGTGTGCTGTTTTTAATTTCCTTCCTTTTCCTTCTTCTTTATATCCAAAATATATGTTTCTACTATTACTTGGAAAGAGAATAGCAGGTACTCCATTAGAATATTTGTATTTTCTCAAGATGTCCCATTCTTGCTTACTTGTTCCCAATTCTATACGATCAGATTTTTAGAATATGTTCACTTCTTATATCTCCTACCCTCCCTGCTCTTTCTCCCAAGGAGAACTTTACAAAGTTACTATATCCGCCCCCATAAACCCCAGGCCTTTATTCCCTTAAATGGTTCCATACTGTCAGTTTTAGAATTTATAATTTTTACTCTATTATATTTCACCTGTTGTAAGGATTTTATTTAAATTTGTGTTGTCCATTCCAAAATAATCAATTTCTGTCTTTTTCAGATTAATTATTTGTAGTTATTACTTATAAGTAAAAATTGTGAAAGACTTTGAAATGTAGAAAGTATCCTGAGAAGCATTTTCCACCTGGATAATCTCTGTCTTTGTCTTTGAGTAGGCTGTTCTGTAACTCTACAGAGATACATGTTAATTTATAGAAAACTGGAAGTAATGCAAAAAAAAAAATTCTATCCACAGAAATGCAAATTGTGTCTGATGGAATGCAATTAATTATCACCCTGAGAATATTGACTAGTTTGCCAGTTTCTCATTTCTTTGTTAACTTCATTTCAGTATTCCTTATGACTATAAATTTGTGCTGCTTTGAGTTCTATTTTTAACCACATGACATTTTTCTGTTTTTCTTATTAACTAAAAAGTAATAATGATTAATTAAATATAACTTTTAACACAGGCTTATGTTAAATGGATATGAGATTCACGATTTTGCCTTTTTTGGAGAATTACTTTTTATACTTTTCTGAGCCTTCAGACTGGTTCTGTAGAATTTTACCCGTCCCATCAGGAAAAACTACTCCAGCCCACTCTAATGCAATCCACCAGAGGCCATGCCTTTTCTTGCACTCAGCTGCTCATACATCCCCTTTGCAGCTAGCTGTAACCAGGAATAAGCGACAGCTTGCAGTTGGGGGTCAGGAGAAGGAAGCTATCTTCAACGTGCCTGTATCTCAGAACCCTCACTTCTTTTACTAGTTTTCGTAAGCGTTCCTGGGTCCTCAATTACTTGTGTTTCAAAGGCAGATGATTAATAATCTCACAAGGAAAGTGTATCTCTAATAACTTTAATAGTTGTTGACTCATCCTTATATTAAAGGAAAATGGAATCAATTGTGGACTGGGGAAATTGCACATAGAACGTGGAGCTAAAGACATCTTGAGAGATTATAGAGTCAGGTTTCATGACTAGATATATTTACGTGTCTTGAGAAAAAATAAGTAAATCATCAGTTGGTGGACATTTGGGCTCTTTCCATAATTTGGCTATTGTTGAAAGCACTGCTATAAACATCGGGGTACATATGCCCCTATGAATCAGCACTCCTGTGTCCTTTGGATAAATTCTTAGTAGTGCTATTGCTGGATTGTAGGGTAGTTCTTTTTTTTTATTTTTTGAGGAACCTCCACACTGTTTTCCAGAGCAACTGCACCAGTTTGCATTCCCTCCAATAGTGCAAGAGGATTCCCTTTTCTCCACATTCTCACCAGTATCTGCTGTTTCCTGAGTTGTTAATTTTAGCCACTCTGACTGGTGTGAACTGATGAATGGATAAAGAAGATGTGATTTATATATACAATGGGATACTACTTGGCAATGAGAAAGAATGAAATCCCACCATTTGCAGCAACCTGGATAGAGCTGGAGGGTATTATGTTGAGTTTAATAAGTCAGTCAGAGAGAGACATATATCATATATTTTCACTCCTATGTTGAACCTGAGAAACTTAACAGAAGACCATGGAGGAAGGGAAGGAGAAAGATAGTTTAAAACAGACAGGTAGGCAAACCATAAGAGATTCTTAAATACAGAGAACAAACTGAGGGTTGATGGGGGAGGAGGCGGAGGAGAGGGGAAAATAGATGATGGGCATTGAGGAGGGCACTTGTTGAGATGAGCACTGGGTGTCTTATGTAAGCGATGAATCACGGGAATCTATCCCCAAAACCAAGAGCACACTGTATACATTGTATGTTAGCCAACTTGACAATAAATTATATTTAAAAAAAGAATATAAAAAATCAGTTAAGTCATTATTTAAACATGTCTTGTTCAGTTTCAGTTTTTAACTTTCATTGGCAGACCTTTTTTTCTTCTTTATGTTTTCTTTTTTAGATCTATATTTTTCCTTATACTTCTTAAACGGTTGGTCATGCAGATTTGATGACTGAGGAAAATCACAAAGTTACTTATTTTCAGAAACAATCTGCCTTTAGAAACATTTTCAGGGGTGCCTGGGCGACTCAGTTGGTTGAAGCATCTGACTCTTGATTTTGGTCAGTTTGTGAGAGGTGAGTTGCCCCGGGAAGGGAGGCTGCTTGTGAATCTCAGTCTCTCTCTCTCTCTCTCTCTCTCTCAATCTTTCTCTGTCTCTCATCCCCTGCCCTCCCCACCTCTCTCTCTCTCTCTCTGAAAAAAATCCACATATTTTCAGAAATAGTATTTATTATTTCCATGTAAGTTATCTAAAAAAGGTCCTATATCAGCTGTTTATTTATCTTACTTTATTTTTTATTCACTTATATTTCAAAAAAAATTCAAAAGCTATTTAATATTTCCATCAAATCACACTCTCTCTCAGATTCCTTTTCATAACCTTGAAATAAAAAAGCAGTCAAAGACTCAAGATTTCTGAAACTAAACTTGTAAGTGCTTTCAAAGCAAACTTTACATAGAATTAGGTTTTCTGCCATGTATCACTTTCTTTGGCTTCACTATGTCTTATCACCTCTCCCAGGCTGCAAATTTAGTGGAGGCAGATTCTATCATATTTTGTAATTTTTTAGAATCATACAGAGGAACAGGGTTTTATATCTGCCTTTATGGCATAAGAACTGTATCTTCTGCCCTGTGAACAAAGGCAAGGAACACAACCTTTTGAAGTATACGACATGGATAAGAAATAGTGAATTGTACAACTGTTGTGAAAATTAAAAAAAAAAAGTACAATGTTTGGCATTAATGTTGGCTATTAGTACTATAGCAAATCACATGGTAAGTGTTAAGTCAAAGATGGAATGATTAAATACTGGACTGGCATCTCAAATGCTGAGAATTAATATTTGAGACTACTTTGTTCCTTGTCTTCAATTCTCATTAGAGTAACTCAGAGGCACATCAACTTGAAATCATTTCAAGTACACAGTACTTGTGACTACCCATCTGAGCCAATATAAATGAGACACTGTTGCTTATGAGTAGTTTAGACTTTTATGACACTACACTGATTGAGCTCCACAATTTCAAAGCCATATTTATGATTAAATAATCCACAACATTGTATCTCAGTGTCATTACAAAACTGAGAAAATGTACAATTTCTAGGTTATTGGTTGGAATAATCTTTCTTATACAATTTTAAATATACTGTGCGAACTTTCTCTTGAAAACAATAAGACTTCATTTAGTTTGTATCTTCTGCATGACTAGTTCTATAGTCAATAGCCTTTGCCCCTACTTTTTTATAGAAACCAGATTTTATTCAGTGTAGTAATATACAGAGTTTAAAAAGGTAAGAAAACCACTTCCACTGAGTATCGGTAATCTGTTGCTAAAACAAAATGTTCTGCATAAAGTTGACTACATTTTAAAACCCAACCAGTATCTTAACTGTAATCGAGACACCATAAAATGTGTATACATACATACACGCGTATAAGCACATGAAAAAACTACCATTTTAGGATGTAAAATGTTTGGAACATCACATCTTATTTAAAAAAGTGCTGTTAAGAAACAGCTTTAAGAAAATGCATTAACATGGGATCTTTGGGTCAATAATATATGAGATACATCTTTTGAATTATGGATTTCACTTATTAATTTTCATTGTGCTCGTTAAAATGTCTACAGATGATTTCTATAGTTCCCAAGTTGTGTTTGGATTCTAACTCAAAATTATCCCCACATTTACACACTACCACATATAATTTTTGGTATATACATTTAAATATATATATACTGTAGCTTAAAAAATATAATGGGAGCTGCATATATCCAATAGAGTTTACATATTAAAGTCCTTCTTTTTAAGAGCTTTGTAATGGAAGTGATACATGTGAAAATGTTAACAAAGCTCATATTCTCTAGGATGTCTCTGTAGTTGCTTTGTTAGTCTCTTTTGAAGCTAAGAGTAGTCACGTGACTCAGTCGTAGCTAATGTGATATAAACAGAAGTTTACCAGGTAAGTTTCCAGAAAAGTTATTATTGTCATCATAATAATAAAAACATAAAATCAGTTGGGGACATGTCTTTTGGCTCTCATCATTCTTCTTCCTTTTTCTTTGGAATACCCTGATATCTATCTGTGGGGCAATCACATGGCAATCACAAGACAAAGCTGGAAAGCAAGTGGAGAGAAAGTTCTCTGGCCTTTGATGACTTCCTTGAGAAGCTATGCTATTTCGACATACCTCTGAATGTCCTTATACATAAGATCATAATAACTGTTTATGGCATGATTTTTAGGCTATTGCATATAAGTCAATGAAATGCCAGGTAACAGGACTACCTTCTCTCATTCCATACCATTATTTCATGTGATTTGTAGCCTTGGAAGCTCTAACAGAGGATCTTCATTCTTCCTATATTTCTCACCAATGAAATGTTTTCCCTTATGAGGAAACATCTTCAACACCCGGGTAGCAGGTGACTTATTTCTATTTAGTGATTTATAGAGATGCTTCTTTCATCTTATAGTTTCACTTTTCCATACATCCTTGATGTCATTTGCCTCCAGAGCCGAAAGAAAGAAAGAAAGAAAGAAAGAAAGAAAGAAAGAAAGAAAGAAAGAAGAAAGAGGAAAAGAAAGGGAAGGAAAAAGAAAAATAAAACAAAGAGAACATGAAGAAAGAATATTTGTTTCTTTCCAATTTGGGAAATCACCCCCAATCACATTATATTGGCAACAATAAGTCATGTGTGAGAGAAAGCACATAGAAGTAAGGGTGCTAGGAAGTTCCTAGTTTGAGGGCTAATTTTCAAGCAAAACTTCTGTACCACCAAAGGGAAGTGTAAGTGGTGGTAGTAGACGGCTAGAAGACTATAATACAGTAAAAATTAACTATGGTCAGCAATATTAGACCAAAATTTCCTTTACACTGGCCCTTTAAATTATGGTCATCCAATTTTTCAGGTAAAAATAATGCCAACAATAAGAATGGGTCCATGTATATAACTTTCTACTGTAAGTTCATAATAAATTACTGATCTATGGACTAATCATTTTCATTTGTCAGTTCATGATTTTTTCCTCCTAACTTTCATGTAGCAAAAACACATTTTCTTTCAGTCATGTATTTACCTGGTTGACTGTGAACGAAAGTTGACCCATTTCCTAATTAACTTTAAGCAATTAAGCAATTAAGTTATAAGCAACTCTGGTTTTATTTTATGGGTAGCTGAGTATATGGATCTAAAAAAAGACTCAAATTTCAAATTCATTCCATAAAAATAAACTTTTTAAACAGATTTCAAGGAGATCCGAAAGGTGTCAGTATTCAATGTTTGTCAGTTTCTACTGATGGTGATTTTCATGGGCAAATAATGTACTATGATTCTCACAGTTTCAACAAATTTCACAATATTGCATAAGGAGCACCATGAGTTAATTTTTGGCAATTTTTGTGTGAATAAAGTTTTGATTTTCTTCTTTAAGGAATAGCTCTTTCCAGGCCCACAGAGGGCATGTCTTCTTAACATGTCAACACTTCTGGCCTCGATGGAATTTTAAAATGCTGAGAAAATTGAAAAATTGTATTTGGAACAAGTGCATCTATTTTAAAATTCTAAAACACAGTTAAGAACACACTTCTTTTTTTTCCCTTAATGCCCCTATGATCCTTAAATCCATTATTTAATTCTAATTCTATTTTGTGTTCTTATAAAATTTGTGATAATATGCTGTCTTTAGATGCTCAGCTTCTTATCTTGCTATGTGGCACTCAATTGATTGCAAGAACCTAAAAGAGAGGGGCTCCTGGGTGGCTCAGTCTGTTAAAGCGACGACTGCAGCTCAGGTCATGATCTCACAGTTCGTGGGTTTGAGCCCCACATCTCAGAGCCTGGAGCCTGCTTCAGATTCTACGTCTCCCTCCCTCTCTGCCCCTCCCCCACCTGTGCTCTGTCTCTCAAAAATTAGTAAATGTTAAAAAAAATTAAAAAAAAAATCTAAAAGGGAAATACATTATTTGTTTATGAGAAATGAAAAGGAATTTTGATTTTTTAACAGAGTTTTAAATCTCTCTTATTAATATGCTAATCTTCCTGTCCATCTCTAATAATAGAATAATTTTTGTCCAACAGAGATATTGTGTTGTTCTAGTAAAGGACATGCATATTGTGATTATTGAACTTGTGTCAAACGGTAAACTGAAAAATATATGCAACTGAGATATTAAAACAGTTGGGAATTTGTAGCACGCTACCCTTTGAACATTACTGAATTTGAGGACCTTAAATTTATTTATACATAAAGAGAGATGACAACAGAATAATCCTCAAAATATTTTGTACTCAGTGAAATCTGTATGTGAGGACGTAAAAAACAATAACATGAAGGTTACGTGAATGCTTGATGCCCTTGACATTTTGCCAAATACCAAGAGGATCAAGAACATTAGAAAAAATGTTGTTCTTGTTTTTGGAGTTTAACAATATAATTGAAGCAGTACTGTGACTCTGAAGTTGGGACTAAAGACAATTTTTTTTTTTTTTCCAAGTAAACTCTTCATTAACAGGATCTACCGGATAAGCCCATTATTTTTGTGAGACGTTCCCTTCCACCTGAAGTCACCAAACACTACCTTAGGCCTCTTAAAACCTACAAAATAGTATATGCCCTTAAATTAAAGTACTGTTTTTTTTTTCTAGTCAAATACAGGAAAGGAAATATATTGAGAAAGTGTATGAAACATCAGTTTCACTGTGTGCTCTGTGAAAATATAACAGGCTTTTGTAAAATTGCAAATCATTTGAAATATGCATAGAATATCAACCCAGATTTTTCTTCATGTGAGGGTACTTGGCCTTTTAGAACCCTGTGTGGTATCGGTTTAAAAAAGCAATGAAGGTATAGGTACCCTTTTTTGTTTTTACATTTATTCTCTAAATGAGAAAGCCTACATTAGCTTCTGTTTTTCAAATGAGAGAGTTAAGGCATAGAAGGTTTTGGTAAATTGTGAAAAGACACTGAGTTAGTAGTAGGTGACAGATCTTTAGATATGAGACTACACGAACCCCAGGTCCTATCTGTGTCTTTGAGGTGAAACTATATGCTTTAGTGCCTGGAAGATTAATTCAGGGTGCATAGGAACTGATCAGCACTTTCTTTTCCACCTATGGTGCCAATTAAAAATTTCTTTTAATTTTATGTTTTTCATTTTAATTTTTTTAATGTTTATTTATTTTGAGAGAGAGAGAGCACAAGCAGGGGAATGGCAGAGTGAGAGGGAAGGAAAGAGAATCCCAAGCAGGCAGAACTCACCACCTGTGAGATCATGACCTGAGCTGAAATCAAGAGTCAGATGCTCAACTGACTGAGTCACCCAGGAGCCCCTGAATTTCTTTTAATTTTAAAAATGCAAATCATCTACTCAGTTTATATTGGTGCTTCAATTGGATATTGGTGCTTCAAGTGTGAATGACTTGAATCTATAGTTGTAAAATCTTAGAGATTAATCCTCATCTGGTACCTTTTATTTAGTATAACAGCACCCTCTATAGCTTCCTTGATTATTGTGTTGTGTTTTTTTTAAGAAACTTCCAGAAATGTTGACTGTTTCTAGGGGTCTTTTCCGGCCTCATTTTAGAAAGTAATTTCTTTACCTGGAGCCAATTCTGCTTTCTCATAAAATTTCCCTGTTCTTTTTAGGTAAATCAATTAAATGAGTGATTTCAAGAAAAAAACTTGCGGGTCAGATGGCCATGGACTCCCCTCCTAACTCGCAAACTACTTGCAGAAAATCAAAATTAATATTTGTGGAGACACACTGTCCAAACGGTCCTCCTTCAGGGAATCCACACTGAGGAGAATTATTAATCGTCTTTCCCACATGGCACATCCAGAGCCACTCTGAGGGTCTCCATTCTTCCTGTCAGCCAGAAGTTGAGAAAATCATGGTCATAAAAGATCATGTATGGGACATTTTTACTGACCATGCCCAGAAGTAGGGTGTGAAACTTTCAGTGAAAGTTCATTGGCTAGAACTTTGTCATATGGCTACGTCTAATAACAGAAGAAGCTGGGAAATAGAATCTAAATGCTTGAACAGAAAAGAAAGTAAGAATACAGAGTTTGGTAGTCTGCTGGCAGTAGCTGCCATAAATAAATATTATTTATTTATTTTTAGTCATACATTTAACAAAAAATGTAGTCTCCTCATGAATAATCAAAGCATGGCAGTTAAATGTCGAAGTTCTCTTTGATCATTACCACAATTTCTCTAGTCCTCCCCCAGGCATAGCTGCAGTATGAGGTTTATTATCAATTCTTGCAGATTCAATTCTCTTTAATATGAGAGACACAATCATTCTGGGAACTAGGTCAAAGGATACATGGAGTAGATTGTGTAATAAAAGCAATTACATAGTGCTTATTACATGCAGCCACTCTTCTAAGAGCTGGGCACATATTGACTCATTTAATCATAGCAATGAATCTATGAAGTAGGCACCATTATTACCATCCTTATTTTACGGGTGAGCAAATTGAGGCACAGAAAGCCTAATAAATTATTTAAGCTCACATAATTCATACCTTGTAGATCTGATATTGGACTGTGTGCCACTTTCTTCCAGAGCCCATGTGCTTTACAAGTATACCCCACTGCCTCGGAGGTGAAACGATTCAGGATGAGCTCCAGTCATGAGGGAGTAATAAAGGCTGGAATGGTCCTCACATTGTCAACAAATAGAAAACTGCAGAAATGTGGAATAATGGTTTTCAGACATGGGGCAATAGGCAGTGCATCCTGACAACCCCAGGAGAAGGGAAACAATTGAATTATTAAGTCTTATAACTTCCTTAGCTTACTGGCTGGAGGAAAGCTTTGTACTGTGACACACCGAAAGGAACCCAGATAAAGCCCACATTTGGCATGAATTGTATGAGACATCGATCAGAGTTCAAGAAAACTGAAACAGAATTTGTGAGGACAGAATACTGAGAAGGGAAGTCTTTCGACAGAAAGAGTTCCAAAAATCGGCATAGAAATTTCTGTTGCGTCTTTGAATGCCATTCTACATGTATATAGAGTGCAGCTTTAAAAAATAGTCCTAGAGGCACCTGGGTGGTTGAGCATTCAACTCCTGATTTTGGCTCGGGTCATGATCTCATGGTTGGTGGGATTGAGCCCCATGTAGGGCTCTGCACTGACAGTGCTGAGACTGCTTGGGATTCCCTCTCTCCTCTCTCTCTCTCTCTCAACCCCTCCCCCCACTTGCGCTCTTGTACACTCTCTCTCAAAATAAAATAAGCATTAGAAAAAATAGTTCCAGGATGGGGAAAAAAAACAATTCCAAGGACCACTAAAGAGAAAATTATTCAGAGCTCTCACCAGAACAAGAACCATTCCTGTTTTCACCATCCAGAGTGAGAAGCACTGTTGACAACAAAGGGCTTTCAGCACAGAACTCCAAAAGCCCCTGCCTTCATGGGGCTTACCAAGCAAAACAAATATTGAAGGTGTGCCTTTTAAAAACCCTAAAAGAATTGGTTCAAAGGGAAAGCAAAGAGTAACATATTGAATATATGCCCAATGATAGCAGATCTTACATTAAATTTGAATAAATACTCCAATAAAAAGAAAAAAACAAATGACGAAAAAGCAAACCTCTAAAAGATAAAAACAAATCTGCAAGCCACTCTATTGCCTGTCAGAGCAAAATCCAAAACTCTTTAAAAGAATAAACAAGATCTAACACTCAGCAGCAGAAAATTTACAAGGTCAAGCATGCAATCTAAAAATTACTAGACATGTAAAGAAGAAAAATGCGACCCATAATTGTAAGAAAATATTCAATTGTAGAAACACACAGAAATGACAGAGATGACGTATTTGTAAGTAAGAACATTAAAACAGATGTTTTAGATATACTTAATGTGCTCAAGGAAAAAACAAACACTAAGAATAAGAACGAAAATTTAACAAGAAACAAATAGGATTTTTGATTTAAAAATCAGTATCTGAAATAAAAATTTGACTGGATGAAATTAACAGCTATTGGAATCCTACACAAGAGATGATTCTGAACTTGAAATCATAGCAATAGAAATCAACCAAAATGAAGAGATCATAGAAAAATAAAGACTGATAGTAAATTAATAGAGTCTTAGTACTTTCTGAGAAAGAATTAAAAATGTAACATAAATATAAAGTGAATTCCAGAAGGAAGGGGTAGGAAAAATTACTTAAAGAAATAGTAAACAAATGATTCCCAAATGTTATGAAAATTATAAACTTACAGATACAAAAGCTTAGTGAATAATGAACAGGGTAAATACAAATAAAACAATACCAAAGAATACCAAAATCAATTTTCTAAATACAAGTGATAAAGACAAATCTTCAAGTAGCCAGAGGAAAAAACATGTTATATTACTATAGAAGAGTAATATAAACATAACAGAATTCCTACCAGGAACTGTGCAACCCAGAAAACAAGGAAGATGGGCTTTTAAAGTACTCAAACTCCCACCTGTCAATTTAGATATATACAGCAAAAATATCTTTCAAAAATTCAAGAGGAATTAAGATGTTTTCAAAGAAGTTTTTCACAGAAATAAAAGCTAAAAGTATTCTTTATTAGCACATCCTCATTACAAGAAATGCCAAGGCAAGTTATTCTGTCATAAAGAATATGATACCAGATAGAAATTTGGATCTACACAAAGAAATGTAGAACTCCAAAAATAGTTAAAATACAGGTGAATATAAAATGCACTTTTTATTATTTTTATATGGTTATAAAGATAGTTGAATGTCAAAAGCAAAAATAGTAACCATGAATTTTGAGGTTATAGTGTACATAAAAGTAAAATTTATAACTGAAATAACATAAAATGTAAGTTAAAACCATGTTGTTATATAATTTCATACTCACTGGAATAGCTAAATTCAAAAATACTGACTTGAGAATACATCAGAGATGTGGGATGTATAGGATTACCTCGACAGGATCATGTGACTATATTATATAAGTCTGTAGAGCCCAAAGACCAGTTGAAGGCATGCCTGGACTCCTGACTTGCAGACAAAAAGAAAGTAAATGTGTGCTGTTTTAAGGTGCTAGATTTGTAGTCATATTGTTCCACAGCAATAGATAATTAATACAAACCTGGGACCAAGAAGCAAGTGACAGATAATGGCCCACTCCACTCAACTAGAGCCATCATAAATTTTTCGTGAGGATATAAAATGATACAACTTGGAAAAAATTCTACTCTTAGTCATTTTCTCAAGCATAATGAAAGAAAAATATCCACACAAAGTCTTAATTTTTTTTAATGTTTTTCATTTTTTTAATTTTCTAGAGACAGAGAGAGGCAGAGCATGAGGGGCAGAGAGAGATAGGGAGACAAAGAATCCAAAGAAGTCTCCAGGTTCTGAGCTGTCAGCACAGAGCCTAAAGCAGGGCTTGAACCCACAAACCTTGAGACCATGACCTGAGTCAAAGTCAGACACTTAACTGAGCCACCCAGAAGCCCCTCCACACAAAGTTTTGTATATACATCCAAATGCCCATTAACAGTTGCAAGATGGGTAAACAAACTATGGCATATCCTGTGAAATACTGCTCAGCAATAAAATGGAATAATCTACCAATACATGTATAAAAGCATTATAATGAATGAAAGAAGCCAGTCACAAAAGAGCACATAGTGAATGATTCCACTGACATAAAGCTCTAGAAGAAATTAATCTTTTATACCAGAAAATAGTTCAGTGGCTGCCTAAAGCCTGAAGGGGAGAGTGTAGTCTAGAAAGGAACAACAAAAATCTGAGGTAATAAAATATTCTATAATCTTGATGGCCCTGGTGGCTAAACCATATAACCATTTATCAAAATTGATCAAACTACACTCTAAAAATAGCTTTATTTCATATGTGTAAATAACAGTCGTTGCCCCTTCTTTGTGGTTTTGCTTCATGTGGTTTCACGTTACCCAAGGTCAACCACGAGTTCATCTGAAAGAAGATAACCCTCCTTGTGATGAATGGTCAGAAGGCCAATGTAGCCTAACTTATGTCACAATGCTTACGTCATTCATCTCGCTTTATCTCATCACATAGGCATTTTCTCATCTCACATCCTCGCAAGACAAAGAGTGACTATTGTACAGTAAGATATTTTGAGAGAGAGCGGCCACATTTACCCAACTTTTATTAGAGTGTATTGTTATAATTGTTCTACTTTATTATTAAATATTGTTAATCTTTTACTGTGCCTAGTATATAAATTAAACTTCATCATATGTATGTATAGGAAAAAGTACAGGATATATAGGGTTTTGTACTATCTGCGGTTTTAGGCATCCCCTGGGGTCCTGGAACATATTCCCTGGCATAAGGGAGGACGACTGTATACATAAAGTTTATATTAAAAAGAAAGAAAAAAACAGGTTCTTGGCTGATTCAGTTGGTTGAACATCCGACTCTTGATTTTGGCTCAGGTCATGATCTTAGGGTCATGGGATCGAGCCCTGTGTCAGACTCAGCGCTGAGCGTGGAGCCTGCTTGAGATTCTTTCTCCCTCTGCCCCTGTCTACCACTCCCATTCTCTCTAAAAAATAAAATAAAATAAAATAAAATAAAATAAAATAAAATAAAATAAAATAAAATAAAATAAAAATTAACAAATAATAAAAAGAAAGAAAAACTAGATGAGGATTTAGAAGGCTTCTGTGATAGTTTTTGTGATGCCATTTACACTAAGGATAACCTTAGGAAATTTCTTTAAATTTATTTATTTATTTATTTATTTATTTATTTATTTATTTATTTTGAGAGAGAGAGAGAGAGAGAGAGAGAGAGAGAGAGAGAGAGGAGGGGCAGAGAGATGGAGACAGAGAATCCCAAGCAGGCTCCACTCTCAGGACAGAGCCCAAAACAGAGCTTGATTTCACAACTGTGAGATCATGACTTGAGCTGAAATCAAGAATCATATGCTTAATGGGCTGAGCCACCCAGGTGCCCCTTACCTGGGGAAATTTCTTGACCGCTAAACCTCAGGTTTCTTGTCAATAGAATGAGGGTAATAAGAACCTTCTTGACCAGCACATAAAATTAATTAGTATTCATTATCTGAAAAATTTAGATTATAAATCTCGTGAAAATATCGGTTTTTTTTAATCATTTGTCTCCCATTTTCCTGGACCCAAACCTATTCTTATAACTCCTGAACTAAGTAAAGAATGCATGCTATTAGAGAAAAAACAAATTTGGTTTCTCAATATTTATTGGTGACCTCCCAAAACAATTTTGCTATACAGACAAATTCAAGAAATTTGAGATTTATAAAAATCAGATTTATGTTTTGAGAATCAGAAACAGGAACTTTAAGGTCAGTTGAGTTATTCAACTTTTGAACTCTAACATTTATATGCTGCAGTGATTTACAATGGATTTAGCAAAAAGAGAATGTTTAACATTATACCTGAGTATTTCTTTTCTCTTTTATTACGTAATGCAAGTTAAGAATTGTTAATCACTTTTTTCAAAAAGATATAAATATGTTCAGAGGTGCTAAAGTAAAAAAAAAAAAAAGTGAAGATTAAGCTATAGCTAACAAAATAGAAAATACAATCAGAGGCAAATGTGAAACCATTTCTACTGTTTTGTTTTGTTTTAAACTTGTTCAAGTGGTATGCAATGTGCTTTTCATTATCTGAAGCTCCAGGGAGGAAGCAACAGCCAGATATTGTACATCTCTACAGAAATAAGCTAGGTTCCTTTGCAACAATCCGAATATTTTATTGCCAAAGATCAGCCTCATATATCATTTAGAAAGGGTCATCACAGCCTTTTTATAGTTAAAAAAGGTAACATTTGGTTAAAGACCTCTGGAACTTCTATTAAGTTTCCAGATGTCTTGGCAATAGCTTTCAAATAACCACAATGTTTGCTAACCCTGACCTAATTTTATTAGTCTAGACGTTGAGATAAAATAGTCTTCATAGACTTTTCTAAACTGGTTCCTCTGTTCTATCAGGTGTGAATACACTATCTCTTCTTTGCCAGTTTTTGCCTGTGATGGTTTCCAGGAACTACTTACTCCCTAAGAGTGAGATCATGCCTGAAACAGCAACTGCCAGAGGAAGGTGAGAGACATATGGTGGCCTGACAGTTATTCTTTCCAATTATACATTAGGAAATTACATAGAAAATGTCTGCTTTTCTAAATATATGTCTAGTAAAATGAAGTTCGTGAACCTCTTTTATTCTTTCAAATGACCCATAATTAGAGTTTTGTCAGGGTATCAATAAATCTAAAAATAAACATAGACCTCTTAACTAATTGCTTTTATTCAATGTTACAAGAAAATTATTATAGCAAAGAAATTGTGGATTTAGAGACAAGAGAAGTAGAATTTATATAATGGGATTCAAAATAATAGATATTTCACAGCATTTCCTGTGACCAACAGACCGAACTTAAAGAGTTCATGCAGTCTAGGGGGCTGAACATCTTTAATCTCTGTTCTTCTTGCACTTTATCCACTTATTCTCTTAATGTTGCACACATTAAGTCTTCTCAATGAAAAAAGTCATGAGAGGACAATTATAAATTCTATTATAGAGGAAGCAAATGAGAAAAATGTGTGAAATGAATTACCTTGAAAGTTAGAGGAAGCAAAAAAACCCTATGGTAGAGGGGAAAACATCTGGTTTCTAATTTTAAGTGTATACCAACTAGCTCATTGACATTTGGTTTGTGTTGACTTCTACCCCCAAAAGATAAGAATGATACAGCTTTGAAGCCTGTGACATAAAGGTTTGTAAATGACAAATCCCACCTCTTTAAATCTATCTTGAGAGATAGGAGGTACATATAATTGATATCAGAGAAATCTCAAGCATTTCTAAAAGTAAATATTTTTCAAACCGTTGTCAAATCAATGCCTATGCTTTGATTGCCTCTTTTGGTGAATGACTCCACCATCACATCCATCTAGTAATCTAAGCCAAAAATACTAGAATCCTACTCAACTCCTTACCCACTTTTTAAATCCATATTAATAGTATTTTGACAGGGCCACATTGTCTGATAGGCCAGCATGTGAAGTTAGGTAGCATTGCCTATTTTTACAGGTTCTCAAGCTACTCTGGACCAACGAGTTTTTAAAATTTTGTAGCTTATTAGGTGACATGCCATGAAAAGCAAAAGAAACTGAGTCAATTCATTAATGTACTTGGGACTCAGAGCCTGATGAAAAATAATTTGAACATGGTATCCTTTGGATACATAGGGTCCTAATGGAAGCTGAACTGAAGGGAGAAACAAGATCTCTGGGAAAAAAAACGTGAATAAGCTAAAACCTTGGTAATGTGTATTATAGTAAGAGGCACAGCTAGAATATTGCAAGGAAAGGTAGTTCCAGATATATATGAAATATGCTTAATATAGTTTCTGCTCGTTCAAACTTCTCAGTCCTTCCAGGAGGCAGAATGTAGACTGCATAGAACTATAGTGTTTAATAACGCAGAAGGACGTGACAACAAAAGACAGAAGATTTGGTTTCACTGAGATGCTGTTATCTTTAAGTCTCAACAGGAAAAGTGGCTTCCATCTGAGATTCTAAAATTAACAGGTTACATGTAATTTGCATATTTAATCGCCATATGCACTCTTGATAAACCTTTGGATTTGAGCAGAGTCTATTGGGGAACACTACTTCGGGTGAGCCAAAAGAATCCCACACATTGGTGCTTACTGGCTAACGAGAACTAGGTTATAGCAATTGCATTTAAGTATCTCTCCATGACTTGCTCTCATTTTTTTTTATCTCTCCTGGGATTGCTGTAGTTTGGACACTTATCTCAAATGGATTTTTTTTCAAGACTCCTAACTGATAGAATGTCCTTCAGGCTTGTCCATTCCAAGCCATTCTCCACTCTGCTGCCAGAGTAATCTTTATAACTTGAAAATCTGATCAGGTTGCATTAGTGTTTGAATTGCTTCAATGGTGCCCCAGACTTACAAAATTAAAAAAATGAGATTTCTTTCCAAAAGCCATAAAAACGTGTCTCTCTGGGACTTTTGCAGTTCTCTTTCATAAATTGAGCATGTATGTATAACATATACATGTGGGGTGTATATAGTGTATATATACGCCTACATATATACTTACAGTATTTTCCAAACACTTTCTGAGTATCTATTGTTTGCATTTTCCATTAAAGGAGTTTACATTTCCATAAGCAGAGATGAATATTAAACAGATCCTCCTGTAAAAAGCAAATTCTAAAACAATATAGTGATATGTTCTGAGAAAAATAAAAGAAAGGTATGAAATGGAGTAACTAACATGGGGAAAGAGAATGGGGGCTATTTCAGATAGGATCGTGAAGGGAGAGCCACCAGAGGAAGTGATGCTTGAGCTAAGACTTGAAGTAATCTATTTATACAAATAGCTGGAGTAAGAGCAGTTCCAGAAGAACGAAGAACATGTGTCAAGACCCTCAAGACTGCAAAGGCCAGAGTTGCTGGAATATAGCTGAAAGGGGATGGAGATGATTGGTTCAAGGTTAAATTGAAAAAATCAGCAGGTCCAAATTGTGTATAATAATTATTCAATAAAAAAGAAGAGCGATGACAATAATAAAAATACCATATAACATATACAATATGGCGAATATTATTTCAAAGAAACATTAACTCATTTAATCCTAACAATACCTCTAGGACAAAGGTACTGTTATTAATCACTGTTTTACAAATGAAGAAACTGAACAAAGAGTAAACAAATGGCTTGCCCCAGATAACATAGAAAAAGTCACGACTAGTTAAGTAGTGGAATTGTTAATAACATAAGCAGTCAAGCTTTAAAATCCAATCAGCATTCTCTAGTATATGTAGAAATTTGTCAGACCAAATAAGTATTTTAATTGCTTCTAAGTGAAAGGAGAAGCTAATGAAAAGTATTAAGCACGGAAGGTAAGAGTTGCCCTTTAAAAAGATTCCTCTGGCCACGTGTGTTTGTTTGAGAGGGGATACTTGCAAAAATGGAAGCAAAAAGGATCAGTTAAAGAACAAATGCAGTCAGCCATTTGTCTAGCAGATAACCATGATTTGGACTAAGTGGTAGCAAGAGAGCTTATGAGAATTCATCAAATTCCAAAGTATCTTAAAGGTGGAGATAAAAGATTTACTGATCAATAAAAATTGATTATGAAATAAGGTGATCAAGGAAGACTCTTAATTTTGGCTCATTAAATATATAGATGGTAAGCCCATTAACATCAGAGGGAAGGGAAGCAAGTTGGAAAGAATGGGAAATAGAGGATTTCTGCTTCGAAAATGTTAAGCTTGGCATGCCTATTGGATATCCAAGTGGAGACTTTAAGTAGAGGGTTGTAAATAAGTATTTGGTGCTCTGGGGAAGGTTGGAACTGAAGATATAAATTTGGGCATCATCAGTATATGGCTAATATGTAAAGCTAAGGGGCCAAGTGAGTTCATGACCTTGAAAGAAAAAAACCATAGTCAATATTCTGATTTATTTGATATATCCCAAACTTTCCATGATCTTTCATGCCTTTGGATCTTTGCAGGCTGTTAGGCAATTATTTCCTCTGAAAAATACGTTTAATCTAACGTATCTCAAGACTTCCCTCTTCCATAACACTTTTCCTGATTACTTATGAAGAATTAAGGATTGAGGAAAATATTTATTTTATCTATCCATCCATCCACCATCCAACAGGCTTATGCTGCATTATGTTAGCTAACGTATGCTGGAGAGTTTGCTAAGCATTTGGGGATGCCACACTAACACAAAGTACTAAGCCCAATCTTTTGGATTTCTTTGTCTGAATACATTGTCCAGAGCCATATTCTTTTTTTAAACTTTGAGTTATAACATAATATGCCATTAAAAAATTTAATACGTCTTGGTCAGCATGAAAAATCAGAAATAGAAAAAATAAAATAGAAACTATCAGAGTGTATCATCATAACAATAAGTGTTGGTTGTGACTCACCCCCCTAATCCTTACATATGTATCTACTGGACTGAAACATAATGAAGACATTAATATATTTATCTTATTATGGATAATATTTTTAAAAGTTTGAAAGACATTGTGTTAGACTACTCATCACCTTGCTTACATTTCTTTTCCTCATTTGACTGAACTCTGTCAGGGACCATAGCATTTTATAAAACTTTTTATATTTGAATCCTCAGAATATAGCCTCTCTTGTAGATCAGGTAAGCCAATAAATGGTGGGGAAAGATGATTAGAGGGAGAAAAGTCAAAGAAAATGGGGGCATTTGAAGGAGGCAGCACAAAATCATCAGTGAATGTCAGCCTCTGCAGTCCTAATTGGTTAGCCAAACACTAACTCCAGAAACGGATATATCCTAACAACTGATTGCACCACAGAATAAAAGAACACCAGGGTATCAAATAAAAAGAAAGCCTTTTAATGTCCTGTCCTGCATTATATAAAAGACTGAATTTTTGTCTTATAATACCAATTCCATTTCTGTTCTGAAAAATAAATAAATATTAAATGGTTGTTACTTGCTTAGTACCTAAATAATTGATGTGAAATGCTACCCTCTCGGCCAATGTACATCTATGATTTGTAGATAACTTCTACATCCTTAGTAATAATTAACATTCTTAGCAGGGAGAAGACTACCTTTAAGTAGAATGCTTGAATGAGAAAATAGAAAAGAATTCAAACTATGGTTACTTTATGACAAGGACATTTCATTGCCAGGAAGCATGGTAACAGCTTTTATCTTGATTTAGTCCTTGTTTTCAATTCTTTCATTAAGTCCAAATTTCAAGTAATAGGCCATAAATATGCATTTTTAAAATTTAATCTTTTTCTACATAAAATATTTATTTCCTATGTCTTTTGAACTAGAACACTATTTGTTCATGTGCGTTTATATTTAAACACCATCTTGACCACAATCTGAAGTTATAGAAAAATATTTGTAGGCCACTTGGTTTTGCCTAGAAACTATTTTCCTGAGAGCTTTGATAAGAAAATGTACTTATTACTTTCACAGTATTCCTAGAAAAGAAAGCTAGTATAAAAAAAATCAGCTCTGAATAAATGAGGGGCTTGATAATGGGAAGAAGGAAAAAAGGGGAGGGAGAGACAGAGGATGAGACAAAAAAGAAACCAAAGCAGTAGGAGGGGGTGGGAGCAGTGAAAAGCATATTTAACATCTACATCTTGCCACTTCTTCCAACTTATTCCAAAACAACAGCCATAGTAATAAAGTTTTACCTAGAAACAGAAATAGGAAACACCCTAAAATGGTTAAAATGCTTCAACACACTCCATTCCTAAGAAGGCATTCATATGAAATTGCAGCATATTAAAGCTTTTCTAATTATAGAACAAAATGATTATTCTTTGAAAATTGGATTATAGGTATCAGCAAGCATAGTGGTGACAATGAGGCATATACATACAATGGGGTATGGATGTGCTGGAGAAAGAATACTGTGTTCCTGTGTATTCCTTCCCAGAAGAAAATGATTTTCCTTTGGTTAAGAGACCGTAGGGCTGGGGAAGAGACTAAGTGAACTACATACCTGAGATGTAGCAGGGGTGGGAAGTTTCAGGTATACAAAAGTTAAAGTGACTGTCCCCTTCCCTACTCCCCCTACCCACATGTATTTGTTTAAATAGTTACATAACGTATTTGGCACATTGATTGGTATATAGGTAGCACTCAATGGATGTTAGATAGTTTCTTGCATGGATTAAAATTGAAGAACTTGGTGCAACTCCCTAGAAGGTGGAGAGAGGTCCAAGAATGAAGTAGATAGAATAATGGTCTCCCAAAGATGTCTGCATCTTAACCCTCAGGACCTGAGATGTGTTTTGGTATCTGACAAAGGGGAATTAGGTTGCACATGGAGTTATGGTTGCTAATTTTTGTTTTTAAAAATAGAGATTATTCTGGATTAATTGGTGGGCCCAAGGTAATCACAAGGATCTTTAGAGTGGAAGAAAAAGGCAGGAGAGTCAGAGTAATGTGATTAGAGACAGACTCAGTGCACCTTTACTTGTTTTGCAGATGCATGAAGGGGAGAGGATTCAAGGGATATGGGTAGCTTCTAGAAGCTGGAAAAGCAAGCAGATGGATTCTCCCTCAGAGACTCCAGGAAGTAACACAGCTCCATTGATGCCTTGATTTTAGCCCAGTGAGACTTTGTGGCAGGATTTTGTCTGGCAGAACCATAAGATAAGACATTTTGTGTGGGATTAAGCCACTAAATCTGTGCTAAATTATTACAGAAATAGTAGAAAACTAACACAATGAGTAAGTAAACTTATAGAAATCTACAGAAGTGATTTTGCTAGTAATGTTCAGGCAAAGTGTAAACAGATCTCAGAGGGGATGATAGGCATCTATTTAAAGTTTTATATCCTTTTTTAAAAAAGTGATTACACTAGAGTTAACATATAGTGTTTTATTAGTTTCAGGTGTACAAAATAGTGATTCAACAATTCTTTACATTACTCAGTGCTCATCTGTGATAAGTGTATTCTTAATCTCCCCTGGTAATCATCAAACTGTTCTCTCTAGGTAAGAGTCTGTTTTGGGTTTGTTTCTTTTTTTTTTCTTCATTCATTTGTTTTGTTTCTTAAATTTCACATATGAGTGAAATCATACAGTATTAACCTTTCTTTGGCAATGTATTTCACTTAGCATTATACTCTCCAGATCCATCCATGTTGTTGCAAATGGCAAGATTTCATTCTTTTTTTTGTGTGAGTAAAATGCCGTTGTATATATAGCCTTTATTATGTTGAGGTATGTTCTCTCTAAACCTACTTTGTTGAGGGTTTTTATCATGATCGGATGTTGTACTTTACAAATACTTTTTCATGTGTGTGTGTGTGTGTGTGTGTGTGTGTGTATACACATTTCTTTATTCATTTATCTATCGATGAACACTTGGCCTGCTTCCATGACTTGAATATTTGTAAATAATTCCAAAATAAACATGGGGTGCATATATCTTTTTGAGTTAATTTTTTTGAATTCTTTGGGCAAATACCCAATGGTGGGATTACTGGATCATGGGTAATTTTATTTTTAATTTTTTGAGGAGCCTCCATACCGTTTTCACAGTAGCTGTATCAGTTTGCATTCCCACCAACAGTGCATGAGGGTTCCTTTTTCTCCACATTTTGCCAATACTTGTTTCTTATGGTTTTCATTTTAGCCATTCTGACAGGTGTAAAGTGATATCTCATTGTGGTTTTGATTTGCATTTCCCTGATGATGAGTGATGTTGAGCATCCTTTAATGTGTGTGTTGGCCATTTGGATCTCTTCTTTGGAGACATGTCTGTTCATGTCTTCTGCCTATTTTTAAATTGGATTATTTATTCTTGTGTGTATGTTGAATTGTATAAGTTTTTATGTATTTTGGATTCTAACACTTTATCAAATATGTCATTTGAAAGTCTCTTCTCCAAGTCAGTAGGTTGTCTTTAATTTTGTTGATTGTTTCCTTTGCTGTAAAGAAGTTTTTTTATTTTGGGGCGCCTGGGTGGCTCAGTCGGTTAAGCGTCCGACTTCAGCTCAGGTTACGATCTCGCGGTCCGTGAGTTCGAGCCCTGTGTCGGGCTCTGGGCTGATGGCTCAGAGCCTGGAGCCTGCTTCCGATTCTGTGTCTCCCTCTCTCTCTGCCCCTCCCCCGTTCATGCTGTGTCTCTCTCTGTCCCAAAAATAAATAAATGTTAAAAAAAAATTTAAAAAAAAAAGAAGTTTTTTTATTTTAATGTAGTCCCAATAGTTTATTGTTGCTTTTGTTTCCTTCGGCCTAGGAGACATGTTTAGAAAAATGTTGTTATGACCAATGTCAGAAAAATTACTGCTCTCTTCTAGGATTTTTACAGTTTCAGGCATCACATTTAGGTCTTTAATCCACTTTGAGTTAATTTTTGTAATCTTAATTTTTGTTGAGGTAGTGGTTCAGTTTCATTCTTTTGCATGTAGCTGTCCAATTTTCCCAATACCCTTTGTTGAAGAGACTTTTTCCCATTGCATATTCCACCCTCCTTTTTGAAGATTAATTCACCATGTAACTGTGGGTTTATATCTGGACTCTCTATTTTGTTACATTGATCAATGTGTCTAATTTGTGCCAGTACCATATTGTTTTGATTACTACAGCTTTGCAGTATATCTTGAAATCTGGAATTGTGGTACCTCCAGTTTTGTTCTACTATATCAAGATTGCTCAGGCTATTCAGAGTCTTTTATGGTTCCATACAAAATTTAAGACTAGTTGTTTTAATTCTGTGAAAAATGCTGTTGGTATCTTGATACAGATTGCATTAAATCAGTAGATTGCTTTGGGTGGTTTAGACATTTTAACAATATTTGTTCCTTCAATCCATGAAATTGGAATGTCTTTCCATTTCTTTGTGTCATCTTCAATTTCTTTTATCAGGTGTTTCATAGTTTTCAGAGTACAATTCTTTCACCTGTTCAGTTAAGTTTATTTTCAAGTATTTTATTATTTTTGATGCAATGTCAAATGGGATTTTTTTCTTAATTTCTGTTTCTTCTACTTCATTATTAGTGTAGAGAAATGCAATGGATTTCTGTATAGTTATTTTGTATATTTCTGTATATTTATTTTGTGACCTTAATGAATTCATTTATCAGTTCTAACAGCTTTTTGGTGGAGTCTTTTGGAGATTTTCTATATGTAGTATCATGCCATCTACAAATAGTGAAAATGTTACTTATTCCTTAGCAATTTGGATGCCTTACATTCCTTTTCCTTGTCTGATTACTATGGCTAGGACTTCCAGTACTATGTTGAATAAAGGTTGTGAGAGTGGACATCCGTGTCTTGTTCCTGATCTTAGAGGGAAAGCTCTGTTTTTCACCATTGAGTATGATGTTAGCTGTGGGTTTTTTATATACAGTCTTTATTGTGTTGAGGTATGTTCCCTCTAAACCTACTTTGTTGAGGGTTTTTATCATGAACGTATGTTGTACTTTGTCAAATACTTTTTCCTGTGACTAGTAAAATGATCATATGGCTTTTATCCTTTCTCTTATTGATGTGATATATTACATTGATTGATTTGTGAACATTGAACCCTTGCACCCCTTGCACCATGAGAATAAATCCCACTTGACTGTGGTGCATGATTTTTTTTAAAGGTATTGTTGGATTTAGTTTGTAATATTTTGTTGAGGGTTTTTGCATCCTGCAGAGATATTGTCCCGTAGTTCTCTTTTTGTAGTATCTTTATCTGGGTTTGGTATCAGGGTAATGCTGGCCTCATAGAATGCATTTAGAAGTTTTCCTTCCTCTTTTATTTTTTTGGAATATTTTGAGAAGAATAAGTATTAATTCTTATGTAAATGATTGGTTGAATTCACTTGTGAAGATGTCTGGCCCTAGGCTTTTGTTTGTTGGGAGTTGTTTGATTACTGATTCAATTACATTGCTAGTGATCAGTCTGCTCAAATCTCCTATTTCATCATGATTCAGTTTTGGGTGGTTATATGTCTCTAGGAATTTATCCATTTCTTGTATGTTGTCCAATTTGTTTGACATATATTTTTTCATAATACTTTCTTGCAATGCTTTATATTTCTATGGTGTTGGTTTTTATTTCTCCTCATTTATTTCTGATTTTGTTTATTTGAGTCCTCTCATTTCTCTCTCCTTATGTCTCTTCTCTCTCTGTTTCTCTCTCTCTCTCTTTTGGATGAGTCTAGCTCTTTATGTCTCTCTCTTCTCTCTCTGTCTCTCTCTCTCTCTTTTGGGTGAGTCTAGCTAAAGGTTTATCGATCTTGTTGATCTTTATAAAGAACCATCTCTTGGTTTCATTGATCCGTTCTATTGTTTTTTGTTTTTTGTTTTTGTTTCTAATTTGTTTATTTCTGCTCTAATCTTTATTGTATCCTTCCTTCTATTGGTTTTATGTTTCTTCTTTTTTTTTTTTTAGCTCTTTCGGTATAAAGTTAAATGTTTTTACTTCTTGAAGTAGGCCTATATATATTGCTATAAACTTCCCCCTCAGAACAGCTTTTGCTGCATCCCAAAGATTTTGGAACATAGTGTTTTCATTTTCATTTGTTTCTATGTATTTTTCAATTTCCTCTTTGACTTCTTGGTTGACTCATTCATTGTTTTGTAGCATGTTATTTAAACCCCATGTATGTGTTCTTTCTAGATTTTTTTCTTGTATTGATTTCTAGTTTCATAGCACTGTGGTTGGGAAAGATGCATGACATGACTTAGATTTTTTGAATTTGTTGAGACTTGATTTGTGGTCTAAAATGTGATCTGTTCTGGAGAATATTCCATTGCACTTGAAAAGAAAGTGTATTCTGCTGTTTAAGGATGGAATGTTCTGAATATATCTGTTAGATCCATCTGATCCAATGTATAATTCAATGACACTGTTACCTTTTTTTCTGTTTAGATGATCTATCTATTGATGTAAGGGGGGGTGTTAAAGTCCCCTACTATTATTGTTTTACTATTGATTACTCCTTTCTTGCTTGTTATATAACTGCTTTATGTATTTGAGTTCCTCCATGTTGGATGCATTATTATTTATAATTGTTATATCTTTTTATTGGTTTGTTCCCTTTATGAATATATGTTGCCCTTTTTTGTCTTTTGTTACAGTCTTTGTTTTAAAGTCTATTTTGCCTGATATGAGTATTGCTACCTTGTTTTCTTTTCACTTCCATTTGCATGATAAATGCTTTTTCATCCCTTTACTTTCTACCTGCATGTGTCTTTAGGTCTGAAATGAGTCTCTTGTAAGCAGCATATAGATGGGTCCTGCTTTTCTTATCCATTTTGTCATCCTATGTTTCTTGATTGGAGTGTTTAGTCATTTTCCGTTCAAACTAATTATTGATAGTTGTGTACTTATTGCCAATTTGTTACTTTATTGTTGTTTTTGTAGTGGTTCTCTGTTCCTTTCTTATCTTGCTCTTTTCTCTCACAGTTTGCTGACTTTCTTTAGTGATATACTTACATTCCTTTTTTCTTTATTATTTTTATTTTTTTGCATATGTATTATTGGTTTTTGATTTGTGGTTACCATTAGGTTTGTATATAACATCTTATGCATATCACAATCTATATTAAGTTAATGGTTGCTTAATTTTGAACCTATTCTTTACTCTTTTTCCACCCCACACTCCTACATTTGAGGTATATGGTCTCATACTTTCCATTCTTTTATTTTGTGAATCCCTTGACTGATTTTTATAGAGATACTTAGTTTTACTGATTCTGAGCTTCTTACTCTTCTTATTTCTACTTATGGTCTTTACTTTCCACTTGAAGGGTTCCTTTTAACATTTCCCGTAGGACTGTTAAAAAAATGTTTTTAATGTTTATTTACTTTTTGAGAGAGACAGGGAGTGAGTGGGGGAAGGGCAGAGAGAGAGGGAGACAAAGAATGTGAAGTAGGCTCCAGTCTCTGAGCTGTCAGCACAAAGCCCAACATGGGGCTTGAACTCACAAACTACCAGGTCATGACCTGAGCTTAAGTCAGTCACGTAACTGACTGAGCCACCCAAGCACTCCCTGTAGGACTGTTTTAGTAGTCATAAATTCCTTTCACGGTTGTTTGTCTAGGAAATGCTTTTTTCTCTCCTTCTCTTCTGAATTATAGCCTTGCTGGAGAAAGTATTCTTGGCTGCAGGTTTTCTCTTTCAGCACTTTGAATATATCATGCCACTCCCTTCTGGCCTACTGTGTTTCTGTTGAAAAATTAGCTGATAGCCTTATGGGTTTTTCCTTGTATGTAACTGTTTTCTATTCTGTTGTTGCTTTTAAAATTCCAAATTTATCACTACTTTTTGCCACGTTAATTACTATGTGTCTTGGTATGGATCTCCTTGGATTGAATTTTGGGGGGCTCTCTGTGCCTCCTGGACCTGAATTTCTGTTTCCTTCCCCACAATCAGGAAGTTTTCAGCTATTATTTTTTCAAATAAATTTTCTACCTCCTTTTCTCTTTCTTCTGGGATCCCTATAATGCAAATGTTACTTTGCTTGTTAGTGTCCCTGAGTTCCCTAAGTCTATTTTCATTTATTTGTTTATTTTTTAAATTAATTTATTACTTAATTTCTCTCTTATGTTCAGTTTGATTGATTTCTATTACTCTGTTCTCCAGGGTGCTGAACCATTTTTCTGCTTCTTCTAGTCTACTATTTCTTCCATCTAATATATTTTTAATTTCAGTTATTGAATTCTTCATCTCTGATTTTTTTAAAAAATATTTTCTATCTCTTTTTTCAGGGTCTCACTGAGGTCCTCCACTCTTTTCTAAAGTCCAATGAGTATCTTTATGACCATTACTTAAATTCTCTGTCAGAGATCTTACTTATCTTCATTTCATTTAGTTTTCTTGCTGTTATTTTGTCCTGTTCTTTTATATGGGACATATTCCTCTATCTCCTCATTTCTTCCAGCTCTGTGTATCTGTTTCTATGTGTTAGGAAAGTCAGTTATGACTCCTGCTCTTGAAAGTAGTGGCCTTATGAATAAAGTTTTATATTTGTAAAGATATGGTATAACTTAAAAATTTTTAAGTTATAAATTTTCTTTTGTGTTCTATCTGTTGTAAGGGCTAAAAATTGTATTTAAACTTGCAGCAATCTGTCATCAGCTCCTACTCTGTCCCCTCCTTCACTATTTCTGCCCTCAGACCAGTATCACTGCTATGAATGCATATGCATATGCATACACATTCATCACACACACTTTAATTCTTTTTTTTTTAATATTTGATGACACTGGTGTCACATTATAACATTAACAAATCCTTTATTTCTTGAAATTCTTTTTTCTTTTGCATCAAAAATACTATGCTTTCTTTTGTTTTTCTTTTCCTCTCTCACCACTCCTCATTTTTTAGTTTATCTTCCTTAACATTTTCATTGTTCCAAGGAACAGAGACTCACTCACAGTAATTAAAATACTATGAGCAGAATATTCTTTAAATATACAGAAGGCAATGAGAGAGATAGGAAATCATAGAAATACTAGAATGGAAAGTGTAGGAATTTCAGGTCTAATGGACACTGAAACTAAACAATCTAGAATCTTGGAAGTAGAAATTTGTGAATCTTTAAAGTTCCTCCATTTACAAAGCAGGTACTCCCAGTCCCTAATATATATATGTATGTCTTCTAACTTCTCTTATGATCAGCTTTTTAAAAAAATTTTTTAACGTTTATTTATTTTTTTGAGACAGAGAGAGACAGAGCATGAATGGGGGAGGGTCAGAGAGAGAGGGAGACACAGAATCCGAAACAGGCTCCAGGCTCCGAGCTGTTGGCACAGAGCCCGATATGGGGCTCGAACTCACAGACCGTGAGATCATCACCTGAGCCGGAGTTGGAGGATCAACTGACTGAGCCACCCAGGCACCCCTTATGATCAGCTTTTTAAATAGACTTTTTTTTTTACTTTAATTATTTTTACTTATATTTATTTATTTATTTATTTATTTATTTTTGGAGAGAGAAGAGAGTGAGCATGAGCAGCAGAGGCAGAGAGAATCTTAAGCAGACTCAATCCAATGACCCCGAAATCATGGCCTGAGCTGAAATCAAGAGTTGGATATTCAACTGACTGAGCCACCCAGGTGCCCCAAATAGACTTTATTTTTTAGAGCAGTTTTAGGCCATAGCAAGATAAAGCTGAAGATACAGATTTACCATGTACTTCCTGCCTGCACATATGCATAGCCTCCTCCATTATCAATAGTCCCCACCATGGCAGTACATTTGTTACAACTGATGAACCCACATGGTTACATTATTATTATTTAGAGACTACTATTACTACTTAGACAGTAAGTAGTTGATGAGGTTCACTGTTGATGTTCTACATTCTATAAGTCTAGACAAATGCATAATAACATGTGTCTACCATTATAATATAATAGCGTGTCTTTTGTAGAGTAGAAAATTTTTGTTTTCATAAAGGCCAGCTTATGAATTCTTTGTTTCATGGATTGTGCCTTTGTTATTATGTCTAAAAAGTCATCCCAAACCTAAGGTCATCTAGGTTTTCCCCTCTGTTAACTTCTAGTTTTATAGTTTTGAATTTTACATTTACATCTGTAATCCATTTTGAGTTAACTTTTGTGAATGGCGTATGGTCTGTGTCCAGATTCTGTTTTGTTTTGTTTTGTTTATTCTTTTTTCTTTTCTTTTCTTTTCTTTTCTTTTCTTTTCTTTTCTTTTTTCTTTTCTTTTCTTTTTTTTTCTTTTCTTTTCCTTTCCTTTCCTCTCCACTTCTTTCTTTCTTTCTTTCTTTCTTTCTTTCTTTCTTTCTTTCCCCTTTCCTTCCCTTCTCTCCCTCTCTCTCTTTTTCTTTCTTTTCCTTTTTTTGCATATGTCTAATTGTTTAAGCACCATTTGTTGAAAATACTCTCATTGTGGGGCACCTGGGTGGCTCAGTTGGTTGAGCGTCCAACTTCGGCTCAGGTCATGATCTCACTTTTCGTGGGTTCAAGCTCTGCGTGGGGCTCTGTGCTGACAGCTCAGAGTCCGGAGCCTGCTTTGGATTCTGTATCTCCCTCTCTCTCTGCCCCTCCCCTGCTCATGCTCTGTCTGTCTCTCTCAACAATAAATAAATATTAAAAAAAGAAAAAAGAAAAAGACTATCATGTCTACATTGTATTGCCTTTACTCCTTTGTCAAATATTAGTTGACTTTATTTATATAGGTCTATTTCTGGGCTCTGTTCTGCTCTGTTCTGTTCTGTTCATTATTGGTCTATTCTTCCAACAGTACTCTACTGTTTTTTTTATTGTAGCTTTGTAGTAAATCATAAAGTCCAGTAATGTTAGTCCTCCAAATTTGCTCTTCTCCAGTATTATTGTCTCTTCTAAAACTACCTCTCCATATAAATTTTAAAATCAGTTTACCAATATCTACAAAATAACTTGCTGGAATTTTGATTGGGATTACAGTTAATCCATAGATCAATTTAGGAAGAACTGGTATCTTAACAGTATTGAGTCTTCCTGTCTAAGAACATGGAATATCTCTTCATGTATTTTGTTCTTTTGTTTGTTTTGTTCATCAGACTTTTGTAGTTTTCCTCATATAGATCTTGTACATATTTTGTTAGGTTTATGCCTAGTTATCTCATTTGGAAGGGTGTAAATAATAATGTTTTTTAATTTCGATATCCGTATGTTGTTGCCAATATATAAGAAAGTAGTTGACTTTTGTATATTGACATTGAATCCTGCAATCGTGCTATAACTTATTCATTCCAGAAAATTTTTTGTCTCTTCTTTTCAATTCTCTGCATAGATAATCATGCCATTTGCCAAAACAGTTTTATTTCTTCCTCTACAATCTATGTGCCTTTTGTTTCCTTTTCTTGCTTTCCTGTATTAGCTAGGAGTACCAGCACTGCTTTCACTGCATTACATTAATTTTGATAGGTTGTGTTTTCATTTTCATTTAGTAAAAACATTTAAAAATTTCTCTTGCGTTCTTTTTTCACCCATGTGTTGCTTAGAAACATACTGATCAGTCTCCAACTATTTGGGGGTTCTTCAGCTATTATTTTGTTATTTATTTCTACTTTAATTCCATTGTGGATGGACAGTAGACATTATATGATCTATCTTTTTAAGTTATTATATGGCCCAGAATGTGGTCTACCTTGGTGAATGTTCCATGTGAGCTTGAGAAAAATGTGTATTCTGCTATTGTTGGATGAGGTTGTCTATATTTGTCCATTATATCCAGTTGATTGATTGTGTTACTGAGTTCAGCTGTATCCTTACTGATTTTCTGCTTGCTGGCTGTGTCCACTTCTGATAGAGAAGTGTTGAAGTTTCCAACTATAATAGTGGATTTATTGATTTCAGCTTGCAGTTCTATCAGTTTTGTCTCACATATTTTTATCCTCTGTTGTTAAGAAAATACATGTTAAAGATTATTATGTCTTCTTAGAGAATTGAACACTTTGTCATTACGCAATGCCACTCTTTATTCCCAGTAACTTTCCTTGGTCTGAAGTCAGCTATGTCTGAAATTAATATAGCTACTCCTGCTTTCTTTTCATTGGCATTATCATGGTTTATCTTTCTACATCCATTGACTTCAAAATTTATATGTTTTTATATCTAATGGGTTTCTTGCAGACAACAGATAATTGAGTCTTGTTTTTTGATTCATTCTGACAATCTCTTTTAATTGGTGTATTTAGACTATTGAGTTCACAGTGATTATTCATATATTGAATTGATGTCTGCCAAATTTGCTACTCTTTTCTACTTTCTATCCTTGTGTTTTGATTCTGTTTTTGCTTTCCACTCATCTTCTTTTTTACAGAAGTTTTAATTGAACGTTGTATATGATTCCATTTTCTCTTTCTTAGCATATCAGTTATGCATTTTTTAAAAAAACGTTTTTAGTAGCTGCCTTAGAGTTTGCAATATACATTTACAATTAATCCAAGTCCACTTTCAAATAACACCATACCATTTAGCAGGTTATGTATTTTATAATAACAAAATAAGGCTTATTCCTCCCTCCCATCCCTTGTATTATTGCTGTCATTCATTTTGCTTATATAAAAGTATATATATATATATATAATATATATATGATTGAATATATAATGTATATTGTTTGTATATAATGTACATATGTAATATATATCATATATGATTGTAATATATGTACTATATCATATATATGATTGAATATATTATGTATATTATACATACGCATATAATGTGCATATATATGTAATACATGTCATATATATATATGATTGAATATATAATGTATTGTTGTTATCATTATTTTGAACAAATTGTTATCTATTACATCAACTAAGAATAAAAAAATAAAAGTTTTTATTTACCTTCACTTATTCTTTCTCAGATGCTCTTTCCTCTTTTTGTAGATGTGAGTTTTTGACCTATGTCAAAACTTTCTCTAAAGACCTTCTTTTAACATTTCTTATAAGGCAGGTCCACTGGCAACAAATTTTCAATTTTTGTTTCTTTGAAAAAGCCTTTATTTCTCCTTCAGTTTTAAAGGATAATTACATTAGATCCACAGTTCTGTGTGTGTGTTTTTTTTTCTTTCATCAACACTTTAAATATTTTGTTCCGGTCTTGTCTTGCTTGCATGGTTCCTGATAAAAAGTTGGATGTAATTGTTATCTTTGCTCCTCCACAAGTAAGGTGTCCTCCCTGCCCCTGGCATCTTTTAGTATTTGTCTTTGATTTCTGTAGTTGAAAATAATTTTTTTTTCAATATATGAAATTTATTGTCAAATTGGTTTCTTTTTTTTTTTTAGTTTTGAGTTTTTTTTTTAATATATGAAATTTATTGTCAAATTGGTTTCCATACAACACCCAGTGCTCATCCCAAAAGGTGCCCTCCTCAATACCCATCACCCACCCTCCCCTCCCTCCCACCCCCCATCAACCCTCAGTTTGTTCTCAGTTTTTAAGAGTCTCTTATGCCCACTCTAACTTCTTTTTTTTTCCTTCCCCTCCCCCATGGGTTTCTGTTATGTTTCTCAGGATCCACATAAGAGTGAAAACATATGGTATCTATCTTTCTCTGTATGGCTTATTTCACTTAGCATCACACTCTCCAGTTCCATCCACGTTGCTACAAAGGGCCATATTTCATTCTTTCTCATTGCCACATAGTACTCCATTGTGTATATAAACCACAATTTCTTTATCCATTCATCAGTTGATGGACATTTAGGCTCTTTCCATAATTTGGCTATTGTTGAGAGTGCTGTTATAAACATTGGGGTACAAGTGCCCCTATGCATCAGTACTCCTGTGTCCCTTGGGTCAATTCCTAGCAGTGCTATTGCTGGGTCATAGGGTAGATCTATTTTTAGTTTTTTATTTTTTGAGGAACCTCCACACTGTTTTCCAGAGTGGCTGCACCAGTTTGCATTCCCACCAACAGTGCAAGAGGGTTCCCATTTCTCCACATCCTCTCCAGCATCTATAGTCTCCTGATTTGTTCATTTTGGCCACTCTGACCGGATGGCCAACAGGCACATGAAAAGATGCTCAATGTAGCTCCTCATCAGGGAAATACAAATCAAAATCACACTCAGATATCACCTCACGTCAAACAGAAAATAATATTTTTTTTTACCATTTTCCTGCTTGTTATTCTCTGTGCTTTCTAGATCTGTGGTTTGGTGTCTGACTGTATTTTGGAGAAATTCTCAGTCATTACTGTGTCAAATGTTTGTTCTCTTTTTCTCTCTTCCTTCTTTTGGAAATCCCAATATGCGTAAATTATCACCTTTTGTAGTTGTCTCACCAGTCTTGGATATTTGGATATTTCAGCATATTGTTTTGTTTTGTTTTCAGTCATTTTCCTCTTTGTTTATTAGTTTTGTCAGTTTCTACTGAGATACCCTCAAGCTCAGATATTATTTTCTCAGTTGTTCCTAGCATCCTAATGAGCTCATTAAAGGCATTCTTCATTCTTGTTACAGTGGTTCTGATCTCTCACATTTGTTTCCGGTTCTTCTTAGGATTTCCATCTCTCTTACATTGCCCATCTGTTTTTGCATGTTGTCTGCTTTATGCATCTTAAAAATAGTTGCTTTAATTCCTGGTCTCATAATTCCAACCTCCCTGCCATATCTGAGTCTGGTTCTGATGGTTACTTTGTCTTTTCAAACTGTGTTTTTTACCTTTTACTATGTCTTGTAATTTTTCTTTGATTGCCAGACTTGATATACTGGGTAAGAGGAACTTACGTAAACAGGTTATTAGTAATGTGGTGGTAAGATGTGCAGGAGGAAATGTGCTCTATAGACCTACGATTAGGTCTCAGTCTTTTAGCGGGTCTGTACCTTTGGACTGTGAACTTCCCTGCTCCCCCTTAGATCAGAGAGGATGGTTAAAGCCAGCTTGAATTGGGCATTTTTCTTCTCCCAGATCAGTTAGGCTCTGATAAAAACCCTACCTAGCAGATTAGGATCTGGTTAATTAGTTTCTCCTGAGGGCTGATTTTAAGGGGAACAGAGTGGTCTGGCATACTTCAAAATGGTTCCTTTTCTCCTCCACCTGAAGGAAGCCCAATGATATTTTCCCTAATATATACTGTGAGAATCTGGTTGAGCTCCTGGAGGTAAAATTCACTAATGTATGCCTCCCGCCCCCACACATTGACTGGGTACCCCTGGAACTTTTATCTCTCAGACTTGTCCACATTGAGGCCTTGATTATTTTATCAGTTACAATTCAAGTTTCCCTACTTTAGCAGTGGTTTCCATGGAGATTTTTGCTCAAGGGTTTCTGCGCTGGAGTGTTGCAATGCTCCCTATTCTCTTGTTGATACCTCCAATTTTAGAGGGAGCAAATTGCCTATGAAGTCACTTCTTTGACAAATCTAAAAAGAGTTGTTGACTTTTCAGTTTGTATACCTTTTTAATTGTTAGGACAGCAAAGTGACTTCTTCCAGTAGTGATGGATGAGAAACTGGAAATCCTCATGACTACTTTTTCTACTCTGCTTTCTCTATTGTCTAGCACTTGATTACTTCTAAGTTTGACACATTCTAGTCAAAAGATCAGTCAAGGCCTCTCATTAACTTGAGAGTTATTTATTTACCATCTACTTTGTGTCAGGCATAGGAACTGAGGAAAAATGATTATTAACAAGATGGAAAACATATCAAGCTTCTTAGAACTTAGTTTTCTTTTAAAGAATAATTCCAAAATAAAAACTAGCTACACATATTTAATGGCAATGATTTTGATGATGTTGCCATTTACTGAGCTAGTGGAGATTATTGCAGCAAGAAGTTTGAGGAGCCGAAGAGTTTCATTTTTGACACATTATTTCTGAAATACCAATTTGACATGCAAGGGGCCAGGTCAAATAGACATTTGGATATGTGGATACCAGCTGCCTTATCTACTCCATGTTTCTCAATTCAAATATCCAAGCAGAAGATTTTTTTTCCTTAAAACTTTTTAACAGTCCCCTTATCTGTGTATATTCTAGCTTCCTTTGAGTCATTTCCACAGCCATGACTAACATTGTCCCCACAGTTCTTGATTTCCCTACACAAGGAATAATATTACCTTTGTAGGCACACATATATGGGTTCCAGTACTGATGTCGTCAAGTATTTAAAAATATTTTTGATCTCTAAGCTCAGTTTTATTATATTCCAAGACATCTAATAATACCCACTAGATTTTGTGAACGTTAAATGTGGTAAGTATATGGAACTACCTGACCCATAAAATAGAATTTTGTTCATATTAAAAGATTAATTCAATCATACACATTATAATTTTGATTTGTTTAGTCTTTGTATCTATAACAAGAATCTCTTGTTCTGGCTGTAAGATTTTTGATTACCTAGTATGTAAATGAACTTGGAGAGTTAAATGGGTTCTGAAATCCTAATAGAACTGCATTTCTAACACAGAAGAAACAGTGCACCAACATGATTTTAAGATTGTAATATATAATATAATACAGCCTGTGGTTAGGCCACTGTTCTTTTGGGAAACCCAATGGACTAGTAGAAGTAGTCGTAGTGACTGATCTTTCCTTTTGTCCTTTCTAAGTAGCATTCAAATTTCATTTTATAGATTTTCTTTTTCCCCTTTGGACCTATTTAGATGGCACTGTAATCCAAAGTCACATCCCTTAAGCTAGGAAATGAGACTTTCCCTTTATGGGATATTAATCTTGAACAAGGTAATATATAGACTGAAAAACATTGGTGTTCAAATCGAAGGTTACATGTTCAATAGATTGCTCTTGGTAAAGCTTGAGTTTACTCTATTGTGCCGTGGGCTCGCCATATGCTTCCCACAAATTTCCTTTGGTATAAGCTAGCCAGAATAGTATCCTATGCTCACAGAGAGTAGTAACTGATAAAAATATTGTTGTGCATATCTTAAAAGTGTGAGTCCTTTAGATACATGAGTTTTGACAAAATGCAGATAGAGTTTCTTGGTGCTAAAAGATGGGAGCAGAAATTTCTTATTTGAGGAGTGCCAGAATTCAAAGTGTTGAGAGACTAAGATCTATGCAGGAAAGGCAGGGAAACGCAAGAAAGAAGTTCAGAAAGTCATCAAATTAAATTGGACCGCAGCAAGATGTCAACGCCAGAAGTACGGTGATGGGAATTTGTGTCCAAGAAGAGTCAGGGCTAATAGAGTAGGCATGAACGACAGGGAAAGATAAAACATAAATCCAAGAACATAGAAATTTTTCTCAGGTTGCCTCTGAAGGTTTGTGAATTTATAGGGAAGGGAGCCAGGATAGCTTTATTTATCTTAAAGTGCTTGGGGAAACTATCTGTTAAATGAAACAAGATCTTTCTTTCATCCAGGTTAATCTATAGATGTATTTTCTCCCCCATGCCTTTACCCTTAGAGATTCTTTGCTTAAAGACAACTTGAGTTTACTTCTTCCTTTTGACAACCATTCCTTCCCTCTGCCTCAAGGTATGTATTTTGAGTTTTCATTCATTTTTTCATGAAATGAAAAAATTTCATTCATTTTTTCATTCATGAATTTCACTTCATTTTAATTGGTGTTGTAATGCTTTTTATACCATAACCCCAGTTATCAATGCTACTTTTCTGCTACAACTTTATTTCTATATCAAGCTATAATGTTTTTGACTAAAAAAGCATTTCCTTTTTAATACTAAAAAAATTCCTTTACCACATTTATAAGGTACACAGGGTATAACAGAGTGCCATGACATAATGTGTGCTCAGTTTCAAAGAAACTTTCAATTAAATTTAAGGAGTTACTATTTAGGTTCCACCCCCAACCGAAGGTGTATTTTTTTTTTTTTTATTAGACTAGGGGAATGGTAGAACTTCTCCATCATGTAGGTGGTATAAAAATTCACTGTAAAGTTTAAGGTTATTTTTCTTCTGGGACATTTGAAAATAAATATGGGTTTTTCTGAGAACTTCTAGACAGTTTGATATTAACAGCATATTTTATAATATTTTGTACTGTACAATGTAGGACTTTAAAACTTAACAAATGGCACCATGATCCATTTCCTTCATACTTAGCAAGGAGATTTTTGCAAGTTTCTCCTCACTGGCAGAAAAAAACAGAATGTTAGTTACAATCATGTATTTTGACACCATAAGTCTACGTGCAATTTAACTACAAATGCATATATTTGGCATAAAATATCTTCTTTTGACTATAACAGAAAACTCCAGCACTTATAGTTATTATGCATTGGGATTTTTGAATGCTATTCTTTCAAATAAGAATTATATAAATAAACACTGATGCAGGGATCTTTAAAAAATCTATGTTTGCTGCTACAATTCCATGCAGAGCTTTCTAAAGCCTTCCTGGCACTTCTTTTTTGGTAATACATGAGTAAATTTAAGCTATTTGGAGCTTATAGAGATTATATCAGAAGTCATCTGCAGAGTGTCAGCAGTTTTGAAAGAGGTAGGATATGAATTGTATTTAGAAAGGAAAGCTTGATAGAAATCTTTTGCACTGCTGTATAGAATTGTTTCAGGAAAATATTATCTCTTGTTTGCTATTAGGTTTTGTCAGACCTGAATCCAAAAAGCATATTGATTTGTTGTCAGTAAGTTGCATATGCTAGATGGATCTGTTTATCCCCCTATTGTATGAAGCTTATTTCATTCCACTTGCTTGGGGGCAGATAGTACTAGAAAGGAAGTTCAAATATACCTCCACCCCACCTCTACCAAGCAATTCCTTCATCCATTTTAAATTTGGTTCATAAATAAAGGACAGAAGAAATCATCTCATAAATCTTGGCACTGGCTTGCACAATTCTGTTGTGATAAATCTTGGAAATTACTTTTTTCTTCACTTTCGCTATTAATGCTAAGCTGATAGTGTATATCATTGGTCTGTCTTAGGAGATGAGATATTAATTATGTTTAAATTCATAAGCTGTTAATTTTACTTATTTTACTCCATATTTGATTACCTAAAGAACCCAGAATGGAAGCTGACATATGGTATCTCTGCAGTACTGATTGAACATCTGCAACTCAAGCAATAATTCAAATTTATCAAGTAAATTGCTTACATAAGTAAGATAGTGGTTTCTCTCTATTCCATTACGTTGAGTCGAATATTTATTCTTTTATATTATAAGATGCACAGTTTGTTCTGTTGTGTGGGAAACAAGAACCAGTTAGGAAAAAAAAAGTTTTCTTGAGTTTTGAGCTCAGATGGAAATACAGGGAAATGATGCTGCTTACTACAGAGGAAAAGAAGTATTACAGTAGAGAGAGAGAGAATGAGGAGGAAGAGATTCAGTGTTGTGATCCTGGGTTTACTAGCAGAGCAGCAACAGAGTTCTCTTCTTTTCTCTCCCTGTCTCTCTCCCTATCTTCCTCCTCCTTCCACTCTCCCCCACACATCTCCTTACCCTACCTCCTCTCTCATCCTCTTCCAGGGAATACAGAGGTTTTCTCTAACCGTTTTTGCTTGGGTGACTAATCATATGTGCACAAATATGTCTATTTAATTCAGTAATTGCATTTAAGTAAGGACAGCAAGAAAAGCTTACTTGGAATTGTACAACTTTCCTTTAGATCCATCATTGTAAATTTCTCTAGGGATTTGGGCCCTTTATTTAGGCCCTTATTTATTTGGGCCCTTTCTTCTTTTCATTGACAATCTGAAATTCTTTATGTTGTGTACATTTCTAATGTTTTCCTCATCAGAGTTTTCCTATGGCTACCCTTACAGATACAATGTGTTATGATAAGTAGTACACTTAAATAAAATTTTAGAGTATTGTGTTCACACCAAGAATTTGGGGGCTTCAAATTATCCATTAAAAAAAAATAATGGCACCATTATCCTGGTTCTTCTGAGTTATTCAGAAACATTTCTTATTCCACTCATTAGCTTACCCCCTTGCAAATAATAAATACTGAAGAATTTATTTTTGACAACAGATGTTTGCTGTTTTTGCTTTTGATTTAAAAACTTCTTTCAGATTTACATTTTATTAATAAAGTCCCTATGTTCCAGACACTGTTCTAGGGCCTGCAATATAGAAGGGGACAAAACCTTAACTCTTTAAGCTTACGTATGTGTGTATGCAGGGGAAGAGCAGATAGGACTAAGTCAACGAATCAAACAAGATAGTTTCCAATATAATAGATGTTAAGAAGGAAATGTGAGCCATTTTCCTGAGTGTGAGTCAGTTGGAGGGAGGCTAATTGAATTGGATATTCAGAAAAGGCTTGTTTGAAGAGGTATCTGAGCTAAGACCTGACTGATCTGAAAGAGCTGAGTATGTGAAAATTTGTGGGTGGAGCTTTCATCTAGAATGAAGGGTGAGTGCTAGAACCTTGTGGAGGGAACACATCCTTTATGTCTGAGGACTATAAAGAAAGCCAGCCAGCCTGGTTGGTATATAGAAAACAAAAGGCAGCATGGCAAAAAGTAGGTTATGGGTAGAATCACATAGATCAGGTAGGCCCAATATGATTTCATTTGAGGAGTTTTCACTGATTTTAAGTGACATGGAAGTCCATTGGTTGACAGAAGTGAGGGAATGACGAGATCAGATTTAATACAGACATTTGGGTTCCTCTGTGAAGAATGGATACAAATTATAGAGCTTTATTCAATGAGTCTCTGGTTGCAAGCAAAAAAGTACATACATAAACAAAAATAAAAACAAAACAGCTTTGGCTGGTTTAAACAGAAAGTGATTTTTTAGTCAGCATGCTGGTTAGCCTGAGAATCACCCAGAAGGTTGAAGAAATAGGCAGAAACACAACCAGAATCCCATCATGTATCTGGTTAATAGGGCTTCAGTGGAGGCTTCTCACTCAGCTGTGAACACCTGGAGGCCCTGTAGTATCCAGACTTGGGGTGTAGACTCCTTGGCACATGTTGTATGCTCCACTTCTGGGGGTCACTGGCTTCAGACTCAAGATCTTGGGTGGTTGTCTCTAGTTCGCTAAAGTTCTGCAAGAAGAAATTCTGGGGAAATGTATGTCCTGTGATTTCAGCTTCTACAGCAGGAAGAAAGTTTTGCATGAAACATTCTTTAAATGTAAGAAAAGATTCTCATGCTTGACAGCTAATAAAGTGACAAATATTCACCGTAGACGCTAGTGCAGTGATGTAGGTGAATGACCACTGTGGCTTGGACTAGTGTGGTAGCAATAAAGAAAGACGTCTTGAGTTTCTGAATTATTTGAAATTGGAGTCGACAGGAGTTTCTTTTGGCATGGAAATGGAGGGTGGAGTAGAAAAGAAGAATCAGGTGTAACTCCCAGGTTTGAGGACCTAGATGGATGGTGGTAACATTTTTATATTTAAGATAGCCGTGATACATTTAAACGGTGATGCTAAATTTAATTAATTCTAAAGCTTAGAGGTAAAGTCAAAGGTGGAGATATAAACATAGCTTCATAGGCTTTTAGCCTCTTTTTCTGATAAGGTATAATGTTTATTGCAGCCATTCAAGACTTTAAAAAATTTACTTTAATAGTGCCAATTATCTCTTTACTTAATAACTTAAAATAGCTCTGCAAAATTGCATGCAATATAAAGTGAAAATTCACCTGCTGAGTTTTCATGGCACCCTATAGTATGACAGAGCTTGGCACTTGCATACTCAACCTTATTCTCCACTGCTTCCCAGCTCACAGATAACCTCTCTTATGATTAGGCCAACTGTATCACTGGATATCCCATAAGCATTATGAATTTCTGATTCTTACTTTTTTTATTGTTGTCATTTTCCCAAATTGGAAACATTTATAGCAGAATGTTTAAGAGAACTTTTGAGTGTGATAGGCCAGAAGTGACCCTGGACTACACCAGTTATTAACTGTATGATCTAGGGATTCATTAAACTTCTCCACTTCTCATCTGTAAAATGAAGACCTATTCCGTGGGGATGAGATGATTACACTTCTTCCATGGGGATGTGGTCAGAACTAAATGAGAGAATTTTTATAAATACTTGACACACATTGCAAGTATTCAATTGATGATAACTTTAATTATTATTGCTAGTCCTTTCTTTCCTTTTCCAAATGCAAAAAAATCATACTTAAAAAAATTGTCCTTCAAGTCCAAGCTTCTGAAGCTCCTGCAGTGCTCCTCAGCCTAGTCAAGGCTATAATTGAAAGCAACAGCAACCCTTACAAAGATTTATTGGAAAAAAAAAAGTGTCATGACTGTATGACTGTCCCAGGACAAAACACAAAGAACAGTCAGCTCTGCGAGGCTAAGGCTGGAGGCAGGGTCCAAGTGTATTCCTTTATAGCTCCATAGGCTCAAGTCGTGAAGGCTTATCAATGCTTCTTTCCATATATCTCTGCCACCTGTCTAACTTCTGTATGCTTGCTCAGTTTCTGTGCTCATAAAGGACTTCTCTGCTCCCCAGAACCTATGATTGCATTTGCTTCTGGCTCGTTTTGATTTATTCCCGCCCTAGTTCTACATGAGTTTATAGGTCACATGAATTGTGACCCTTAATTTGTATTTCTTGACCTTTATTTAAGTTTTCTAAAGACAGAGTATTTGGCGTAACCCCCATGATTTCTCTTGGGTCAGATGTCTAGCTATACCCTGGGGGAAATTACACTGCATAGTATTAGGCTTACACCTTTCTAGAAGCTGTAGGTGGAATGAATGGTTTTGGGGTTACCGCAAGGAAAGTAGTTTGTTGTCAGGGGTAATTTGTTGATAAGGAGAAGACCATGCAAACTAACTCAGATAATAAGGGATTTAACTAGAAGGATATGAAGGAACCATAAAAGTGTAGGTTATAAAGTACAGCTGGGTTAAGTAGGAATTGAAAAATTGTCAAGCAAATTATATCTCTCCATCTCAACTTGATTTTGTTTATCTCTATTTTACTCTCTGCAGTCTGGTTTTATTTGCTTATTCAATAATATTAATTGCTCATTCAACCTAGGCAAATAGCTCAATGCACTCACTGTTCTAGGTTTTTTTTTTTTCTGTTTATTCATGGGACCAAACGTCCATAATTTTGTCTTACATTGATTCTATCTCCATTGATTTAGTGATAATTACATTGAATTTCTCAGGCACAGCCCTGCATCTCTTCTTTGCTGTCTACACTCATTCTCTTAGTGATCCCATCCGGTCTCATATGGGATTTATGGTCTCATAAATCCATTGTATATTCTGACAACTTCAGATTTATGTCTTTGAACTCCAGACCCATATACTCAGCCACCCACTTACATCTTGACTTGGATTTCTAATTGGTAACTCAAGCTTAACATGTCCAAAGTTTTGTTCCTTATTTCACCTCACTTTCCAAACCCGTTCTGATAAAGGTCTGTCTCATCTTAATTGATAGCAACTCTAATATTCTCAGTGGCTCAGTCCCCAACCCTTAGTGCTATCTTTGACTACTTAGTTTCATTCCTCACATGAAGTCAGGAGTCCTTTTGGCTCTACCTTTTAAATGTATGCATGATCCAACTATTCCTCATTACCTCCATCACCAGCAAGCCACACTCATTTCTCACCTGAATTATTGCAGTAAACTGCTAACTAGTTTTCCTGCTTCACCTCTGCATCCCTCTGTAGTCTGTTCTAATAGATTTCCCAGGGTGATCCTTCTTAACAACAGACTCAGATTATTGACTCCTCTGCTCAGAACCCTCCTTTGTCTTCCCTTCTCATGTAGAATGGAAGCCAATGTTTTTACAATCCTCTCTAAGGCCCATGGGAGCTATCCCTCTCTTCCTTACTTTTGATTTTATGTCTTACTATTCACCCTTGTTTATTCTTGTTCTTCTCTTGTTTCACAGACCTCTTGCTGTCCTTTAATGAACTAGACAAGACCATGCCCCAGGACATTTGCATTTACTTTTCTTTCTGCCTTAAAATTCTTTTCCCAAGCTATTCTCTGTCCTTCAAACTTTTACTTAAATGTTTCCCTCTGTGCAAGACTTTTGCTCACTGCGTTATTTAAAATTGCAACCTTTTCACCTTACACTCCCTATCCCTGCTTCCTGCTGTATTTCACTCCAAAGCACTCAGCAGGGTTTGACATACTATGTATCTTGCTGATTGTCTTGTTCTCTCCCCGTCCAGTGGAAGGTAAACTCCACAAAGGCAGATTTCAGATTCATCCATTCACCACTGTGTCCTCAAAATCTAGAAGAATGTCTGGCACTCAGTAATGTATGCTGAATCAATGAGTGAATTTATGAATAAGTGAGGAAATGGCCATTTGTCATATTTTGGTCTGCTGCTATATAGAGTACTTATGGAGGAGAGATTATCTTTCTTATACATCCAGAATATGCAAAGCATTTTGAGTTTTCTGATTATTTCATATAATCTATTCAATGTGGTACATGATATTCTCCCCATTTTACAAATGAGGACACTGAAATTTAGGGAGTGAAAGCCACATGCCCAAAGTAGAGTTGTGATGTGATAGCCTTGTTATCTACCTCTCTGTAAGCTGTGCTCCTTCTGTTAATACATGGTGCTAGAACTATGGTTTCTACCTTCACCCTTATACATAGCATTTCTGTGTCAGGTGATTATTAGTACTACCCTTTTCTTTTCCTTGCAAAAATAGCATCAGAAAAATATCTATAGATTTTACAGACTTTTGGGGTCAACAAGTGGAAGACCCATATTCTCACAAAAGATACTAGACTTTGGAGTGGAGATTCCTTTTCTGACAGTCATTAGTGGCCCTTCACCCTTTATCCAGATTTTTATCATAAAACCCTGCCCATTTCCCTTCTCCACAGTCTGCTTCTTTTCCCAGCTGAGCTATTTCCTGCTTAAAATCTCAGTCTATTCTTAGGTTCTGCTGTCATGAAAACAATATTTTTCTCTAATGTTTCCGAGAATATTAATTGTAGGGTTTCTGAAAATTTCATCTGTTCCCTACCCCACATTGTGTCCCTTTCCTTTGAGATTGTCGTTTTTTCCTTTTCTCTTAAAAATTTTTTTTTCCTATTTGATTTCTATCTTTAATGTTATAAAAGGTTTCTGAGTTCCTCATTGGTTGTACATTTATATTAAAGAGTAAATGGAAGCTTTGGGTGCACAAGTGGGGCTTAACCATTACGGCATACTGGAGGGCAATCCACCACCACCTATGATTATGTGTCTCTCTTTCTTGATCTTTCCATTTTCTTCATCTGGTCTTTTGCCTGGTTGTCACATTCTGCAAGCTAGTGTGTGAAGAAGGCTAAGAATCACATCATCCCGTTTGTAGACTTTCCTTAATTCCCAGTGTGTGATAAAGCACATCAACTCTCCCTGGACTGTGCTTCTAGGTTTCAGAGTGATTGCTTCCTGTACAGAGAGGCAGTGGTCTTAACCAATCCTCCAGCTCTCAGCTCCTCCCTGCCTCTTAGAGACTCCTCTCCCTACCCCTTTCAAAAATGCATTCAAAAATACATGTCTTCAACTTCTGGGTCTTTCTGAGATTTTGTGCCTCAAACCAAATTAACTTTTCCTATTTTCTTCCCAGGCAGCCACGTAGGTTGGAACGTTCTATATTCTATGTCATTTACTACTCTGAGCAATACAGCAAATAGCATTTAGGTGTCCGGGCTCTGGAGATAAACTGCCTTGCTTCAAGCCCTAACTCTGCCACTTATTAAGTGTAAGATCTAAGTAAATTCTTTCACCTTTCAGGGCCTTCCTCACCTGCAAATTGTGGAAAATAACAGTACTTAACCCATAGTGCTACTACAATAATGAAAGCACGTATAAATGTGCCTGCACACATAACAGATGCTAGAGAAATGTATGGATTTATTATGCACTTTCAATCTCTCTAAAATCTGCTGATTTATATTAGCTACTGTGTTTTATACTCCCATTCTTTTGCCCTTATAGATTAAGTCATCCTATTCCCTTATTATCAATTTAATAATGTTTTTGGAGTAAGCTGATATAAATACCTTAATACTTTATAATTAACTCTATCTCAGTAATGGAAGTCTCCCAAATCTATTCCCCTCTGTATGTATCGGCATAAGTCAATACCTGTGTTTTTTTAAAAATTTTTTAATGTTTGTTTATTTTTGAGAGAAAGAGAGAGAGAGAGAGCAGGAGCAGGGGAGGGGTGGAGAGAGAGAGGGCTCAAATCCATAAACCATGATATCAAGACCTGAGCCAAAGTTGGACACTTACCTGACTGAGCCACCCAGGCACCCTCAGTTAATACTTGTTTTGATAATCTGCCTGGTACTTGGATGCCTCTAAGAAATGGGTTGATTTCCAGTCTCCTTCATAGGGACCAGAGGCCTATTACTGAATCCCAACCAGCTTACCAGTGGGCAAGCATCTCTGATTGCAATCACTTGCTTACTTAGATTTTCCCAAATTCCCTGTGTATGGAATCACCATCACCATGCCCAACCTAAGGAGACACTTCTACTTTATGTTTTGAAATTTTCATCGCTTGTGATCTACTTTAGATCTACTAATTACTGTTTCTTTTGTGGGCTTGGATCAAACTCCTTGTTTCTGAACCTTTTAGAGCCTCTCCAATTTTTAACTGGCCCATGCCTAGGTGTGTGCCAAAATATGACACAATTTCCTTCCTTTCTATTTTTAAATTCTCACTTTCTCATTTTTCTCTTTTTTTCCCTCCTATTCTTTTCCTTTTCTGAAGTTTGAAAGGACACTTTTAATAACTTTCAAGGTAGGACTTTTCAGCCATAGGATGACAGATACATAATATCTGCTAGAAATGTGTTTGAAGAGCTGTATACACAGGAAATAGCCATGCATTGGTGTTTAGGGAGATGCAGTTGTCTTTCTCATTACTATAATAAGGGGCATTTTTATTTTTTATTGTACATTAGTGAAACATTCCAATTTCACTCTAGCTGCACATTAGGCTTCATATTCCAAAATGAGAAACAGTAATAGGTTTTTATTCATGGTTTACTACAGTGAAATGATTTTCTGAAAATGACATTTTCATAATCACTCTCCCCCACCACTACTGTCATTACTATCAAATTAAGGAATATACAAATATTTATTCAGAGATCTTTGTAAACATAAAGGGTTTAAAATTGTATTATATTTTTACTCTTCCCTCCTATGGGCTTTTGGGAGACCTGGCCATTTTGAAATGGGCAAAAATGACCTCAAATTTATAAAATGCATCTAAAATAGTAATTGAAGCTACTAACTGCTAGAGAGGGACAGAAATTTGAGTGTGTCCTGATGCTAACAAGTCAGAAGTACTAACAGGGAAACGAGGCACGAGGTCTGGAGTGGGAAATGCCACCTGTTACATTGTCATATACTAATTAGAGTGTAGCCGCATCTTTATTTAGTTGTTCGCTCCTGCTTCCAGTATATACCATTGTGCCATTGTCTATACCAGCGTGTATTCTGTTCTGTCCGTGAGGGTCCTGGTGTCTTATTCAGTGTGCAGAGATCAGCAGGCTCTCCTTTGCAGAGCTCTGATGAAGTGGAAACCAACTTCCAGGAACACATCTCACTGAAGGAAGGAGGGAGGAAAGAGAGGAAGGAGGGAGAGAAGGAAACTTGCCAGATTAGTTCTCATTCCAAAGTCCCCTACCTCAAACATTGATTCACTGTTGATTATAGTCAGTCAGTTTGCTAATGTCACGTATGCTCACTTAGCCTACAGTGTTAAAAAGATTGTCATCTAAATATGGGAACCATGTAGAAAGTCAGATAGTCAAGTATTGCTTCTAGTTTGAGTTTATGCTCATTGTTGGCTCTGTAAGCCATTGGTCAGCATTGTAGGTAACAGTTTATATGAGTTTAGTATTTTATAATAATTTAAATATAAAAATAGATATATGAAAATAAAGGTAGGGATCTACCAGGTTTTAGTTTTACTATATGTCTCATACTGGAGCGACATGTATCTATCATGTCTTACCCAGTTATCTTTCTAAATTCACATATTATGCTCCATTCAACTATAGCAACTCAACAGCTCTGTAATTTTACTGTTATAATAATCATTTCTTGAGAAAATTAAGAGCTCAGAAGTAGAGAATACACACATTCTTATTTTTTTCTCCTGTATATTTTTGTTTGCTTGTGCAGGAACTCTTCTTTTTCAGTGCTAGGGAAACAGAAAACTTCTTTAATAAATAATTCCCTGAAAACAATTTGATAGGAAACCTTTTGAGTTAGTGAACCCTGTAAAATTATGGGTTTATACCTGGTTTTCATTCTGTTAATAAACTTCAAGGCTGGTTGAAAAATGACACGTTTCAGAATTAAATAAAGACACCTTACGTCAAAATATTATATTGGCCTTTCGCTTTCAAACACGCCAGGCATGGGAATTCTATAGCTCCAAGGTAAAGATGTCCTCTCTCTGAGCCTTGTTGGTCGACTGAGCCAGTTACAAATTATACTGGAGTGAGTTAGTTCCTGCATTTTGTCAAAACAACTAGAGCTTCCCTGCAAATTTGTAAAGTGGGGTCGATGGAAGAAGACACCTTTAATTTGTTTTTATCTCCAAGACTCAGAAGAGACAAGTCAAAGAGCCATAAATGTTTTTCCTATTTTGAAGATTGACTTGAATGCTGTAAAATATGTAGAGTTGAGAGTCGTGTAGAGCATGGTGACTTTGGAGGCAAGCAAGGCTGTTGAGTCCCCTCCTTACGTGAGTTTTAAAGTTCCATTCTTAGCAACTGTGTGCCCAACTGCATCTCTAATTGAAACTCAGCTTGCTAATTTGTGGCAAGATCAAAATTTCGGATGTGTCTCCTCGGGACCTAATTTCCAAATGTTTATTATTGTTAACACACAACAGAAATATCTCAATTTCTGATTTTTCTTAAAAAAGCAGATCTGCAGTGCCTGGCTGGCTCATTCAGCAAAGCATCCAACACTTGATCCTGGGGTTGTTGAGTTCGAGCCCCACGTTTGGTATAGAGATTACTTAAAAAAACAAGCAGAAGCATTGTCTGGGGTCATATGCATATATGTGCCTCCCTGAGACCAACTGGCTGCATTAAAATTTTTTTAATGTTTTTATTTATTATTTTCGAGAGAAAGAGAGCACAATTGGGGGAGGAACAGAGAAAGGGGGGGACAGAAGTTCTGAAGCAGGCTCTGTGCTGAGAGCAGCAAGATCAATGTGGAGCTCAAACTCACAAATTGCAAGATCATGGGGCACCTGGGTGGCTCAGTCAGTTGAGCGTCCGAATTCAGCTCAGGTCATGATCTCACACTCCATGAGTTAGAGCCCCGTGTCGGGCTCTGTGCTGACAGCTCAGAGCCTGGAGCCTGCTTCAGATTCGGTGTCTCCCTCCCTCTCTACCCCTCCCCTGCTCATGCTCTGTTTCTCTCTGTCTCAAAAATAAACAAAAAACATTTTAAAAAATTACAAAAAAAAAAACACAAATTGCAAGATCATGACCTAAGCCAAAGTCAGACACTCAACCGACTGAACCACCCAGGCACCCCTCAGCCCATGCATTTTGTTTCTGTTCCTATTCACCTGCCTGGAACCGTAACCATTACAGGTTGCAAACACTGCTTTAGATTTTGGGCAGCTGCTAACCTACTGGCAACCATTTGATTTGGAAAAGGTGACTCTTGCTGACCCACGCAGAACATAAACCGGATTTCAGTCGCCTCTCGCTCCCTCGCCTGAGTGACCTTATGTAGTAGACAAGCTACCCAAGCTTATACAGAATATACAACCAGAGCCAATTGTACCTGTAAAAAATGGGGCTTCTTCATTAATCTGGAGTTTGAATGAGAGAATATATCCGCACCACAAGTCAATCATCATTGCTTGGAAGAAAACGCAAAAAACAAAAACTGGAAGTCTAATGCTTCGTTTAAACAGGACGGCAACATTACTGGGCCATACAAGGCACATCTCATTCATGTGTGCAAGTAAAGCTTTCATAAAGATTATCCTCAATGTTACCTTTCTAAAAAGTTCAAATCCGGTTCCTTATGTTATAAATGTGAGTTTTTTCACGAATGACTAAACCTCCTGAGTACTGTGGAGTGACTCATGCTGATAGATCCTTGCTTCACTTTTAAGCAAGCACTCTGTGGAGACATTTGAAAACCAAATTAATAAAACAAAGTTTATTTTGTCATGTGTGGGTATTGATAAATATCAGCTTGGAAAAGAGACAAGAGGAATTACCTTTTTTCAATCGTTAAGCATTGCTTAGGAGGTATCATAAGGAAGCTGAGCCAAGACCTTCACAGCTCTGTGGCGAGGCTGTTTAATAAGGAGGTTTGAGACAGGCTTGAGGAGACTGCTTTTGCCTGGGCTCTGCTTACTGATGGTTCTCCACAAATGCCTGATATTGATCTGGCATCCGAAGGGGCATCTGTAAATGCTTGAGGTGATGTTCTGTGAGGGATAAATTGGCCAAGTTATGTAGGAAGAAAATAATTAAATTCAGTCTTCTGTGGTATTTCTATCCATAAATGCTTTGGGAGGGAAAAGCTTAGTATTCAGGTACCTGCAGAGGGACTGGGCAAAGTTCCTCGTGTACTAGAGGCAGGGGATCCAGACCAGGTATTTACAAGATCCTTTAGCTCGTCAGCTGCACAGCATGAGAAATATTTGCAAGCCAGGGCTATTCCTGCAGCAAGCATTCAAGACTGCTGAGAAGAAGCAGTCTGTGTTTTGTTGAGTGTGTATTATTCTGGGTGACCCCAGATTAGGTTTGCCGAAGATCATACATGAGAAGGGAAGAAATTGAGGCAGAAAAAAAAATCCATCCGATCTGTACCAACCCTAGGGTCAGAGAATCAGATATATGAATGTTTTTCAAATTTTTAAGTTATTTGTTTTTGCTAGCTTTGTTACTTTAGACTACTGAGAAATAAACGCAACAACTTGTCAGCCCTGCTACCTGGGTTAGCCTTCCAATGAGCCATGCAGTGGCTCTCTGAGCCTTTAAGGTGTAGGATGAAGCCTCGGGAAGGTGTACTTCGTAATTTTCCATTCGAACACACCTCCCACACGCCTGACTCAATATTTCATAGATTGGGGTTGACAAGCAAAGTTGTCTGAAGAATGTAGCCTGATAGTCACATATTATCTGTCAAGGTAATAACTCCCTTAGGGTTTTTGGAAAAAGAATCCTTCCAACCTGACATTTAAAAACACTGCAGGTTTCAGCCTGTCTACTACCCCCTGTTGCAGAGACTGGTAACCAAATGCTATACCATATGCTAATGTCCCACAAATACGAGATAGAATGGAGAGAATCTGACACTGTGTGAGCCCCCTTTCTTCAAACAGCCCTGGATGTCACAAGCAGGAAAAAAGAGAACTCATTTTCTGTTAAATCGAGCATCCTCATTGACCCAGCTTGACTCACATTGCAGCAACGTGTCAGTAGTGATAGAATTTTCTGCAACAGTTAGAAGGGAAAAATCGCTGCTTATTGTTTATCATTTTAAATATTTCCTGAGTTTGATGAACTATATTTGAATGGTATTTTATAGTTAGAATATACCTTTTAAAAACATTTTTCCGCAAGTGAAAAGAATGGTTATCCAAATATAAGCGATTACAACATTCCTATAGAGGGAGATGCTATGAATTAAATTCATTTTTTTTTTCCATGTACCCTTAGTGAGTCTCCTCTTCAGGATGGATCACAGTCTTTTTCTGTGTCCGCATCATCTCAAAATGAAAATTCTGAAAATCAGCTGATATCAATAAAATACATGGAAGTCTCGGGGTCTCCATCTACATCCTCTTCTTTTGCTTGATCATGCAATTATAACACCATCCTTACTTGGATTTCCCAAATCCATTTTTGCCTATTGGACAGCAAAGTCTTCATTTTCCAATAATACCTTCTATAACTTTTCTGGCACGCTTTTTTCATACACTTTTTTTTTATATCATTTAGCTCATGATTGGGTTATTATGCTGTTTTAGATGCATTCCTCCCTTTCAGGATTTATATCTTTGATACTGTGTTTTTACCACAGCCTATGGTACACAGTCACTGTAGTGATTCAAGGCATCATAGCACTTGGCCATCAGGCACTTGTTGATCAGAGAAGATATAATTACCCATATTCAGATCACAAGTCTTTTTAGCTTACTGTTTTGCTTTCATACTACAATTGTTTACTTTTGTATTGGTTGCTGTGACCTCCTCTCCAGGTAAGATAATGTTTCTATTTCTTTGATGTGCCACTTCTGCTGACACTCTGCTCAAGTTTTCTCCTGTGCCACACAAAGCCTACGAACTGTTATTGTTCTTCCATTTTTCTTACATTCCTTTCCTCCTTTTCTCCTTGCCTTTCTTTCGCCCCAGCTCTCTCAATGAATATTTAATGGTACTGCTTTACAGAGAGAACGTTAAGGACAAGCTTGCAGTAGGTGAATGAAGAAAGGTAAGGAGAAGTTTATAAACCAAAATACTTTCAGGCTATCTCCTGTTACAAATAGCATGTGATCCTGCCCTCCTTCCGCCACCCACCCTGCCATCTGCCACTGTTGCAGTCCCAGTTTGCTAATTTGGGATTTGACTCTTGTAGCTGCTGTTAAGAATCAATGACCAGAACAATGTTTTCATTTCAAAATCATGCTTTTACTACAGTGAATGATGTATTTGAAGGAGATGGTACATCCCTAACACATTTTAGTTTATTTATTTATTTATTTATTTAATATTTATTTATTTGGAGAGAGAGAGAGACAGAGCATGAGCAGGGGAGGGAGAGAGAGAGAGAGAGAGAGAGAGACAGAGAGAGAGAGAATCCAAAGCAGGCTCTAGGTTCTGAGCTGTCAGCACAGAGCCCTACGCGGGGCTGGAACTCAAACCATGAGATCATGACCTCAGCCGAAGTCAGACGCTTAATGCTGAACCACCCGGGTGCCCCAACACATTTTAGTTTAAAGGGGATTAAAGGAGGATCATATTTTAGGGCATAAGTTGAAAGATTGGTATTTCATAGACCTTCCCTGGGTCGGTGAAGAGAGACAGAAGCAGTGGCTGCTCCAGTGATGGGAGTAACTTCTGGCTGGAATGCACATGCGTATTTGGAGGTGGAGTTAAAGTTCAGCTGATGTTCAGAGTGGTTACCCCACCACGGTTGTGAAAAACAGATGTCCCATTGGAGGCATTTGCAAAGGATGCATGAAAACCCCAGGAAAGAGCACCCCCCTCAAAGGGAGTGGGGAGGGCTTTATAGGAGTGGCTTGTGTTGGGCTTACAGGATGAGTGGAGAGTGAGTCGCAGGGATGGTGGGCATTGCAGGCAAGGGATGATGTGTAGTGAAGCAAAGTGGCAGGAACAAGCACGGGGTATTGATTGATTCCCTGATTTTTACAAAAAAAAATTTTTTTTTGATGTTTGTTTATTCTTCAGGGAGAGAGACAGGATATGAGTGAGGGAGGGTCAGAGAGAGAGGGAGGCACAGAATCCAAAGCAGGCTCCAGGTTCTGAGCTGTCAGCACAGAGCCGGACATGGGACTCAAATACACAAACGGAGAAATCATGACCTGAGCTGAAGTCAGACGCTCAACCGTCGGAGTCACCCAGGTGCCCCTGATTGACCGATTTTTAAAAGTTTGAGAGAGAGAGAGAGAGAGAGAGAGAGAGGGAGAGAGAGAGAGAGAACCAGCAGGGTAGGGGCAGAGAGAGGGAGAGAGAGAGAATCCCAAGCAGACTCCATGCTGGCAGCACAGATTCTGATGCGGGGCTGTAGCTCACCAATGGTGAGATCATGACCTGAGCCGAAACCAAGAGTCGTGCACTTAACCAACTGAGCCACCCAGTTGCCCGAGTTTGGGACATTTAGGGAACTGCAAGCTGTAGGATGTGAGACCCTCAGGATTTTAAGGACAAAAGTCACTTGTTCAGATTAGAGTTTTAGGAAAACTCTAATGTGGCAGCAAAATAGACTGTATTAATGAGTCTCCATCTATATGAATGTTGGTGCAAACTGCTCACATCAAGTAACAGTGGTTTAATTAGCAGCAAGATGGGCAGTTTCCTCAACTGTTAAGATTTTCTCCTGTATTTTCATCAAAAAATCCTTTATTTGCCTACAAGTACCACTGATATGAAAAGCTAATAAAATAAGTGGTATTGATTTGACAAAAATTAATATAATAACTGAAACAGCCATCTACGCTTTGTTTTAACTTTTGCTTTTGCAAGCGTCCTGTCTGGGGTTATGGTTGTCTACGTTATGGTATGAAATACTGTATTTTCTGTTATGAAAAATCCCCCAGTTTATGCCCTGAAATAAATCTCTAAATGTTTCATGATATCCGCAGAATAAAAATAGCACTCACAGTCCCTCTGCCCAGTTGGACTCCTGCTCTGTCTCACACCCTCTCGGCTTCACTTCGGCCTTCAGCTCGGGTCACGGCGGGTGGTTCTGTGAAGGGTTCAAGTCACAGTGTCTCAAGCTCAAAATTCACATGCCTTTTGTTTTCTGTTGTGTGGGGGTGCTAACATTCCTGAGGGTATTCTCAAGAATCTTGAGGAGTGTGTGGATCCCACTGATCATGAGGAGGTGGATTCTGAGCGTTGCATAGGCTCTGAGGTAGTTCCAGACAGATCCAGCTCCCTGTGGTCAGTGACCCTCTTGACGATGACTCTGCATTAGTCTTTTCCTCCTTCCCTCATCCCTGCCCTCTGGGGATTTCCTCGCAAAGAAACAACCTGAACACGAATTTTGTCTCAAGCTCCACTTCTGAGGGTACACCTTTCTCCCTTAATGATTCTTTCTCTCTTTCTCACTGAGTTTGAGGACCACTAAGAGACAGAAATAGTTCCAGAGGGGCGAAAAGACTTTTGTGGAGGCCGTTGTGATAATCAGGGCAAACATAATCAAGGTACTGGTCCTACCTGATGCCAGTTATTACAATAAAGATGCCTTACATTTGTATAGTGCTTCATCATATTAAAAAATGTTTATAAGCATTTCAGTTTTTTAATTTTTGTCCAAGTCCCTTCTTTTTAATTTTTTAAATTTAAATCTCTCGCTCTTTCTCTCTTTCTCTATTATTCCACTTCTGTAAAGTCCAAAACATGTCAAACTGAGTTCTAATGTTGGTAGTCTGGTTAATGGTGACCTTCAGAAAGCAGGAAGTAGTATAATGATTGGGAGGGGGCACACTTCAAACTTCATGTTAATGTCTCCACTGTTTATGGGAAGTATGTAGGGGAGGGGTTATTTTCATCCTAGAAATGAGTAAACTACATTATGCAAAGTATAAGTGGATTTCTTAAGGTCAGGTAGCAAGTGAGGGGCAGGCCTGACCATCAAAGATGTTATTTTAGATCCTAATTAAGAAATAAGTATTTTTCTCCATGAAACTAAGCTGCTCCCTTACTGTTTTGCTGAACTATATGTGGTGGCAGACTTTGAAAGAGGTCAATAAATTATACCACCTTCCTCAATCAAGTTCTGACTCAAATGAGAAATAAGGTAAAGAATTGGCAGACGTAGACAAAAATATGTTCTTTACTTCGGATAAAGATGAACTTCGTGAATAGGGGCTTATTTACCTATTTAGTAGCCCTAGCTATAACCACAGCTGGTTGCTATGGGAAAGGAAAACAGAAGGGACTGGCCATCCCATGCCAGGTTTGACCTTCAAAACTCCTTAATAAGACTGAAGACACTCTTCTTTCAGAGAGGAAAGGGCAAAAGAGGGGAGAGACACCATGGGTCTTATGCTAAATGGGAGAACATGGGGAATGGAGACTAAAGAATCCCCCTAAATAATGTGATGGGTCACGAATTCATTCACTGACAACACGTACAGAGCAAGCACTATGTTTGAGGAACATAGTGATATAGTGATGAGCAAGACAGAATGTTCCCTGCCTCCTGCTGCTGGTTAAAATCTGAAAAAGTAATCTCCAGTATAAAGTCAAGAATGTACTAGTTTTTGATAAATCATAATAAATGATGGTAAAGTGTGAATTATCTAATATAAATGAGTTTAAAACTTCAAACTATGAGTTGCATGAAGATGTATATGTACTGCTTTTTATTGCATTATGCTATTAGAAGAGATAATATGATAACTGCCTGCAATATCAGATAATCTCATACCTGATAATTCAATATCTGAGTGACTCTCTTGTGTTTTCAGAAATATTTACCACGACCTTAAACCTCTGCAGCCATACCATTCCTACTTTGAGGTGGAATAGACATCTGTCTCACTGCAACCTGAATCTCATTCTCTCACAGTAGTAGAAGCATTATTGATCAACCCACCCCTCTCCTTCTTTTGATAAAGAGAGACACTTAGTTTTTTCTCATCTAAAATAAATAAGCAGGGCACCTGGGTGGCTCAGTCAGATAAGCATCTGACTGTTGATTTTTGGCTCAGGTTATGATCTCCTGGTTGTGAGATCAAGCCCTGCATCAGGTTCTGCACTGGGCATGGAGCCTGCTTAAGATTCTCTCTCTCCCTCTCCCGTTGCACCTCTCCCACTCGTGCTCTCTCTAAAAAAACATAAATTTCATTTCATTTCATTTCATTTCATTTCATTTCATTTCATTTCATTTCATTTCAAAAATAAAATAAATAAGCAACACACACACACACAATTATTGACTTAACATGCCCATCTAATCATCCTGTTTCTTGTTCTCTTTGCAGAAAACTTCTAAAAGGGAGGTCAGTCTAAAATCACATGTTCCTACTTCATCTGGCTTGTTCCACTACCCAACAGGTAAATAATTTACTTCCTAATCTAGGTCCTGCTTCTTTTCTTTATTGTCTCTTATCATAGCTTCACAGCTATCTTGAGTAATGGCTGACTTCCCAAATGTTCCATGCTGACATGCCTCTGTACTTTTATGCCTACCATTCACTCCATGAAAAGTCCCCATCCTCTTCTCTATATTGTGAAGTCCTTATCTTTTTAAAAATGACTCAGCCTAGGAGGTGCCTGGCTGGTTCAGTCAGTAAAGCATGCAACTCTTGATCTTGAGATTCTGAGTTCAGGACCCACATTGGGAGTACAGCTTGCTAAAACAAAAATTAATAACAAAATAAATCTAAAAAAATAGTTCAGTCTAAACTTCATCTCCAGGTTTATGTTCCTTTCTCAACTGAGTAACTGACTTATATTTGTGTTCCTTTAGAATTCTCTGGATGTCTCTGTGATTTGTATTCTTTTAATTTTAACAAATTAATAGGTGTGTGTTATGGCCCAGAATATGGTCTATCTTGGTGAATATTGCACGTGAGCTTTAGTAGAGTAGGTATTCTGCTGTGTACATGCCGCTTATTTTCAGTTAATTGATGTCGTTGATGTAATAGTTGAATTCAACTATGTCCTTCTGATTTTCTCCCTGCTGGATCTATCCCTTTCTGAGAGAGAAATGTTGAAGACTTTAGTAATGACAGTATTTTCGTGTATTTCAACTTGCAATTCAATCAGTTCTTGCCTCATGTAGTTTGATGCTCCGTCGTGAGGTGCATACATGTTAAGGATTGTCATGTCTTCTTGGAAAATTGACGTCTTTATCATTATATAATGCTCATCTTTATACCTAATAACTTCCCTTGCTCTGAAGTCTCCTCTGTCTGAAATTTATATAGCTACTCCAGCTTTTTTTTTTTTTTTTGATTCATGTTAGCATGGCACATTTTCCATCCACTTACTTTTAGTCTATATGTCTCTTTATATTTAAAATTGTGTTCTTATAGTAAACAGAGTTGGCTCTTGCTTTTTGATCCACTGAGATACTCCTTGTCTTTTAATTGGTGTGTTTAGAACATTGATATCAAATTAGTTATTGATATAGTTGGATTAATGTCTACCCTATTTGCTACTGTTTTCTATTTGTTGTCTTTGTTCTTAGATTCTATTTTTGTCTTCCACATTTTTCCTGCTTTTCTTGTGGTTTAACTGAGAATTTTGTAGGATTCAGTTTTCTTTCCCTTCTTAGCATATCACTTACTGTTCTTTTTTAGTGGTTGCTTTGTAAGTAATCTCTGTCCACTTCCTAATAACACTATATTAAATGTTACTGTAAATAACACTATTCTAAGTGTGATTACCTGATAACAAAATAATGTTGATTCCTTCTTCCCATTCTTGTATCATTGCTGCCATTTATTTTCACTTCTGCATAAGCATACATATATCCGGAAATATACATCATTGAATATATTGTTGCTATTGCTATTTTGAACAAACTATTGTCTGTTAGATCAGTTAAGAGTAAAAAAAAAAAGTTTTTATTTGATCTTCACTTATTCATTCTCAGATGCTCTTCTTTTTCTTACATAGATGTGGATTTCTGACCTATGTCATTTTCCAACTCTCTAGAGAATTTAACACTGATTGCAATGAGATCTACTGGCAAAAAATTCTCTCAATTTTTGTTTGTCTGGGAAAGTCTTTATTTCCCCTACATTTTAAAAGGGTAATTGCACTGGATACAGAATTCTGAGTTGGTGGGTTTTTTTTTCTCTCAATGCTTTAAATATTTCACTCTAGTGTCTTGCTTGCATGGTCCACAAGGAAAATCTGGCTGTAATTGTTATCTTTGCTTCTCCATAAGCGAGGTGTTTTTTTAATCTGTGTCTTCTTTCAGTAATGTTTTTACCTTTAATTTTCTGCAGTTTGAAAGTGATATATGTAGGTAGTTTTGACATTTGTCTTACTTGGTATTCTCTGAGCTTCCTGGATCTGTGGTTTGGTGTCTGACTTTATTTTGGAGAAATTCTGTCATTAATTTTCCAATATTTCTTCTGTTCCTTTATCTTTCTCTTCTGGAATTCCCATCATCCTTATGTTACACCTTTTGTATTTGTCTCACAGTTTTGATTATCTTGGTCTTTTCCCCAAACTTTTATCACCTTCCTTTTCAATTTCAGCAGTTTCTATTGAGATATCCTCAGGCTCAACTGAGTTTAGTGTCCTAATGAACCCATCAAAGGCACTCTTCATTTTTATTACAGTGTTTTTGATCTCTAGCATTTCTTTTAGTTCTTTCTTAGGATGTCCATCTCTCTGCTTATGTTGACCATACTTTCTTCCACATTGCCTACTTTATCCATTAGAGCATTCAGCATATTAATATTATTTTAAGTTCCTATTCTGATATTTAATATCTCTGCTACATCTGAATCTGGCACTGATGCTTTCTCTGCCTTTCTAAATTGTGATTTTTGCTTTTTAGTATGCTTGCAATTTCTTCTTGATGTACTTAATAAAAGAATTGCTATAAATAGGCTTCAAGTAATGTGATGGTGCAGTGTGGGAGGAAGAAAAGTATCTTATGGTCCTATGGTTAGTTCTCAGTATTTTAGTGAGTCTGTGTCTCTGGACCATGGACTTCACAAGGTTCTCTTGGACTTTTTTCTGCCTGTGTATGGTGGGACAGGATGACTAGCACTGGTTGAAGTTTGACATTTGCTTTCTACTAGGTAAGTTATACTCTGATAATGCCCTAATAAGTGAGGCTCTGGTTAACTAACTTCTTCTGAGGGTTGACTTTATTAAGAAGTATTTAAAAATGGTTTCCTTTCCTCTTCCCCTTCCAGAAGCACCAGGAGATTTTTCTTTGATATTTATTATGAAACTTGGCCAAGCTCCTAGAAGTAAAATTCACAAAATTATTGGTACTCTATGATTGAGTCCTCCTAGAGGTTTTAATTCTCTGTCTTATCCACACTGAGCCTCCAGCAGTTTATTGTCAGGTTGGGTTTTCTACCCTGACATTGGTTTCAGTGGCTGTTTCAACTCTAGAGTCTCTGGTCTAGTATGGCACAACTCCCTGTATTCTCCCGTCTGTCTCTTTAATCTTGGAGGCTTTGGTTTGCCCTGTGTCCCCCCGCCCCCTCCTCCCATTATATATTCTAGAAGAGTTGTTGATTTTTTTAAGTCTATTTAGCTTTTCTACTTGTTGTTATGATGGAGTAGTGACTTCCAAGCTCCTTACATGCAAAATCAGAAAACAGAAGTCTTGGTGATCTCTATATTGGCACTTATACTCCACTATAAGTACTAGTTATTTATCTCTTTATCTTGACATGATGTGAGCTCCTTTACAGAACAGACTGGTGTCACTGCCTCTAATACCCAAGCCCTAGCTCAAGGCCTTTCTCATAATAGGGTCAAGTAAATGTTTGTGGAATGAATGAAGGAATGACTGCAAAAAATATATTATAAGATAGTTGTATATGATTTATTTATCAAATATAATATACAGATATGGTTGTTATAAAACAAATATATTTGATTTAAAAACATGATCTATCTGTTAACCTGGACACAAGAAGGATCACAGCTTTTAGATGAATTAAAAAGATTCTGCATCAGACAAAATAAACTGTACCTAAAGCACAGTATATTCTGCCCATTTTCAATGCTCACAAGTGATATGAAGCAAGTAACTAGATATAGATAGATAAATATAGATAGATAGATAGATAGATGTTAGATAGATCTAACATTGTCTGATGAGAGATAAAAAAAAGGATAAAAACAAAGATGGAGACAGAGCAAATGTGTTCCATGTTAAATAAAGCTGTTGTTTCCTGGAGAAATAACATTAGAAAAAGCTAGGAAGATTTGATGTACATAAAGAAATATGACCTAAGAGATGAAGAAGATTATGAAGCAAGTAGAGAAAGCTGTAGGATTTATTGAAACTGATGAAACTATAGAATATAATGACTGTCTTGTGGGAAATGATGAAAAATAAAAGCACAGCTTCTAAAATAATAATCAATTTGGTAGGCAAAACATTCTTTGCACAAGATTCTAAAATATTTTAAAGCTTTTTGAGACATATTGTGCTATAGAGAAATGAACAAGGCTTTTTGATGAAACCTGTATTTGTATCTCAGCTCCATTACTTACTAATTGATTAATTGTATCATTTTGGAAGGTTATTAACTTTCCTCCCTAGACGTCAGTTATTATCTGTTCCAAGAAGATAGCTTCTTCTTGAAAGCTGATTTCTAGATGTAGCAGTATATGTGCTGATAATCAATACATTGCAGTTACTATTAGTATGATATTAGAACTTTTTACATAATGTCACTATAGCATTCACACACACACACACACACACAGACACACATTTGTGAATGATTCTTATCTATTTATGTCTCCAACTTTGTCTTCTCTCTGAGGTCCACATTACCAACTACCTAATAATTACACAGTCATCAGGAAATGAGCATGCCTAGAAGTAAACTCCCATTTTCCTCTGCAATTTGAAGCATCAAGGTCATAGCTGGATTACATTTTATCAGCGCCTCAGATCTGAGCACATGTGAGCGCGAGATCAAAAATTAGGGTGAAAGTAAAGAATGAGCATTGTGTGAACGATCAATAATTGAGGTGCAAGCTGAGCTGGGGAATGGAGGTGTAAGATTTGAGCTTTGGAAGAGGTGGGAGTGTCTGGAGAGCACACAACATGTACATTGGCAAGTTAACCCGAGCACAGGCGCGGGGAAAGCCATTAGCTAAAGCAATGGCTTTGCTAACCCACATTGCTATTTAAGCAAATTACTGTTTGCAGTGCTCTTTATTTAAGAACATCTTAATATCAAGTATTAAGTGTTTTGAGTGTTCATATAAAAGGAACATCTGATAACCCTCTGCTAACCACTCTTGCTTGTGTTACTTGGCTGGCTCAGGTCTCAGTGCAATGCTGATAGGGGTGATAATAGTGGCATTCTTGTCCTACTTCTGATTCAAAAGGGAATACTTTTAATATCACCACATTTAGAAGATATTTATTGCAGTGATTTTTTTACGTGTCTATAACCTTTATCAGGTCAACCGTTATCTTTTTAGAAACCACTTATTTATCAAAACTTCACCTGTCTACACTGAAACAAGGTAGCAGGGAAAGTAGGTTTTGTTTGTTTGTTTGTTTTTTTAACACTGCAAGTGTTTTCAATAACACAAAGTGGAATGAACATTTTCTGTTATTGAAATACTTACATAATCATTGCCTAAGAGACTAAAATGAGATGAATTCATGATTCATCTGCAACATATAAACTGGTAGGAAAAATGGCTTTGGTTTAAAAAGGCTGCACATTTTTGATGAAGAAAGGCATAAGCCCCTGAAATGAAATATTTTGCAATTCCAATTAGAGACCTATCACAGTGAATCCTTTAGTTGCCATTTTCATATTTGCATATATATTTCAGACTTACAAATGTATTCACAATAATCCCTCAAGAAACCCTTCTATTTTCACTCTGAATAAGACTTTCACATTTACAACCCTAAATGGCTTAAATATTAATTAATTCTAAGATTAAATACACTAACATCAAAGGGTCACTTTTGAGTTGAGCCATTATATGTTTACTTGGTTCAGTTAAATTCAAGTTTATATTGTCAGTTCCTATCTGAAGTTTATACTCATTCTTGGAAAAACTTTAGATACTAAACATAATTTAGTATTTATTTAAATAAAATTTAAAGTACTTTAAAGTATTTTAAATTTGAATTGAGATTTAATATTAATATAAAAAAATAAAAACTAATATGTGAAGCAAGTAAGCAATGCTAGCATAAGGAAGAAGTTAAGAACATGGACTTCATGGGTGAGGTTCTTGGCTCTTGTACTTGATATGTGACCTCGGATAAATTAATTAACCTCTTTGTGCTATGGATTTTTTTCCTATACAATGGAGGTCTTAGTAACACCTCGCTCAAAGAGAGGTATTATGAGAATTTTAATGTGTTAATATAACCATCTTGGAGTATTCCATATTTGGAAGACATTCTATAAATTTTGACTATTGTTATCATCATCATTGCCATAATGTCGTGAAATAGGTGACAAATTATGATTTGTCTAGTATCTTAAGTGTAGTTCCTATTAATGTTTTCATGAGACATTATATATGGTTGCTATAGAAATGACATTGTGAATTTGTTGCCTTTAGTGGACAAAATTTCAAGGATAATATGACATTATTATTATTTGTTCCAGTTAAAAATAAAACAAGGTAGGGACATGGAATAAGAGATTTTATTTTCATAACAAGGCTAAAATAGTATCTACTATCTTTACCAGCTCTGATTTCTATAAGCTAAGTACATTTGTGTTTCTATATACTTCATAACCGGCAACCCTATTATCTATCCTGTGTTAGTTTTCTTTTGGGAAAAATGTTCAAGTTCCCATTGCCATAACAACAGACTACTCTCCCTAAAACAAGATACGCTCTGAGTCAAAGTAAAATTGTTTCCATGGCAACTGCTACACATTTAACTACAGCAGCCTGGTTTTTAATCAGTAAAATTGTCCTTTGTCCAAAAGCAATCACATAGTGCTACTAATATGATTACGTATATTTTGGGGGGTATGGTAAATAAATAAAGTAAAATAGAGTCTCACAAAAATAAAAACAAAATTGGTTTACCCTTTTTAATAGTTACAGTTTCTTGTTCATGTAATAAAAATCTCCATCATGTATACATGTGCCAATCCAGAACACATCTCTGTACTGAATATAAAATGTTTCTATTTCTTATGTTTGGACCACATTTAAATAAAATCCTCATCGCTGAAAATGAAAATGTCCTATGGTCCAAATCTGTTCCGTAGCTCCTGCCTTCATTCCCATTTACTTGCTTTGCTGATGGTTCTTTCTAATGTGGAGGTGAAAAGGATGTAACTATGGCTGATGTTCTGGGAATTGAAATTGGAAGCGGTTGGTTTGCTTACATTGTCTGTCAAGTAGAAAAATGTGGAGGGCAGTTTCATTTAAGTGATGTTCTAGTGAGCCCTAATTTCCCATTTACCACTGTGGCAAGGGCCGCGGTCTTTGTATTTAGGTAGAACTATGTTTGACCCCTGCTCTGTGGTTTTGCTAGCCATGTGACTTTGGGCTCAATTTTGTTCATTTGCAAAGTGGAGTTAATATGCCTACACCACAGATTATTGAGAGAATTAGATGAGATAATGCATGTAGAAGGCTTAATACACGTATTCTCTCACCTCACAATGCTTAGTACATAAAATGCACTCAATTGATAATAGCAGCTATCATTATTCCCATTATCATGAATCCAACTTGAATCCTAACAGAAAAGTAATGTAAAAATTACTGGTATTGCATATATACACAGTTCTTCAACAATAAATTTTGCTTTATTTTTTCGTCTTATGTTTATAGTATAAAGATCTATATAAAATATAAGTGGATAATATGGATTACATGGTAATATAATAAAATAGTTTTTCAGTATTCTGAGGTCAAAATTAAAATACTTGATGCAATTTAAGGTTATTTTAATCACCTTTTTTTTTAAAGATGAATGAATCCATATTTTATTTTTCTCTTACAATTCCAATTGCACCCAGCAGATCAGATAACTCTAGGCTGAAATATATCTCAGATTTTCTAGGACAGTCTTGAATTTAAATATCCTCTTTCATTGTTCCCATAGGTATAGCTGTACCTGTCGGGCACTGTGTCCTGATTTTGGGGTAAAAAATACTGTCACTGTAAATGCGAGACTTGTACTGTCCCTGACTTTGGCACCGGCAGGTAATTGTAGTCAGGATTCCAGGTGTCAGGGTGCAGATGGCACCTCAGCAGGGTCATTGTCCTGTCACAAAACACACTGGCAAAGTCTCACGATACCAGCCTACCTGACAAGAAGCTTCAGAGGACAGCAGGTGACTCTCGTTCATCTTTTTTTTATTTGTTTCCATGAAAAGGGCACAATGGGCAGGTTGTCAACAACCTAAATAATTGACAGCCAAATCTCTGTCATACAGTTCAGTGCTAACACTATTATTAGGTCTGGTGCTGTGGATTATTTCACTGATAGTGGTCTAACACTGAGGGTGGCCCTCTCTCTTTGATACGCTGCCTGCTCTGAAGGGAGAATAAAGAATTAGAACAATCTCTTGTGAGAGATCATCTAGATGAAATTCAAATCCCCCTTTTGACTGCCCATAGTAAGAGATAGGTCAAACAAGGTTGAGACCACATTTGTTATTCTCCTGGGATACTGAGCCCCTAACTTTAAAGGAGTCTTTGGATCCTCACCTTGCTTTCAACTCTTCTGATTATGGGAAATTATTTGAGTTCATGAAAAAATGATCTATGCATTGATATTTTCAAAAGGCTTGAGGCAAAGAGGAGAAAAGATAAAAGGTGCTGGAAATTCTATCACAGGGAAAAAAAAAAGGATTTGGACTTGGAATAGAACAGAGAAAGCCTATGAAATAGAAGGAAAGTTATGGTTCTTGGATAGGCATAAATAAAGAGCAGGATAGATTAAAGAAGGACATACGGAAGAAGTCTGTCAGTAGGTAAAGCTGTGTATTCGTTTCCTAGGGCTGCAGTAACAAATTCCTACAAATTCCAAGGCTTAAAACAATAGAAATTTATTGTCTCACAGTTCTGGAGGCTAGAAGTGTGAAATTGAGGTGTCAGCAAGGCCATGTTCTCTCTGAAGCTTCTATGGGATGATCTTTCCTTGCCTTTTCCTAGCTTCTGGTGATGGATGTCAATCCTGGGTTTTCCTTGGCTTGTAGGGACATCACTCCAATCTCTGCCTCTATCTTCATCTTTGTGTCTGTCTCTGTGTTTCTTTTCTTATAAAGACACCAGTCATATTGGATTAGAGCCCCCCCCCCCCCAATCCAGTCTGACCTCATCTTAACTAGTTACATCTCCAATAACCATATTTCCAAATGATCACATTCTGGGGTTCTGGAAGGGTCATGGATTTTGAAGGGAGATTATCCAATCCAGTATTCTCTGGTTCTTTTCTCTACTCCACATGGTAAAATTTCGGGAAGAGCTGGAGATATATGCAGAGTACAAGTCAAAGGCCAAGACTCAGGATTGCGTCAAAAAGTTCCCTGGAGGGAGAAGGATGCCATGAAAATATGTAACTACAGTTTTATTGGGTAATTGTGGACTGGCTGGCAGACTTGGAAGATAAACAGCAATAAATAGTTAACTCCAATAAGCTTGATGCTATTTCACAAGACACATGATGAGTGGAAGCAACACATGGTTAAAGGAGAGAGATTTAATTTAGTATTCTGGTTGACGAGTTGCCTTTCTAAGAATTTTCATGAATGAATAGGGTTAAAATTTGCCTCACTTCATTACTGAGAATGTCAAGTGAGATAACATTATGTGTGGCATCTAGCCACACGATTCCCATATTCTTTTCCCCTTCTTTTTATATGGGTCTATTGATGCATTGGTGTGGTCCAATACCATGGGTCTCTGCCTTTCATGGTAGATGTTTATTGTATTTAACCCAGGTCAGAAATAAGACCTACCTCTTCTGGCCATGCAGTAAAATTGAAAGAGAACCTCCTATGAGTTTTCATTCTCTTTTTCTTCATAGAAATGTCTCTTCATTTAGGAAAGAAATATTTATGAACTATTTTTTAGATTAATTTGACTAAAAATGTTTGATAAAGCCTATCATATATATGAATATGAATATATGAATATATAAATATGAATATATAAATATGAATATATATATAAATTGAATAGCTCACTGCCTTATGAGGATATAAATAGCTCATACGCCAGTTTAAGCATATAGTTTCCTTGGATCTGCTTGTATCTTAGCAGGTGTTTATAACTGGGGGTCTGCCCTAAGCCTTAGAATTCAGCTGCATTAAAATGCAGCTTCTTCGTATATTCTTTGTCTCCTATTACTCCCACTGAATTCTAGAACCAAGGATCTGTGCTGCATGGAACTGCTCTGCTATTATCAAACTGCTGAGTGGGAGGCTAGAGCAGTGCATGTAAGTAAATCTGGTAAACAATGTTTAAAATTAGTACATGACAAGTACAATTTTTTTTTCTTTTTCATGGCTTCCCTTGGGCATTAATTAAATACAGCATTTTCAAGCATTTTCTCTTGCAGAATCATTTCCTCCTATGTATTAAAATATTCAGACTGTGAATGCAACAGACAGCAATATTAAATTCTAATGACTATTTCTGAAATAGCAGTGAGTTGGGTCATACCCAGTCTGTAATAGACACTGGTAAAATTGAAATATTTTTCCATTAACATGCAGATGAGTCAAGTTGGAGAATTATTTCATTTGTGGAAGAGTTTCTTTTTTTTCCTAATGGGGAGTTAAAATTAGGGCATGTTGCTACTACCCCTGGAAAAATTTTTTCTCTCTGTCTCCTTCCTGCCTCCCTCCTTCTTTCTTTCCCCATCCTTCCTTCCTTTCTTCCTTCCTTCCTGCCTTCCTTCCTTCCCTTTTCCTTGTCTCCCTCCTCCTCCTCTTTGCTTCTCTCTTTCTTGAATATGGATAGTTGAATTCTGCAGCTATATTGATCATTGTAACTTATCTTTCTATCATGTATGAGAATGAATAGAAATAACTAAAAATAGCCTTAAAAATGCATATTAGAATTGAAAAGAAAACCTACCTCATTTTTATTAGTATAAAAAAGCATTTTGTTTTATAAAAAAGATATTGCTATTAATAGTAGCACTTAACTATTTCTATGTATTTACTTTAAATCTTTCGGGGGACATGTTATTTAATTAATATTTATTTCACAAATAACATATTTTCATGCAAGTAAATTTTGTGGCAATCAGTCCTCGACCTAAAATCATGTTGTTGTTGTTGTTGTTGTTGTTGTTGTTATTATTTTTCAAAAATAGTATTTTGAAATTTCATGCTTAAAATCACATACACACACAAGATTCATTTTTAATGAGAGTGCCTAAAATCTTTTGGAAACACTCTTACATCTACAAATAAATACAAAATGGCTGGTTTTATCTATTCATCCACTTATTCTGTCTATCTGAAAAATGTACTATCTACCATGTGTGAAACACTGACACATTGCTTTGTGCTTTGTGTTGTAGAGGGCTGCAAAGATGCAATTCCTTGTTTTCATGGATTTTAAAACCTGCTAGTAGATATAATATACTAGCCTATATTATATATAATTCAAGTATGAAAGTGTCCATGATCAGAAGATGTAAACACATACACAGACCAGATGCAGACCAGAGGAGGTTTCTAGCACATGACTATTTGCACAAATATGAGGAAAGAGAGAATTTGGGGGAAAAAATCTTAGGAGGCAAATGATAGATCTGTAGCAAACAAACAAACAAAAAGGCCATAAATCTGCATGAACTACAGAAGAAAATGAGAAGACAGATTCAATTAACGGCTGACTGAGTGTGTTTTGATGAGTGCTTGCCATGATCTCTGCATTGTTCTGGAGAATGGAAACAGGTGCTAGGTTATTGAGGTATGTTCTTTTACACTGATTACAAATATGCTCTTTGAATAGCAGTGAAGTGAGGTAAAACTGAAATAATGCTTATTTTGTCATAGTAGTTTAGTCTGCCAATTTTTAAAAAAAGACCTATTCACAGGGTAATACATTCCTCTCAAGAATACATTTAACTCAAAAAGTAACAGACTTTTTTCTGGTATCATTCCTGTGTCTGTAGAAAATTGGTTCTGATGACAAGAGATATCTGGTATAGAAAGTGTTCCAAAAACAAACAAACCAAAAATACTGTGATTGTCTTGGGATCCATACTGGAGTACAATTCTAATGAGTCTAGGTGGACAGACACATTTTCTGATAAACACACTAATAAGAATAGACTATGTTCAATGCGAAGACAATCAGATGAAAAAAATATTTATAATATTTTTGTCCCTTTCCTATTACCATCCTCACATGCTCACTTCTCAAACCATATTGTCCACCATGGATGAAACAATCACTTATGCACATGTTTCATACGTTGCCTATAATAAAAACAATTTCCACAGTTAGAATAAATCCATGGTTTAGGCATAAGTGGACCTATGTTATCAGTAGTTACTATCCATAAGTAATGATATAGGGTGATGATAGTGGCAATTTAAGTTTCAAGAGTGGATTGCTATTTACAGATACTTTCCAGTTGGATTCTCTCAGCCCTGAGATGTAGGTGAGGCAGAAGGTTTTATATAACATACCTGTAAGGACATGAAAACAATATTGGCAATTTGCTGCCCATGCTCAATCATCAAATCGTTAATAGACCGGTTTTAAAGCAAGGTCTTACCTCTCCAAGTACTGGACTCTATCTGCGACATCATACTGTTATGTATACTTTTCTTCTAACTCATAGCATATTCTAATTAGTGTAGATATTATTTGTAAATATTTTTAAGTGTTATGAGTCAAAATGAAGAATTAGGCCAATGTAGATAAATAACTAGTAACCTAAAATTATCTCATTGGAAAAATTGTCATTGCTCTTTTGGTTATGAAATAGTGATATTTCTGTTACTGATGAAAATAATATGGTTGTTTTCTTTTGCATAGTCTCAGAGTTTATTTCCAACCATAAAGGACAGCCTTAACACCTGCTTATTCTGCACAACATATCATTAATCAAGATTTACCATTTTCCAGTGATGTTCTAATAATGAAACTTGGGGAATTAACTAGTACCATGTGACTAGTCTAAGGTCATTGTGTAGATAAAGTGAGATTTAGAAAAAATCCCAGAATCATAATATTTCCCTGCTGCTACATTACTTAACTAGGCAAAGAGTTATGTGTTTTGAATGGAGGATTATTCTGTTTTGTGATGCTCAGCATTTGTAATTAATGCATCTATCATTGCCAGTATATTTTTCAATAAAGATTATTTTAATTGGACCAATGAAACAATTAAACCTTGATTTTACTAAATGCAGTGTATGCATTGGCTATTTGAAAATTAATGTAAAAAGAATCACCAGTACTTGACTTTCCAATTTTCCACATGTGTGGTTATAACATTTTGATCTAAGAGACTTGGCAAAATATTTCATTGGAAACATTTCTTCTACTTAATGAAGATAGGAAAGCAGATTATGTTCTTAATGAGAAACAGTTAGGTTGGTGTGTTTGGAGACATTTACTAAACTAGGCTATTTAGACAATCTTACCTTACATGATCTACTTAAAAATTAGAAACAAATTAAGTTGTTACAGGACTCAAAATAATAAAAAAGTTCAAGATTCCTGTTACTTGAAATGTACTGTGAATGAGTTGAAATCATTAAATATATATATTTTTTGCTTTTGAATTTATTTCAATTAAAAAACATCTCTATTTAATTCCTTTTTTGTTTTAAGGGAAAAAAAACATTGGGAAAGGGGTTCATTTCAGGAATACAGCTATTTTTAATATGTTCTGTACGAAAAGAAAATGGATGCATTTTTTTTCATCTGCCATGTGAAAACTATGTTTGGTCAATCCTTTCTTTTCTTTAATTTTTTTAAATGTTTATTTATTTTGAGAGAGAGAGAGAGAGAGAGAGAGAGCGAGCAGGGGAGGGGCAGAGAGAGAGGGAGACAAAGAATCCAAAGCAGGCTCCAGGCTCTGAGCTGTCATCACAGAGCCGGAGGTGAGGTTTGAACTCATTCAGTGAGATCATGACCTGAGCTGAAGTCAGACGCTTAACCAACTGAGCCACCCAGGTACCCCAATCCTTTCTTTTCTAAATATTAGTAAATAGTTCGCATATATCCAGGAGATATTTAATTCACATGATCCCACTCTTAATGAATAACCAACAAATAAGAAGAATATTTTAAATGAAATGGTATAAGGGAAAAAGCTTATACTTTGAAAATCTAAGCCTTTGAATCTTAATTGAGGGAACACTGGAAATCTTGTTGGCCCTTACTACTTTTTGTCTTAGAATCAGGGCACAGTCTTAGAGAAGCAAACTGAGGGTAAAGTCAAGGTGTTGCAAAGTGTTAAGTCAGACTTAAAGTGCAAAGGGGGAAATTCATGGTGAAATCCCTCTAGATGAGTAGTAAACTAATAAAAATTATGAATCAAGATCTCTTTTAAATATTATTTGGGTTTTTTCTTTTTCTTCTTTTAACCCCTATAACTGCCCTATACATACTAACATGGAAATATTGACCAAGTCTTGGTTCCTGCAAAATTCCCAGCATGATATTAATACATAATGAGAAACATGTGTAGAGAGTAATGCCTGTAATAATGTCAGATATATATTTAGTATATTAATATTATAATAAGTTAACATATCCTACTATATATTATTGTTATATTGTATATTATTTGTATTATATATAATACGTAATAAAAACCTTAAATGTGCATGTTAACTAGAATGGTTGTATATTATTTCTTTAATTGACATTTTAAAATATGAAATTAACAGTAATATAATATTTTATATACCAGATCTTCATGATTTCAGTCCCTAGCCCCTTACAATTGAGAGCAATGGTTTAATTATAAATATTTACTTTAAGTAATGTTTTCTAATATCCTTCAAGCTATCCAGTCAGAATTTCTAAATTTTTGAAAGTGTAACTGAAAAATTTAACAAGCCAAATAAATATATAGTGATATGGTGGGCAAGGAAGAAATAAATCCAAGTCACTTTCACCCATCCAATCACCCACTGGAAGATGAATTATTGGTACAAAAGCAAAAGAAATATGTGTTGCAGCACTCGGTGATAAAAAAGAAATATGAAGGTAACAGAATAACTGCTCGTAAGACTATTTTATAATGGCCACTTTTTCCTTACCCATTTTCCCCCTTTGTTCTCCCTGTCAATTCTGCTGGGCAACTACATCACAGTCGCAAATAAATATGTAACCAAAGGCCATCTAGAATTGTAGGTTAAAATAAGGAGTAACCCATTATCTAAGTTCCTGAACGTCATTATTCTCTCTATTATCTCGGTGGCAAATTATTTTCGTTTAGAATAATTATAAGTTAGCAGTTCCTGATTGTGCCCACTGTTTGCTGTGAACACTAACTGCAGAGCACTGAGCTGAACCTTGTCTCCATGGAACAGGAGAGGTATCAGAATGTAAATGAGGCAAAAAGAGGGCACCTTGGGGATGTAAAGGCCATGGGGATTAGCACGGAACACAAATCATAGCTCCTCAGGAAATAAGCTCAATGGTTTTAATTTAGCATACTTATCACTTGGGGAGCCCCAAACACTGAAGTGATAGTATTTAGAAATGATACGATTAAAACCAGTGGCTTGAATCTATGTTTTGCATTTATTCCATGCGTTTTTGTTTTTGTTTTTTTCTGAAAAGATAATTCCCTAAGGAATCTTCAGGTGTAGACCCTATAAATTCTTTTTTATTTTTAGTTGTTATTTTAAAATAAAAGTGAGTTACATGTGAGTGGATAAAGTACATTGGAAAGCAGAATTATTTTTTTTTCCACTAAAGTGGGGTGACAGGTCTGGGACAAGTTACTAAATGTGAGACAAAGAAATTGTATTATTTATAAGTGCATTGGAAAAGTGCATAGGCCTGGCTGTTACAAGTAAAGGTATTATGCTTATCGTCCACAGTAAACACATAAATAGCTGCAGATCAGAGGAGTAAGCAGTTGTAAAATGTGATCAAATATATGAGGCAACTCCTTTCAGGCATTAGAAAATATACTGACGTGACCCTTGAGAGAAGACATAATAAGAGGCGAGCTCCATGGTTTCCTCAGTTTTTTTGCCCAGGACACTTTTCAAACCTTGCCTGGGGAAGGGGAACCAAAGGAGAGAGCAGCATAATTTCAAGAAGAGGAAGCTGAGACCAGATGTCAGGGTTGCTGAGGTGTCTGGATTTGTGGGGCAAGGTATCAAGGATGAGTTAGCTCTGCGAGACAAAAAGCCCATGAATCTGAAAAGGTGTTTCTTTGAGTCATTGGCCAAATACTAAGCTGTATATACCCAGGGTAAGATTCTTTGAGGCCCAGCAGAAAACAAACTGTTCCTGAGGGCTCTGAGCTGAATGAAGTCAAACAGTGCTGGAAAACACCAGTCAGAATGGAGAGATCTTGAATAACATTTCAAACATTCGAAGAAGCACCTAGAAGAAAGAGCTACTTTAGCCCTGAGGTAAAGGCTACTACTCTAGACTTGTCCTTACAAAATTTAAAACTTAAGCCTGTTTTTTTCTCATCTATATAGTTTATTTTCTCACATAAAAAATTATAAATAGTATAATTGAGTGAGTACATTTCTTACTCATAAAGCATAATTCACTTTATGGTTTATTATGTACAAATGTATAGTCCCTTCTTATATAATTTATTATTTTTTTTAATTTTTAAAAAAAAATGTTTATTTACTTTGAGAAAGAGAGAGAGCATGAGTATGCACACGCATGTGAGTAGGAGTGGGGCAGAAAGAGAGGGAGAGAGAACTCTAAGCAGGCTCCATGCTGTCAGGGCAGAGTCTGACACAGGCCTCAATCTCATGAACTTTGAGATCATGACCTGAGTCAAAATCAAGAGTCAGATGCTTAACCCACTAAACCACCAGGTGCCCCTGATTTCTTTTTTAAAAAAGCAAAACAAATATATCATTTTTAATAGATTAAAAAACAATTTACATATGCTCATCAAGACAATAATTTTAGTAAAAATGGAAATCAGTCACTATACTTTTCCTTGAGTTGTTCAAAGAATTACCTTTCAATTCTTATTTGTCTACATGATTGAGTAATACATGTGCATTTTTTAGATTTGATATAAACATCAATAAGAAATCATCAGTAAAAGCATTCACTGCTAAAACAAAACTCGACATTCTCTAACAGAAAAAAAATGATTCTAAACAGAGTAGCATCAGGTACGGTATAGGGAATCTAGTTGATGGTATTATAATAGCATTGTATAGTAACATATGGTAACTAGACTTGTAGTGAGCATAGCATAACTTATAGACTTGTCAAATCATTATGTTGTACACATGAAACTAATGTAATATTGTGTATTAACTATGCTGCAATTAAAATAAATACACTGGTATTCACACGTCCATCATACAATAAGAAATAACAGACATGCAAAGAAGGAAGAAAATGTGATCTGTAACTAGGACAAAAATGCAATTAATGGAAACAAACCTAGAGATTACAAAAATGTTAAAATCGCTGTTATAAGAGTTTCAATACTTTAAAGGAAAAGATGGACATAATGGACAAAGAAATAGGAGATGTCATTAGAAAAATAGACACAATAAAAAAATACAAATAAAAAAAATCAACAGATCAGTTTAACAGAGGTTTGGACACTGCAAAAGAAAAGATCAGGTGATTTGAAGACTGACTGATCAATAGAAATTATTGAAACTGCAACACTGAGAGAAAACAAAAGGAGGAATCTCAGTAATGTGTGGAACAATATTAAGTGGTTTACTATTAAGTAATTGGAGCCCCAGAAGAAAATGAAAGAGAAGCTAAGTACAAAAATTATGTGAGGATATGATTGTCAGAATGTTTCCAAATTTGATGGAAAATTTGCTCAGTATCCCCCAGAGAAGATTAAAAAGGACAAACAAACAAAAAACACTCAGTTACATTATAGCCAAATTGTTGGATATCAAAAATGAAGAGGAGCACCCAGGTGGCTCAGTCAGTTAAACACTTGACTCTTGATTTTGGCTCAGATCATGATCTCATTGTTTGTGGGTTCAAGCCCCACATAGGGCTCTACACTGACAGCACAGAACCTGCTTGGTATTCTCTCTCTCCCTCTCACTCTGTCTCTCCCCTGCTTATGCTGTCTCTCTCTCTCTCTCTCTCAAAATGAATAAATAAACTTTAAAAAAAAGAAAATCTAATTGCATCAAAAAGAATAAAATGCCTAGGAATAAATTTAACCAAGGAAGTGAAAGACTTGTACCTGAAAGCTATAAAACATTGATGAAATAAATTGAAGAAAACACAAATAAGATTAATTCTTCCAGTTAATATTATTAACACTAATTCTTCCAATTAATATTATTAACATAATTAATATTATTTAAATGTTCATATTACTGAAAGTAATCTACAGATTCAATGCAATCCCTATCAAAATACCAATGACATTTTTCACAGAAATAGAACAAGCAATCCTAAAATTCATATGGAATCACAAAGGACACAAAAAGCTAAATTAATCATGAGCAAAAAGAACAAAGCTGGAGGCTTCTTGCTTTCTGATTTCAAATTAAATTATAAAGCTATGGTAATCAAAACTGTATGGTATTGGAATAGAAACAGATACAGAGATCAATGGAACACAATAGTGAGCTCAGAAACAAACTCATGCATATACAGTCAATTTATTTATGAGAAAGGAGCTAAGAATATACAATAGAGTAAGGATAAGAATATACAATGGTGTAAGGATAGTCTCTTCAATAAATAGTGTTGGGCAAACTGGACAGCCACATGTAAAAGAATGAAACTAGATCACCATACACAGAAATCAACTCAAAATGGATTAAAGACTTAGAATAACACCTGAAACCATAAAACTCCTGGAAAAAAACTCCTTGGTATCAGTCTTAGTGACAATATTTTGGATATGATATTGAAAGCAACAAAAGTGGGACTACATTAAAGTAAAAGGCTTTGCACAGCAAAAGAAATCAATACTATGAAAAGGCAACCTATCAGATGGGAGACAATATTTACAAAACATATATATGATGAGGTATTAATAACCAAAATAAAGAACTCCTACAATTCAATAGCAAAACACATAATAATAACTCAACTAAGAAATGAGTAATGGATCTGAAGAGACATTTTTCCCAAAGACATAAAAATGGCCAATAGGTACATGAAAAGGGCTCAACACCACTAATCATCATGTAAATACAGGTCAAAATCACAATGTGTTATTACCTCATATGTGTTATGATGGTTTTTATTCTAAAGTCAATAGATAACAAGTGTTGGCAAAGTTGTGGAGAAAAAGCAGCCCTACACTGTTGGTGTTAATTGGTGAATTGGTACACCCATTTTGAAAACCAGTATGGAGATTTCTCAAAAAAATAAAATGGAACTTCCATATGGTTTAGCAATCTCACTTTCAGATATATTTCCAAAGAAAACAAAATCAGAATCTCAGAGGGAACTATATGTACTCCCAAGTTTATTGCAGCAATACTTACAGTAGATAAGATATGAACACAATCTCTTTTTTCATGAGTGGGTAAAAAAATGTGGTAAATGTATAGAATGGAATACTATTCAGCCACAAAAATAAGGAAATCTTGCCACTATGACAACATGAATGAATCTGGAGGACATTGTGCTGAGGGAAATAAGTCAGACACAGAAAGCAAATACTTCATGATCTTGGTTACATGTGGAATCTAAAAGACTTGAACTCATAATAAAAGGAAATAGAATGGTCTTTTCAGGGGCTAGGGCATGGGGGAATGGTGGGGGGATGTTGACTTAAGAGTACAGACTTTCAGTTATAAGATGAACAAAGTTTTGGAGACCTAATATACAATGTGATGACTATGATTAATAATAATTTACTGTTTAGTTGAAATTTGCTAAATGAGTACATTTCTTGTGTTCTCATTACACACACACACCCATCTTCAAAGTAAACTATATGATGTGATGGATATGTTAATTGGTTGATTGTCATTTTGGATTCACTGCATAATGTATATCAAAAGATCATGTGGTACATGTTAAATATTTACAATTTTTATTTGTCAGTCATACCTCAATAAAACTGGAAAAGAATATGTATATATAAACGCACTCATAGATTAAAAATGAAAGGGTAGAAAATATATATACCATGAACCTTAATGAGGTAGGTATATTAATATCAGATTGAATAGATTTCAAGATAAGAGCTTTACCAGATAGAAAGTGACATTTTATAGTGGTGTAATTTCATCATGAAGACATAAGTGCTTTGAAGAAATGCTAAGAATTACTTTTAGTAATACAAGAGAAAAAAACAGGATATTTAATTTCTTTTGTTATTTTGGTACCCAGAACTGTTTCTCAGAGTACCTATACCTATAATTGTATGTAAGTTTTAGTAATTGCCATGGCTTTCTCTTATGATTTTTATGATTATGGCAGATATCTTGGTGTGCATGATAGTCATTTCCCCACTCTTCCTTGCTCTCAGAACCTTAATTATGTTTGGATGGTGATATGGCCCATCCTGGAAAATAAATCATGATTAGTCTATCATTCAGAACAATCCATTTCCATGTTTTTAAATGATGGAAATAGATATGGGACTTTGATTATCTTCTGGAAAATAGAATATAAGAGATAATCTACTTCTGTGGAAGTTTGTCATTATATATAAGGGAGTCCTATATACAGAAAACATTTTTGTCTTATGCCTTTCATTCGTACTTGGAACACTTGTGCAATTTTTAGATTGCAGCAGATATCATGAGGCATTGGTGAAGGCATTGCCAAATCTTTGAGTGGAACAACAACAACAAAAAATCTTCAGTGAATGAACTAAACTTTAAGTGACATATCTTCAGACATTTTGTGATATGAGATTAGATGACTTCCTTGTTTAAATAACTAATTCTTGGGAATTCTGTTACTTTCAGCAAATAACTTGAAGATATTTGAGTTATTATTTAAGAATAACATCATCAGGGCTCTACAAGATATCCAGTTAGATTTTGGGCTTATATGGTCAATATGAAGAGTCTAGGGAAATAATAGATCTAGAAATTTCATACGCCATCCAAAATTGAAAAGGCTGTTAAATAAAAATAAGTTTCTTTTTTAACTTTAATAATATATTTCCTGTATAATATCTACTCCACAAAACATTCTTACTAATATTTTTTCAAACGATTCCATATATTCATTGTAATAGCTACAAGAACTTTGCTAGTATTCACACATTTTATAATATACTATTTTCAGGATAATTTTGGCTTTCTATATTGGTTGCTTTCATATTATGCTATATTACATTATGTTATGTTATATTATGTTAGGATTTTTATAACAGACTAAATAAAACAGGTTATTTAAATCATCTAGACTAAGATGTGAATTGTTAGAGACTGATGATGTAATGTGGTTTATGATATCCCTCTCTTTTTAACTGATCCTCAAATGGTGGATCTCTGATTATATGCTCAACTTCCTTTCCTCAGGACCTTTTCCCTGTTCTCTTAAATAAATACTTAATATTTCAACTACCATCTGGATTATTTTGTACCATTGTGAACTCCATGCTCATTTATTTTCAAAAAACTAAAATGAACTATTTTCATATTTCTTTCTTTCTTAAATTTTATCACTATATATCTTTTTGATATAAATTATTTTGATATATTATTTTATATCTCTTTATATTGATAAAAATATACCATAAATAAAGAAGTCCCAAAGTCCATATTCATTCATTCTTTCTTTTATGTGTTCATTGATTTTTTGTTAATTTTACTTGACAAATATTTATCGAGTGCCTACTATATTTTTTTTTTTTAATTTTTTTTTTTTTAACGTTTTTTTATTTATTTTTGAGACAGAGAGAGACAGAGCATGAACGGGGGAGGGGCAGAGAGAGAGGGAGACACAGAATCGGAAGCAGGCTCCAGGCTCTGAGCCATCAGCCCAGAGCCTGACGCGGGGCTCGAACTCACGGACCGCGAGATCGTGACCTGGCTGAAGTCGGACGCTTAACCGACTGCGCCACCCAGGCGCCCCTGAGTGCCTACTATATTTAATGTTCAGTGAAAACGTTATAGGAACCAAGATGATTTCATATATATCATAGTTTATTTTTATGAAGTAAACACAGAAAATGAATTAAAACAAGTATAATTTATAAGTTAGTAAGCTAAATGAGTTATTTATTAAGGTAGTTAAGTTAGTAATTTAAACGCTGTAAAAGGAGTGTGCATGGGATTATGGTAACATTAAGGAGAGACATCTGATTTAGTATTTCTGAGGCTAAGAGCAAGAAAGATACAAAATATTGTTTCCAGTGACATTTCACCTTTATTTTGTAGAGAATTAGTGATAAAATGGCCAAAGATTGCATTAGATCATTGCTATCCCATAGAATGGGGTCTGCAATGATGAAAATGTTCTATATTTGCACCATCTAATAAAGCATACACAAGCCACATGTGGCTAATAAGCCCTTTAATCGCAGCTAGTATGACTGAGGAACTGAATTTTAAGCTTTAACTTAAATTTATATAGCTACTTGTGGCTAGTAACTATCATGCTGGATTGTGAAACTCTAGAAGAAGAAAATGCTTAGAAAGGTGAATATAAGTTTGAGTTCTACTGATTTAAGTACGATGTGATAAGATGCTTTGGAAAAAAAGAGTTATTCTTCAAGTTATAGAGAATCATAAAACTATGCAAGAGAGTTTGAAATTTTAAATCCTAAAGGCAATGGGCCCATTAAAGTCTTTTAAGAAGGGGATGGTAAAAACCAATTTACATTTAAAAACACAATTATGACAGCTGTGGAGGGAAGGATTGAAGTCCAAACACTGGAGACAGGCCACCACTTAGAAAATTAATCCTCATGATATATTATGAGGGTAGGAACTAAGACGAGGCAGTAAAATAGAGGAGGGGGGAGGAAAGGAGGAAGGCACTGAATATATTCGATTGATATCTTGGAGATAAAATTGATAAGACTAAGGAATATATTAAATGTAAACTGTCAAGGAGAGGACATTATTAAGCGTGACCCAGGTTTGGGTCAGAGGAAGATGTGTTTAATTTTACATAGATTGGGGTTGAAATGGATCTGAACTTCAGAATAGGGCGGACATATCTGTCTTCTTGGCTGGCTCTGATAAATGATGGAGTGCCCCAAGACTCAGTACTACTCTTCTTCCCATGCTTTTCAATCAGTGATCTTATCTGTTACACGGCTTTATAAGCTGATAACTCTTAAATATGTACTGACACCTTGATAACTCTACTGTCCTCCAAACTCACATGCCTGCTGTCTCCTTGATACTAAACTTGGATGTCTAATATGAACTTCATATTTAACATGGGCAAAATGAAATTCTTGATGACCACTACCCCAATGTATTTCTCCAGGCAACATCATGTCACCAGGTGCTCACATCAAGAACCCATCATTGATTCCTTACATTTCCTAACCTACTATATCCAAGCTCTTAGTAGGACATTTCAGCTCTGTTCAAAAACAGATTTGGCATCTGCCCACTTTTCTATACCTTCACTGGTACTTCCCAATTCCAAGCAAACATTGGTTCTTAACTGAATTATGTCCTCCTACCTGAACCTCTAGTACTTTCTCTCACCTTTATACATCCTATTCTTCAGCAAGCAGGCAAGTGTAATGTCAAAACAAATTTAATTATTAACATTTACATGAACTAAACCTTCCTTCAGCTTCCCATTTTACACTCAGGATGAACTCCAGTCTCTACATATTTTGTCTACCAATCTCCCTCTTTATCTACTTGCTCCAGTTTCTTTAGGTTTCTTTCTATTTTTCCACATACCAAGTTCATTGTTTCATTAAGGCCTTTACGCTTGCTGAGTCTTTTACTTGGAATGCTTTGTCTGTCAGTATTTTCTTGACCAGTGACTACTTATGAAAATATCAGCTCAGTTTTGTCTTTTCTGATAGAGTGACTAGTGCTCTAGCCACTGGGACCTAATAATGTGTTGCTTTATCTATGTCACAGCACTTAAAACAAAATTCTGATATTCATTTATTTGTTTACTTATTTATTTTCTCTTTCCTCCTCCCAGCATGCAATAACTGTGAGAATAAGAACCTTGTTTCCCTTGCTTACCATTATTTTCAGCAGACAACAGTTCCTGGTACCTAATGAATACATAATAAATGCTCAGTGGATGAAATAATGAACTGCTGTATAAAAAAAAAAGTGTAAGAGAAGATGCATTCAAATATTTCATCACAGAATAGATAATTCTAGTAACTAGTATAGTTATATATCACGATTCTGCTTCTCTTTTCATGGTCATGACAAAAATGGCAATTTGCACTTCTCTGAACTGAGTTTCTGTATATTCTCCAGCTTCCATTCTTCATACTTCTTTTAAATATCATTAAATTAGTCAGTGGTTAACATTCAAGTATCTAATTTCCTTTTCCAGGAAAGGACAAGTCTTGTCCCAATATAAACTGATGCAATTATTGTAACCTTCAGAGGGCAGTCTTACTTCCCTGTTTTAAAGTCTTAAGGGATGCTTTATTATCCACCCTATGAACTATAAATATCAATCTAGAGAGCAATTGAATATATAGATTTGGAGTTCAGGAGAGAAAAGTAATGAAAACAAGACTTTGGGAATTACTGATATACGTGTCAATTGTTCCTAAACCTGTGTCATTACCAGAATCATTTGAGTATCTTTTAAAATAGAGACTCCAGGGGTGCCTGGGTGGCTCAGTAGGTTAGGCGACCAACTTTAGCGGTTCGCGAGTTTGAACCCCGCGTCCGGCTCTGTGCTGACAACTCAGAGCCTGGAGCCCATTTCGGATTCCGTGTCTCCCTCTCTCTCTGCCCCTCCCCTGCTCTCTTTCCTTCAAAATAAATAAACATTAAAAAGTTAGAAAATAAAATAAAATAAAATATAGATTCCAGGAGTTTGTCATCAGACATTGTAATTCAGTGGACTGGGCCAGGAACTGAGAATTTATATTTTTATATAATCAACAGGTGTTTCTAGTAAAAAAATATATATATACATAGGTATGGAAATCACTTTTAGAGATGGTATTGAAACTCATGCATGTGTACTGAGTGACAATAGGTTTGAAGACAGAACTCTGTGGAATCACAATAGTTGTCAGGAAATGACAACTTGTTCAAATGTGTACACTTGGCTATGAAGGCAGAGATGGAAAATGGGCAGTAGAAAAAATAATAAGCAAGATCAAAGGATGACTGGCTATTATTTAAGATTGTAAGGAGTCATATTTATATACTAAGGATATTTGAAGCTTCTTATGAGAGAGAGTTTCACTGTAGAAGAGAAACAATGATTTGTTAAAAAAAAGGTTAAGAGGTGGTTGGAGAGGGGCGGTTAACTGAGGGCTGATTTTCATGTAGTGACAACCATGTGTCAGCAACAGTAGATGTTAACTATTTATCTCTACATAAACTTTATAAAGTGAGTGTTATTATTCCCATTAACTAATAAGAAAACAGATGTTCAATATACTTAAGTAAATTGCCCTTGTTCGTTTTTTTTTTAAATTTTTTTTAACGTTTATTTATTTTTGAGACAGAGAGAGACAGAGCATGAACGGGGGAGGGGCAGAGAGAGAGGGAGACACAGAATCCGAAGCAGGCTCCAGGCTCTGAGCCATCAGCCCAGAGCCCGACGCCGGGCTTGAACTCACCGACCGCGAGATTGTGACCTGAGTTGAAGTTGGAAGCCTAACCGACTGAGCCACCCAGGCGCCCCAAATTGCCCTTGTTCAAGCAACAAATACATAGAATAGATAGGAATTAGATGTTTATTTGTTTGCCTTTTGTTTTCCCTGCTCTTTCCCTTCTGAACAGTGTTTAGAATTGAGGAGAATGAGGGAAGGGAATGCATATTTGGGAAGAGAAAAACTTTTTCAGAAACTCATGGGAAAGAAGAAGAATGCATGTGAATGAGGATAAATGAATAGGTTGGGAAGGCAGTGTCAGGATTTAAGGGAAACAGCACAACTTAAAATAGCCATTGAGGAGAATTAGGCAAAAGACTTGACCATGTATAAGTAAACGTATAATTTGTTAAACCACATCTCTAGGGGAAAAAAGTCTAAGTTTTGGATGGTATTTCAAGTACTTCTGGAGTTAAATATGAACACACTTTCCAAAATGCTATTAGTCACAAATTTTCCATTGTTCAAGCATATGTACTTGAACAATAAGCCCACCAAAATATACATCATTTAAAAAAGTAGGTTCTTGCCTTAAAATGGAATAAATTAAATTTAAATAAGCCCAATTATACTTTTCATTCATTGGAGATGCTGATTATGTAGGAATATTTTATTGAGCATCATTTTGTAAAGCAAAAGATTGTATAATCTAAATAATCATATAATCAAAATAATCACCATTTAATACATTTCATAAATATGGATTTTCTATAGTGAGCATGTATTATTTAAGTAGGTCATACCTGCCATGAAAAATGTTAACTAAAATAAGCTATAGTTTTTTGTGTGTGTTTACATAACAATTTATCATTCACATTTCTAGTATGTAGCAGCTCAGAAAAGCATATAAAATTATATATATATGTATATATTTGATCTTGTCTAAAATATCATGAAAAATAGCATTTTTGATAGAAAAGTTATAGCACATATTTTTAGATATAATTTGCATTCAACCCACATGAAAGCTGTAGAAATCCATTCTGTTTGAAAATTAATTATTCCTGTCCTCAATATTGCCTTTGACAAGGTAAGAAACAGTTGGATTCATTCTAATTTGCTTCAAGTAGTGGTAATTAGAGAGGGTGTGAAGAACAGCTCTCCACTCAATTCTCTCTAATTATTATGAAACACATAATAAACCTCTTAGAAAAGCAAATGCTTTGAACCCACTACCCCCACCTCTCTAGAAATATAAAGTTACATGTTCTTTCCCTCTTTTGGTTTCATTTAAAGAGAAATATGTTGAGGATCCATTGCACATTTTCATGGGAAACCATTTTTGAAGGTTTTTACAGTTAAAACATGGAGCACACTAAAATCCCTTGAAAATTTTCACAAGTCTTGCTATCACATCATATCCTCTCTATCTTGCGTTATTGGAGTAACCTTGTGTTCATTCCTCATTAATTTAATTTGGTTTCTGTTCAGTAGCCCAGCCTATTGAGATATGCTTGAATCTGGATTGTGCTCATTATTTACATGCCCTATTTTTGGTCATTTGCAGATATGAGGAGCATATCTCAAACAACTTCATTCTTTTCACTGCAATAGCACAGAAAAAATCCAAGCTGTATGACAATTTACTAGACTAACCTTTATGTTGACTATGTGTCAATGGCCAATTTTTACTGCGATCGGTTGTGCAATATGTTTCAGTTTTGCCTAATCCTGGTATGATTGTTCCCTATTTTATTGAAACTTAATGTTTTAGGGGAGTCACAACACGTTTCCATAATTTTCTAGTGACTAATCTCTAGAATTGGCAAAGCCCACAAGTAAGAACTGAGAAAGCAGAGAATAAAGATGGGACAAGGAGAGGCCTGGAACCAGACTTTAGATCCCAATACATGCGATCTTAACCTACAGTGGAATTTTAGAAGGACTAGCACATTTCCTTCTAGAATTAGGTAAATGTGGTAAGCCAAATAGAGGTCCTCTAAAGATGATGGTGTAATAATCACTGTTGCCTGTGAGTATGTTAACTTACATAGCAAAAGGAGCTTTGACGATATAATTGGGGTTGTATACCCTAAAGTAGGGAAATTTTCCTGGATCCTTGGTGTGGGATCAATCTAGTCACATGAGCCCATAGAAGCAGAGAACAACCTGTAGCTGGAAGAAGGCAAAACAGAGATACATCAGAGGGCGTACCAAAGAGAATCTGAGCATAAAAAGGATTTGACATGCCATTTCAGGCTCTAAGATGTAGGGGCTCACTTGCAAGAATGGGGGAGAGGCTTCTTTTGGGAACTAAGGGGAGTCCCTAACTGACAGCTAATAGAGAAATGGGGGCCTCAGTCAAACAACCGAAAGGAATCAGATTTTCCTAACAACCTGAATGACTTAGGAAACAGATTCTTCTACGGAGTCTCTCTCTCTCTCTCTGTCTCTCTCTCTCTCTCTCTCTCCCTCTCTCTTTTTATGTTTATTTAATTTTGAGAGAGAGAGCGTGAGCATGTGAGCAGGGGAGGGGCAGAGAGCAAGGGAGACAGAGGATCAAAAGTAGGTTCTGCGCTGAGAGTGGAGGCAAAGAGCCTGATGCAGGGCTGAAACCCTTCAGCCCTGAGAGATTATGACCTGAGCCAATATCCATGCTTAACCGACTGAGCCATCCAGATGCCCCTGAAGCCTCTTGATGAGAACCCAGCAGGGCAACATTCTGATAGCGGCCTCAGAATCCAATCCAAAGCAGAGGCACCAATTGAGCCAACACAGACTATGGATGTACAGAGCTGTGAAAAAATAAATGTGTTGTTTCAAATCGCTAAGCTTGTGTAATCTATGCAGCAACCATAAAAAATTAATATAGCAATTAATATATTTAACAATTTTGATGTGAAGTTCAGTTGATTTTTTAAGATAAACAAAATGACAATAGTGATTTCTTGAAGTAAAGCTTTTACTTAATCACATCAAAAGATATTGATTGTGGTTTTCATGTTACATGTTTACTAACCTAAACTAAGTTTTACTTGTGACCAACCTTAAATATGGGCAATATTTGCTAGTCTTCAGTTTTATGGGAAAATGTTTTCACTTATCAAATTGCTATAGAAATTGAGGAATGAGAATGGAATACTTTGCTTTTATCATGATCAGAACAGTTTTCATAAATAAATAACCAGTTACAGTTAAAAGTGTTCTTCATTTAATGTCAGGACATCTGGGTTCTTTGACGAGGTTGACTCACATCAACTAGCGTCCTTGAGCAACTCCCTATCTCTGAGGATGCCCGCTGCATTGTCTGTAACACACGGGAGTTTGTAAAAATGATCTGCAGGACCTTTGCCAGCACTGAGAGCCTTTGGTTCTGGGAACAGCGCAGTCAGGGACAGGTGGGGATTGACAAGAAGAAATGGAAAAGGGAAAACTGTTCCTACTTTATCTTTCTCACAGAGTGGTCATGAGGATAAAAATAATAGCAACAAAAAGATTTTCCCTTTCTACCTTCAGGTGTTTTCCATCTGGGATTAGATTGCCATTCATTTGGACTAGCCAGGTGCTCACTTACTATCCTATTGTCTTTCCTGGGCTTCAAGTCCCTCCATATGTTGTTTACTCCACCTTTCTGATTTGAAAAATGTTTAACCTTTGTTTAAAGGAACCAAAGCAAACACAATTTTTTATATTTTCCTTCTGTCGGTCATCCATTAACATTTACCCTATTCCCAAATCAGTGAAATCTCCCCTTTCATTCTTCTATCCCCACATTGTTTTAAAAATCTTTTAAAAACATTTAACTACATTTCTAGAAATGTCTTTGTTTTATTCTGGTGATAACCTACCTGGACCAGGCACAACAGTCAATAATAATTTTTAGATAGATATTTACTGCCTGGCTTTAAAATATGCCCAGTTGCACCTTACCTACAAACGGAGCAGGCATCATATTTATGCAATGAAAAAAATGACCAATACGTTAAGTTAAACAAATGTAAATAAAATAAATGATGTCAAATGCCTAAATCACTTTAAATTTTGAATACTGAACTATTATAGAATGCTATCAATTACATTAATGTATTTTGTACAATATAATAGATTGCCTACAGGGGTCCGAGAAATATTGTTAGACTTGTTTTATTACATAGCTGCTTAAGGTTGAGATATTGTGTTGCATGAAGTGTGTGGAGTAGCATAAATACAGACCTAAGGGATTGGATTTTTTTTTTCTACATCTGGATTATAGTGGCCATGCTTGTAACTTGCTATTTTTTTCCCCGGGATATTGTTTCTTGTAAGTGTGTGCATGTGAAATTTGGCCAAAGTTTTAGTGTATTCCTCCTAGTGCCTGCTTATTGTTGTGCTGAATGTATTAGGGAGGGTCTTTCCCGTGTTTTAGAAGGAGCAGACTAGAGTACTCCAGGCTACAGCGAGTTTCCCATGGCTGCATACACCTCAGCCTTGTTCATTCCTAGCAGTTGACTTGGCCTTTTATTTGGCATAAATCTTCTTAACCTTTCTGCTAGCAAACCTTACGTGAACTCTAAAAACTCTTATGTGTTTGTGGAAAATACATCCTTACTACACATAGCTCCCCCCACCCCCGCAAACAACGTATGCTTAGGAATCTCCCTTCTCACCTCTCACTGCTAATTACCTATCCTTTCTCTAGGTTTTCCTTTTGTACCTATCATTTGGATTTTTTCTCAGACTTTTAAACAGGTTTAAGTTTCTCACATCTTAAGAAATCCTTTCGGGAACCTGGGTTGCTCAGTTGATTGAGTGCTGGATTCTTGATTTCAGCTCAGGTCATGATCTCATGGTTCGTGTGACTGAGCCCCATGTGGGGCTCCATGCTGACAGTGCAGAAAACGGGCTTGGGATTATCTCTCTCCCTCTCTCTGCCCCTCCACCCCAAAATTAATTAACTAATTAATTTAAAAACTCCTTTCACTTTGGTTAATTCTTATCTCTCTCCTTATATCCCCAATTCCCCAATTGGTGTGTAGTTTCTATTTTTTGATTTTCCACTTCCTCCTTAGTCCACTGCATTGTGACTTCTAATAGCACCAGTCATTTTTAAGAGGTTAAGTGCATTGGAAAATTTTCCAGAACTCATTTTATTTAACCTCCCAGTGGCGTGGGACACTATTGGTAACTCATTCCTTACTGAAAATCTCTTGCCGGCTTGCCTGGGTGGCTCAGTAGGTTTAGCATCCAACTTCAGCTCAGGTCATAATCTTGCAGTTGTGAGTTTGAGCCCTGCATCAGGCTCTGTGCTGATAGCTCAGAGCCTGGAGCCTGCTTTGGATTCTGTGTCTCCCTCTCTCTTTGCCCCACCCCAACTCATGCTTTGTCTCTCTCTGTCTCTCAAAAATAAACATAAAAAAAAAAAAAAAGAAAATCTCTTCCCTTTTTCCCCCACTATATACTATATCCCCTGGTATTCTCCCTTCTAACTGGCTGTTTTGTCTCCTTTGAAGGCTCATGTTTTCTGGTAATCAGATATTGAAACTTCTTTACTCTTACATTGGGTCCTTGACTGTGGTTTTCTATCTTGGACAATCACAACACAAGCCATCCATGTAGGCAAGCCAGAGGTAGGAATTATTTGTCTCCCATCCTCATACCTGCCCTGTGTCAAATCCATTACCAAATCCTGTGTGTTTTTTCCCTTCTGATTATTTTTTTGTATCTTCTACTTTCTATATTTCCACCAACTGACCCCTAGTCCAAGCCCCCATCTTCTGTCTCCTGAAGAACTACTTTCGCCTCCTGACAGGTAGCCCTGCATCCATCCTGCCCACTTTCCTGTTCTTTTACATATTTCAGGCAGGGTACATTTTCAAAATACACATTTTTGCTCCCTTCGACCACAAAACTCTTTATTTATTCTACATAGCAGGATAAAACCCCCATAATTTTAAATATAATTAAAACAGAATATATCTTTATGGTTTAGTCCTTGCTTACTGTATAGGTCTTCTCTCATATTCTACCTACTCATTTTTCCTACACCAGGTACGTTATCCATCTTTTCACTTCTGGAATGTTATAACACTTTTTCCTACAGCCCCAGTAACATTACTAAATACATTGTTTCTCTGACTGTTGGCTTTTTCTCCTTCTCACCCCCATAGGTAACTCCTACTTGCCCTTCATCTCTGATGTCAAAATATCTTTCTCACTGTGCTTTCATAGAACCATATTTTTTTGTGCTTTTATGAATCTTTCTCCTCGTTTGGTGTGGCAGTTAATCTCAGCTTGTACTTATATATTGATGAATGTGACACTGGAATAATTCCCCCATCCCACTAGATTGTCAAGCCTATGAAAGTTGAAAATATATCAATTTTTGCTTACAACTGAATATACTGTTTCTAGGTACTCAATAAGTTTTTATGTTGATTGAATGATTCTTGTCATCCTTGAACGATAACAAAAATTCAAGCTTCTCCACACTTCTGCAATGCCCTTGATTACATTTATTAAGTTTATTTATTTATTTTGAGAGACAGCATGTGCGTGAACAAGTGCAAGTTGAGGAGGGACAGAGAGAGAATCCCAAGCAAGTTCAATGAGACCCTGACGTGGGGCTCAAACTCACGAACCAAACTGTGAGATCAGGACCTGAGCTGAAACCAAGAGTCTGACACTTAACCAACTGAGCCATCCAGCTTCCCCCCTTAATTACAATTCTAAGATTTCCTATCCACAATTCTCATGACACTAACTCTTCATTCTTTCCTCATTAAATTTACATTTTCAATAAATATTCCTATAGTCTTTACCTCTTCAAAAAATTTCTTCTACCTTTTGCCTTATTGGTACTTCTCATGCATTGAGAGGCTGGAATCTGCTGTGCATAATTTTAATGGAATTAAGACAGTCAGGTCCAAAACACTGATTTTGTAGGTCTCTGTAAGATTCTCTGCCCTTTTGGTTAAAGATAGCCAGCTACACTGAGAACTTCCCTGATCTGGGGAAGGAAAACGGCATTGAAATCCAAGAGGCACAGAGAACTCCCTTGAGACGTAACTTGAATCGATCTTTTGCATGACATATCATAGTCAAACTGGCAAATACAAGGATAAAGAGAAAATTCTGAAAGCAGCTACGGATAAACGTGCTCTAACATATAAAGGGAGACCGATAAGACTCGTGACAAATCTCTCTGGTGAAATTGGCAGGCCAGAAAGGAATGGCAGGAAATCTTCAATGTGATGAACAGAAAAAAAATATGCAGCCAAGAATCCTTTATCCAGCAAGTCTGTCATTTAGAATAGAAGGAGAGATAAAGGTCTTCCCAAACAAACAAAAACTGAAGGAATTCGTCACCACTAAACCAGCCCTACAAGAGATCCTAAGGGGGATCCTGTGAGACAAAGTACCAGAGACATCGCTACAAGCATGAAACCTACAGACATCACAATGACTCTAAACCCATATCTTTCTATAATAACACTGAATGTAAATGGACTAAATGCACCAACCAAAAGACATAGGGTATCAGAATGGATAAAAAAACAAGACCCATCTATTTGCTGTCTATAAGAGACTCATTTTAGACCTGAGGACACCTTCAGATTGAAAGTGAGGGGATGGAGAACTATCTATCATGCTACTGGAAGTCAAAAGAAAGCTGGAGTGGCCATATTTATATCAGACGAACTAGACTTTAAATTAAAGGCTGTAACAAGAGATGAAAAAGGGCATTATATAATCATTACAGGGTCTATCCATCAGGAAGAGCTAACAATTATAAATGTCTGTGCACCGAATACGGGAGCCTCCAGATATATAAAACAATTACTCACAAACATAAGCAACCTTATTGATAAGAATGTGGTAATTGCAGGGGACTTTAATATTCCACTTACAACAATGGACAAATCATCTAGACACAGGATCAATAAAGAAACAAGGGCCCTGAATGATAACATTAGATCAGATGGACTTGACATATATTTAGAACTCTGCATCCCAAAGCAACAGAATATATTTTCTTCTCAAGTGCACATGGAACATTCTCCAAGATAGATCACATACTGGGTCACAAAACAGCCCTTCATAAGTATACAAGAATTGAGATCATGTCATGCATACTTTCAGACCACAATGCGATGAAGCTTGAAATCAACCACAGGAAAAGGTCTAGAAAACCTCCAAAAGCATGGAGGTTAAAGAACACCCTACTAAAGAATGAATGGGTCAACCAGGCAATTAGAGAAGAAATTTAAAAATATATGGAAATAAACTAAAATGAAAATACAACAATCCAAACGCTTTGGGATGCAGCGAAGGCAGTCCTGAGAGGAAAATACATTGCAATCCAGGCCTATCTCAAGAAACAAGAAAAATCCCAAATACAAAATCTAACAGCACACCTAAAGGAAATAGAAGCATAACAGGAAAGACAGACTAAACCCAGCAGAAGAAGAGAAATAATAAAGATGAGAGCAGAAATAAACAATATAGAATCTAAAAACTCTATAGAGCAGATCAATGAAACCAAGAGTTGGTTTTTTGAAAAAATAAACAAAATTGATAAATCTCTAGCCAGGCTTCTCAAAAAGAAAAGGGAGATGACCCAAATAGATAAAATCATGAATGAAAATGGAATTATTACAACCAACCCCTCAGAGATACAAGCGGTTATCAGAGAATACTATGAAAAATTATATGCCAACAAATTGGACAACCTGAAAGAAATGGACAAATTCCTAAACACCCACACGCTTCCAAAACTCAATCAGGAGGAAATAGAAAGCTTGAACAGACCCATAACCAGCGAAGAAATTGAATCGGTTATCAAAAATCTCCCAACAAATAAGAGTCCAGGACCAGATGGCTTCCCAGGGGAGTTCTACCAGACGTTTAAAACAGAGATAATACCTATCCTTCTCAAGCTATTCCAAAAAATAGAAAGGGACGGAAAACTTCCAGACTCATCTATGAAGCCAGTATTACTTTGATTCCTAAACCAGACAGAGACCCAGTAAAAAAAGAGAACTACAGGCCAATATCCCTGATGAATATGGATGCAAAAATTCTCAATAAGATACTAGCAAATCAAATTCAACAGCATATAAAAAGAATTATTCACCATGAACAAGTGGGATTCATTCCTGGGCTGCAGGGCTGGTTCAACATTCACAAATCAATCAACATGATACATCACGTTAATAAAAGAAAAGATAAGAACCATATGATCCTGTCAATCGATGCAGAAAAGGTCTTTGACAAAATTCAGCATCCTTTCTTAATAAAAACCTTCGAGAAAGTCGGGATAGAAGGAACATACTTAAACATCATAAAAGCCATTTATGAAAAGCCCACAGCTAACATCATCCTCAATGGGGAAAAACTGAGAGCTTTTTCCCTGAGATCAGGAACACGACAGGGATGCCCACTCTCACCGCTGTTGTTTAACATAGTGTTGCAAGTTCTAGCATCAGCAATCAGACAACAAAAAGAAATCAAAGGCATCAAAATTGGCAAAGATGAAGTTAAGCTTTCACTTTTTGCAGATGACATGATATTATACATGGAAAATCCGATAGACTCCACCAAAAGTCTGCTAGAACAGATACATGAATTTAGCAAAGTTGCAGGATACAAAATCAATGTACAGAAATCAGTTGCATTCTTACACACTAATAATGAAGCAACAGAAAGACAAATAAACTGATCCCATTCACAATTGCACCAAGAAGCATAAAATACCTAGGGAAATCTAACCAAAGATGTACAAGATCTGTATGCTGAAAACTATTGAAAGCTTATGAAAGAAATTGAAGAAGATATACAGAAATGGAAAAACATTCCATGCTCATGGATTGGAAGAATAAATATTATTAAAATGTCAATACTACCCAAAGCTATCTACACATTCAATGCAATCCCAATCAAAATTGCACCAGCATTCTTCTCGAAGCTAGAACAAGCAATCCTAAAATTTGTATGGAACCACAAAAGACCCCGAATAGCCAAAGTAATTTTGAAGAAGACCAAAGCAGGAGGCATCACAATCCCAGACTTTAGCCTCTACTACAAAGCTGTCATCATCAAGACAGCATGGTATTGGCACAAAAACAGACACATAGACCAATGGAATAGAATAGAAACCCCAGAACTAGATCCACAAACGTATGGCCAACTCATCTTTGACAAAGCAGGAAAGAACATCCAATGGAAAAAAGACAGTCTCTTTAACAAATGGTGCTGGGAGAACTGGACAGCAACATGCAGAAGGTTGAAACTAGACCACTTCCTCACACCATTCACAAAAATAAACTCAAAATGGATAAAGGACCTGAATGTGAGACAGGAAACCATCAAAACCTTAGAGGAGAAAGCAGGAAAAGACCTCTCTGACCTCAGCCGTAGCAATCTCTTACTCGACACATCCCCAAAGGCAAGGGAATTAAAAGCAAAAGTGAACTACTGGGACCTCATGAAGATAGGAAACTTCTGCACGGCAAAGGAAATAATCAACAAAACTAAAAGTCAACCAACGGAATAGGAAAGATATTTGCAAATGACATATCGGAAAAAGGGCTAGTATCCAAAATCTATAAAGAGCTCACCAAACTCCACACCCAAAAAATAAATAATCCAGTGAAGAAATGGGCAGAAAACATGAATAGACACTTCTCTAAAGAAGACATCCGGATGGCCAACAGGCACATGAAAAGATGCTCAACATCGCTCCTCATCAGGGAAATACAAATCAAAACCACACTCAGATATCACCTCACGCCAGAGTGGCCAAAATGAACAAATCAGGAGACTATAGATGCTGGAGAGGATGTGGGAAACGGGAACCTTCTTGCACTGTTGTTGGGAATGCAAACTGGTGCAGCCACTCTGGAAAACAGTGTGGAGGTTCCTCAGAAAATTAAAAATAGACCTACCCTATGACCCAGCAGTAGCACTGCTAGGAATTTACCCAAGGGATACAGGAGTACTGATGCATAGGGGCACTTGTACCCCAATGTTTATAGCGGCACTCTCAACAATAGCCAAATTATGGAAAGAGCCTAAATGTCCATCAACTGATGAATGGATAAAGAAATTGTGGTTTATATACACAATGGAGTACTACGTGGCAATGAGAAAGAACGAAATATGGCCCTTTGTAGCAACATGGATGGAACTGGAGAGTGTTATGCTAAGTGAAATAAGCCATACAGAGAAAGACAGATACCATATGGTTTCACTCTTACGTGGATCCTGAGAAACTTATCAGAAACCCATGGGAGAGGGGAAGGAAAAAAAAAAGAGGTTAGAGTGTAAGAGAGCCAAAGCATAAGAGACTCTTAAAAACTGAGAATAAACTGAGGGTTGATGGGGGGTGGGAGGGAGGGGAGGGTGGGTGATGGGTATTGAGGAGGGCACCTTTTGGGATGAGCACTGGCTGTTGTATGGAAACCAATTTGACAATAAATTTCATATATTGAAAAAAAAAAGATAGCCAGCTACATCACCTAGTTTTTCTCATTGTTGTCATCTGTTGCCCTCTAGCTCATTCCCCATTTCCCAAAGATTTTGAATTGCACTAATTTATAAATTCATGTAAAATACCTGATGAGTTATTAGCATGCTCTGCACTCAGATCAAAATGTTAAACAACACATAAAAGGCCCAGCTGTTAAATGGCACCGAAGAGTGGTAGAGAGAACATATGGTCAACAAACAAGAAAATTGATTAATGGATTATTTTCAGATAGTCAAGAAACTAAGAGGGAAAATAATGAAAGGTGGTTTGGAAATGACTGAGGGAGGTATGTAGTTTAGATTATTTGGATGGTTTGGGAAAGCCTGTGAGGAGGTGCATGGAAACCTAATATCCTTAAGGCTAACAACTTTCATAGTTGTATTGTGAAGGTGGTAAAGTTTAAAAGCCTGAGCCCCAGTGTATGAAGTCTCCAGATGACTTTAAGGAGTGGGATAGGGCTATGACGGTGCACCTCTGAGCATAGAGCTTCTGTTATTATAAGTTTTCCGTGTATTTCCTATTTGTCTTCTTTCCTGCTCCTCAACCACTATACACACAGGCACACACAAACCAAGTGATTTCACCCTTCCCTATGTTTTTGCCTCTTTGAAATGAGCTAACCCATGGAGAAAGGAGAAGAGCCAGAAAGAAAGCTAAGATATGGTTCAGTCTAAGCCCCTTGACTCAGGACAATGATCTGACTGGAGCAATGTGGCATTCTAGAAACCTTTCCCTTTTTATTCTCTTTCCAAAGTATGCCTACCTTTTGTCTGCTCCCAGCACTCCTTCCTTGTCCCATACACAAAAGGAATACCAGCACCTTCTGGCTCCACAAGACAATTTTCTATAATTTCATGTGTGTGTGTGTGCGTGTGTGTGTGTGTTGGGTATGTGGCTGGGAGAGAGTCCTATGCTTCATTAGTTCCTTTTGTTTCTCTGACATCTCTAGGGTTGAATCAGAGTGGAAACCACCAGCTTGTATTGAGTTCACTCTCTAGTTAAAAAAAAAAAAAAAAGTTTACCAGTTACCTAATTGCACATGAAAAAAAAACAAAAACAAACCCTTCTTAGTTCTATTTTTACTTGACCTTGACCTTGACCTCTCTGTAAAATTTTATTCTGTTGATCACTCTACTACTTCTTAGAACTCCCCATTTTTTTTTTTTTTTTAAATTTTTTTTTTCAACATTTATTTATTTTGGGACAGAAAGAGACAGAGCATGAACGGGGGAGGGGCAGAGAGAGAGGGAGACACAGAATCGGAAACAGGCTCCAGGCTCTGAGCCATCAGCCCAGAGCCTGACGCGGGGCTCGAACTCACGGACTGCAAGATCGTGACCTGGCTGAAGTCGGACGCCCAACCGACTGCGCCACCCAGGCGCCCCATAGAACTCCCCATTTTTAAAGATTCCACTACACCATTCTCCTCTGATTAATGGTCCATCCTACGTATTTCTAGATAAAATTCAGTGTCTTAAATACGGCACATGAGACTCTTTTAGTCCTCTCCATCATGGCAGACATGTTCACCACCATACTGGTACCCATGGCACAGCCCTGCTTGCGTCATTAGTCACCAATATGTGTCCTGTGTCAGTCCCTTTCTTGTTTGTCTTGTTTATCACATACTTGCTTGAATTCCCTCTGCTTGAATTATCCCTCGGCCCAACCCCTCTCTCTTTCCAATCTCCTTAGCAAACTCTCCTCTTCTTGGAATAAAGAAAAGACAAAAAAGGAAACAAAACAGCATTTGTATTTACTGGCATTATCTAGCATGCCAGAACTCTTTCCATTTCCTTTTTTTGACTTCATCATTTTTTTTTCATATTGCTCTAGTGGTTACTGTATATCTCATCTTGTGACTCTATGATTAATCTGTGAGCTCCTGTATGGCATAGGTTTTGTTCCTTCAAGAATTTGTGGTATATACTAGTTAGCTAATAAATATTTGTTACATTAATAATTTGAGGAATAATAAATATTTGCCATGGGCAAGGTTCTTATAAAAATAGCCAGTTAGTATATTGATAAAGTAATTATCATAGAAAAATTAATGTGGTTTCTTTTTGTTTTTTTTGTTGTTAAACTTCCACTTTGTAGACAGTAATATTTTCAACTTTCTAATAAAGTAGAGCAAACATTTTTGGATTCTCCAGAAGCATTGATATTGTTCAAATGAAAAAATATTACATATCATTGTGGGGCATTTATTGATATTTATGAAAAATGTTTTCCTTACACATGAATTTTATATTGGTTTATCGTGGGTACTATTTAAGTACAAATGTTCCTTGACTTACAGTGGGGTAGGTCCTGATAAACTCATTGTAAATTGCAAATATCATAAGACAAGAGTGCATTTAATACACTTAAACTACCAAACATCATAATTTAGCCTAGCCGCCTTTAAATGCGCTCAGAACACTTGCATAAGTCCCCAAATGTAGGTTTTATTTGGGAAAAATCATCTAACATAAACTATTTATTAAATAGGGTTAAAGTGTTGAATATCTTATGTAATTGATTGAATACTCTACTGAAGGTTGTGGGGAAAATAGGTTCAAGAATCCCTTATACTTACATAAATGGGCTTAGGGTGGAAAACCGCCACCATGGGGTGAAAGTGCCGAAGGTTATTTAGGCAGATATTTTAATGGAATCACGAGTAACTTGTTATATCAGCTGCAGGAAATTACTTTCCATCTGGCGCCAATATACTATTGTGCTTTGATCACAAACTCCACTTGCCCACCCTACACCCCCCCCCCCCCCGACCCTTTGCTTCTTACACACACAGGTTAATGATTGCTATCTGATTGTTTTCTCCACATTCACCATGTGTGTAAGATCTTGAGCGCTCAATCAACACAGAGAGGGAACCCCGTTCCAGTGCTTGTCTCCTCCCGGACATTAGCCTCTTTCCTATTCAATTCTGCCTCTGCTCCCTAGCTGTTCAAGAGAGAACTTCCAGACTCAGTCTGTGACATAAGGTAAGAAACAGAATGGTTGTAGGGGTACAGGATGGTTGTAAGCGTATCGATTGTATACCCTCACGATCACACGGCTGGTTGGGAGCTGCCATTGCCCAGCATCCCGAGACAGTACTGTACTACATATCGCTAGCCTGGGAGGATGTCAAAATTCAAAGTACAGTTTCTAATGAATATGTGTTGCCTTTGTAACATCACAAAAACAAAAACTTGCAAGTTGAACCCCAGTAAGTCGGAAACTGTACTTTATGTTAGATGAAGTTTGAACATATTTGTGTAATTGGACAAAACAAGAATCAACATAAAAATAAACATATCTGACTTTCAGCTACCTCTTCCCCTCTTACAAATCTCAAAAGCAATTACAGGAAGATAATTGAGGTACCGGATAATACCACAAAGGAGGTCATTCATTTCTACGCAATTAAACTATTTTTCAAAGCGCCTTTGTGTTTGAAAAATAATGTTGATGAAAAGAACGTCTTTCCTGGAGGTAAACTAGCCAGAACATTCTGTTTCTCTCTACCAAGGTGGATGACCTACTACTGCTACAGGGGACCGTTAAGGAGACTTAAGTACAAAACAAGCAAAAAAATCACTGACAACTACTTTAAATCCTTTCTCTCTCTCTACTTGGCATAATATTTTTTGTTACTTTCTTAAGATTAATGAGATATTAATCCTTACCAGTACCATTCTAAGAGACTCTGCACACGTTATTTTTTTTTCAAATAAGAGGCAATTTCCCTTTCATTAATGCCCAAAAGAATGATCTACATTTAATTGATTCAGAATTAATCATATTTTCTATGAGACATTTATTTTGTTTTTTGTTTTTTTTTTATTTTTTAATATATGAAATTTACTGTCAAATTGGTTTCCATACAACACCCAGTGCTCATCCCAAAAGGTGCCCTCCTCAATACCCATCACCCACCCTGCCCTTCCTCCCACCCCCCATCAACCCTCAGTTTGTTCTCAGTTTTTAACAGTCTCTTATGCTTTGGCTCTCTCCCACTCTAGCCTCTTTTTTTTTTTTTTTTTTCCTTCCCCTCCCCCATGGGTTTCTGTTATGTTTCTCAGGATCCACATAAGAGTGAAACCATATGGTATCTGTCTTTCTCTGTATGGCTTATTTCACTTAGCATCACACTCTCCAGTTCCATCCATGTTGCTACAAAAGGCCATATTTCATTTTTTCTCATTGCCACGTAGTACTCCATTGTGTATATAAACCACAATTTCTTTATCCATTCATCAGTTGATGGACATTTAGGCTCTTTCCATAATTTGGCTATTGTTGAGAGTGCCGCTATAAACATTGGGGTACAGGTGCCCCTATGCATCAGTACTCCTGTATCCCTTGGGTAAATTCCTAGCAGTGCTATTGCTGGGTCATAGGGTAGGTCTATTTTTAATTTTCTGAGGAACCTCCACACTGCTTTCCAGAGCGGCTGCACCAATTTGCATTCCCACCAACAGTGCAAGAGGGTTCCTGTTTCTCCACATCCTCTCCAGCATCTATAGTCTCCTGATTTCTTCATTTTGGCCACTCTGACTGGCGTGAGGTGATATCTGAGTGTGGTTTTGATTTGTATTTCCCTGATAAGGAGCGACGTTGAACATCTTTTCATGTGCCTGTTGGCCATCCGGATGTCTTCTTTAGAGAAGTGTCTATTCATGTTTTCTGCCCATTTCTTCACTGGGTTATTTGTTTTTCGGGTGTGGAGTTTGATGAGCTCTTTATAGATTTTGGATACTAGCCCTTTGTCCGATGTGTCATTTGCAAATATCTTTTCCCATTCCGTTGGTTGCCTTTTAGTTTTGTTGGTTGTTTCCTTTGCTGTGCAGAAGCTTTTTATCTTCATAAGGTCCCAGTAATTCACTTTTGCTTTTAATTCCCTTGCCTTTGGGGATGTGCCGAGTAAGAGATTGCTACGGCTGAGGTCAGAGAGGTCTTTTCCTGCTTTCTCCTCTAAGGTTTTGATGGTTTCCTGTCTCACATTCAGGTCCTTTATCCATTTTGAGTTTATTTTTGTGAATGGTGTGAGGAAGTGGTCTAGTTTCAACCTTCTGCATGTTGCTGTCCAGTTCTCCCAACACCATTTGTTAAAGAGACTGTCTTTTTTCCATTGGATGTTCTTTCCTGCTTTGTCAAAGATGAGTTGGCCATACGTTTGTGGGTCTAGTTCTGGGGTTTCTATTCTATTCCATTGGTCTATGTGTCTGTTTTTATGCCAATACCATGCTGACTTGATGATGACAGCTTTGTAGTAGAGGCTAAAGTCTGGGATTGTGATGCCTCCTGCTTTGGTCTTCTTCTTCAAAATTACTTTGGCTATTCGGGACCTTTTGTGGTTCCATATGAATTTTAGGATTGCTTGTTCTAGTGTCGAGAAGAATGCTGGTGCAATTTTGATTGGGATTGCATTGAATGTGTAGATAGCTTTGGGTAGTATTGACATTTTGACAATATTTATTCTTCCAATCCATGAGCAGGGAATGTCTTTCCATTTCTTTATATCTTCTTCAATTACCTGCATAAGCTTTCTATAGTTTTCAGCATACAGATCTTTTACATCTTTGGTTAGATTTATTCCTAGGTATTTTATGCTTCTTGGTGCAATTGTGAATGGGATCAGTTTCTTCATTTGTCTTTCTGTTGCTTCATTGTTAGTGTATAAGAATGCAACTGATTTTTGCACATTGATTTTGTATCCTGCAGCTTTGCTGAATTCATGTATCAGTTCTAGCAGACTTTTGGTGGAGTCTATCGGATTTTCCATGTATAATATCATGTCATCTGCAAAAAGCGAAAGCTTGACTTCATCTTTGCCAATTTTGATGCCTTTGATTTCCTTTTGTTGTCTGATTGCTGATGCTAGAACTTCCAGCACTATGTTAAACAAGAGCGGTGACAGTGGGCATCCCTGTCGTGTTCCTGATCTCAGGGAAAAAGCTCTCAGTTTTTCCCCGTTGAGGATGATGTTAGCTGTGGGCTTTTCATAAATGGCCTTTATGATCTTTAAGTATGTTCCTTCTATCCCGACTTTCTCAAGGGTTTTTATTAAGAAAGGGTGCTGGATTTTGTCAAAGGCCTTTTCTGCATCGATTGACAGGATCATATGGTTCTTATCTTTTCTTTTGTTAATGTGATGTATCACGTTGATCGATTTGCGAATGTTGAACCAGCCCTGCATCCCAGGAATGAATCCCACTTGATCATGGTGAATAATTCTTTTTATATGCTGTTGAATTCGATTTGCTAGTATCTTATTAAGAATTTTTGCATCCATATTCATCAGGGATATTGGCCTGTAGTTCTCTTTTTTTACTGGGTCTCTGTCTGGTTTAGGAATCAAAGTAATACTGGCTTCATAGAATGAGTCTGGAAGTTTTCCTTCCCTTTCTATTTCTTGGAATAGCTTGAGAAGGATAGGTATTATCTCTGTTTTAAACGTCTGGTAGAACTCCCCTGGGAAGCCATCTGGTCCTGGACTCTTATTTGTTGGGAGATTTTTGATAACCGATTCAATTTCTTCGCTGGTTATGGGTCTGTTCAAGCTTTCTATTTCCTCCTGATTGAGTTTTGGAAGAGTGTGGGTGTTTAGAAATTTGTCCATTTCTTCCAGGTTGTCCAATTTGCTGGCATATAATTTTTCATAGTATTCCCTGATAATTGTTTGTATCTCTCAGGAATTGGTTGTAATCATTCCATTTTCACTCATGATTTTATCTATTTGGGTCATCTCCCTTTTCTTTTTGAGAAGCCTGGCTAGAGGTTTGTCAATTTTGTTTATTTTTTCAAAAAACCAACTCTTGGTTTCGTTGATCTGCTCTACAGTTTTTTTAGATTCTATATTGTTTATTTCTGCTCTGATCTTTATTATTTCTCTTCTTCTGCTGGGTTTAGGCTGCCTTTGCTGTTCTGCTTCTATTTCCTTTAGGTGTGCTGTTAGATTTTGTATTTGGGATTTTTCTTGTTTCTTGAGATAGGCCTGGATTGCAATGTATTTTCCTCTCAGGACTGCCTTCGCTGCATCCCAAAGCGTTTGGATTGTTGTATTTTCATTTTCGTTTGTTTCCATGTATATTTTAATTTCTTCTCTAATTGCCTGGTTGACCCACTCATTCGTTAGTAGGGTGTTCTTTAACCTCCATGCTTTTGGAGGTTTTCCAGACTTTTTCCTGTGGTTGATTTCAAGCTTCATAGCATTGTGGTCTGAAAGTATGCATGGTATAATTTCAATTCTTGTAAACTTATGAAGGGCTGTTTTGTGACCCAGTATATGATCTATCTTGGAGAATGTTCCATGTGCACTCGAGAAGAAAGTATATTCTGTTGCTTTGGGATGCAGAGTTCTAAATATATCTGTCAAGTCCATCTGATCCAATGTATCATTCAGGGCCCTTGTTTCTTTATTGACTGTGTGTCTAGATGATCTATCCATTTCTGTAAGTGGGGTGTTAAAGTCCCCTGCAATGACCACATTCTTATCAATAAGGTTGCTTATGTTTATGAGTAATTGTTTTATATATCTGGGGGCTCGGGTATTTGGTGCATAGACATTTATAATAGTTAGCTCTTCCTGGTGGATAGACCCTGTGATTATTATATAATGCCCTTCTTCATCTCTTGTTACAGCCTTTAAAGTCTAGTTTGTCTGATATAAGTATGGCTACTCCAGCTTTCTTTTGGCTTCCAGGAGCATGATAAATAGTTCTCCATCCCCTCACTCTCAATCTAAAGGTGTCCTCAGATCTAAAATGAGTCTCTTGTAGACAGCAAATAGATGGGTCTTGCTTTTTTATCCATTCTGATACCCTATGTCTTTTAGTTGGCGCATTTAATCCATTTACATTCAGTGTTATTATAGAAAGATATGGGTTTAGAGTCATTGTGATGTCTGTATGTTTTATGCTTGTAGTGATGTCTCTGGTACTTTGTCTCACAGGATCCCCCTTAGGATCTCTTGTAGGGCTGGTTTCGTGGTGACAAATTCCTTCAGTTTTTGTTTGTTTGGGAAGACCTTTATCTCTCCTTCTATTCTAAATGACAGACTTGCTGGATAAAGGATTCTCGGCTGCATATTTTTTCTGTTTAGCACACTGTAGATATCGTGCCAAGCCTTTCTGGCCTGCCAAGTTTCAAAGGAGAGATCAGTCACGAGTCTTATAGGTCTCCCTTTATATGTGAGGGCACGTTTATCCCTTGCTGCTTTCAGAATTTTCTCTTTATCCTTGTATTTTGCCAGTTTCACTATGATATGTCGTGCAGAAGATCGATTCAAGTTACGTCTGAAGGGAGTTCTCTGTGCCTCTTGGATTTCAATGCCTTTTTCCTTCCCCAGTTCAGGGAAGTTCTCAGCTATAATTTGTTCAAGTACCCCTTCAGCACCCTTCCCTCTCTCTTCCTCCTCTGGGATACCAATTATGCGTATATTATTTTTTTTTAGTGTATCACTTAGTTCTCTAATTTTCCCCTCATACTCCTGGATTTTTTTATCCCTCTTTCTTTCAGCTTCCTCTTTCTCCATAACTTTATCTTCTAGTTCACCTATTCTCTCCTCTGCCTCTTCAAGCCGAGCCATCGTGGATTCCATTTTGTTTTGCAATTCGTTTAAAGCGTTTTTCAACTCCTCGTGACTGTTCCTTAGTCCCTCGATCTTTGTGGCAAGAGATTCTCTGCTGTCCTCTATACTGTTTTCAAGCCCAGCGATTAATTTTATGACTATTATTCTAAATTCACTTTCTGTTATATTATTTAAATCCTTTTTGATCAGTTCATTAGCTGTTGTTATTTCCTGGAGATTCTTCTGAGGGGAATTCTTCCGTTTGGTCATTTTGGAGAGTCCCTGGCATGGTGAGGACCTGCAGTGCACTTCCCCTGTGCTGTGGTGTATAACTGGAGTTAGTGGGCGGGGCCGCAGTCCGACCCGATGTCTGCCCCCAGCCCACTGCTGGGGCCACAGTCAGACTGGTGTGTGCCTTCTCTTCCCCTCTCCTAGGGGCGGGATTCACTGTGGGGTGGCGTGTTCCGTCTGGGCTACTTGCACACTGCCAGGCTTGTGTTGCTGGGGATCTGGCGTATTAGCTGGGGTGGGTAGGCAAGGTGCACGGGGGCTGGAGGGGCAGGCTTAGCTCGCTTCTCCTTAGGTGATCCACTTCAGGAGGAGCCCTGTGGCAGCGGGAGGGAGTCAGATCCGCTGCCGGAGGTTTGGCTCCGCAGAAGCACAGAGTTGGGTGTTTGCGCGGAGCAAGCAAGTTCCCTGGCAGGAACTGGTTCCCTTTGGGATTTTGGCTGGGGGATGGGCGGGGGAGATGGCGCTGGCGCCTTTGTTCCCCGCCAAGCTGAGCTCTGCCGTCCGGGGGCTCAGCAGCTCTCCCTCCCTTTGTCCTCCAGCCTTCCCGCTTTCCGAGCAGAGCTGTTAACTTATGACCTCCCAGGCGCTAAGTCGCGCTTGTTGTCGGAACACAGTCTGTCCGGCCCCTCCGCTTTTGCCAGCCAGACTCGGGGGCTCTGCTTGGCCGGCGAGCCGCCCCTCCGCCCCGGCTCCCTCCCGCCAGTCCGTGGAGCGCGCACCGCCTCGCCGCCCTTCCTACCCTCTTCCGTCGGCCTCTAGTCTGCGCTTGACTCCGGAGACTCCCTTCTGCTAATCCTCTGGCGGTTTTCTGGGTTCTTTAGGCAGGTGTAGGTGGAATCTAAGTGATCGGCAGGACGCGCTGTGAGCCCCGCGTCCTCCTACGCCGCCATCTTCCGGAACCTCTCGAGACATTTATTTTGATTAAAAGGTAAAAAAATATATATTAACCTGGAATGATTTCCCCCTTCACCTGATATGCACTTTCATCATGTTAGTGAGCTTAGCTATTTTGAATCCATAAAGCGACTCTCACTTCAGTGTGTATTACTTTTCTGCATATTTCACAATTAATTCTTCTCTTACTGCTACCTACTACTGCACTAATTTTCTTGAAGATTATGTTTGTCAGTCTCATTCTATTTTTGTCCCACTGGAGAATGAGTTACTGGTCTTTCATTTCACAAACTTCGTGATCCTCAGCGCAGTCCCAATGTGGCTTATGTGAAGACAGACTCAAAAAAAGAGAGCTCATTTTCTATCTCTGTCCTGTTGCAAAGCTATGGTTATTTCTAGATTTTTAAGGGTTTATTTTCAAACTCTTGCCCCAGATGGATATCAAGTCTGTGTTCTTATGCTGATTTTGAAGGGCTGAGCATATTCCTAAGTGATGTTGTAGTTTCTGCATTAGAAATGAAGTCTCATAAATCCTATTTGTCTAATTTATCTGTGCTGCTTTTCTGCTCAGCTTCAGTTAATATCATTAAATTCTTATCTAATTATAATGCAAGCTGTCTGACTGCCAGAACCGAGACTGTGTCAGCATTTTCTTTGCAAACTTCCAATCTCAAAGGCTTGGTATAAACCAACCCCAAAAAAATGATATTGGCTGATACACCTTAGAATGCTAATTCCCACAGCCAAAGTAAGTTGTATGCTTATTTAGAAACATAAATCAGCCTTTACTGTGGTTGTTTTAAATATCTCAAGATAAGCTCATGTATGAGAAATATAATTACTTTATGGCAAATATTTCTCATGAGAGCCTTTTTTCTCTGTTAAATCTGAAAGACATCATCAGTTTCTATAATCATAATACATAATCTCCTTCCTAGTACTCCCTGTGTTTCAATCCTCTCATGTCTTTTCAATAGATGTCCTTCTCAAATTTCTGGGAAGCATTTTTTTTATTTTTATTTTTTAAAATCTATTTATTCTGAGAGAGAGACAGAGACAGAAACAGAGATAGTGCAAGTGGGGGAGCAGAGAGAGGGAGAGAGAGAATCCCAAGCAGTCTCTGCACTGATAATTTGGAGCCTGATGTGGGGCTCAAACTCACTAAACCATGAGATCCTGACCTAAGCAGAAACCGAGTCAGATGCTTAACTGACTGAGCCACCCAGGCGTCCCTCTGAGAGGCATTTCTAAATGCAGTGTGTGATAAAACTACAAGCAAAATTGCTGTAATCCAAAAGTGCAGTTTTGTTTTGTTCGTTTCTCGAATGTCATCCATGAAAGTTTTGAACATATTGTGAACTATGTAAATTGTGCCATTTAAACTTCATATGAGATATTTAAAATTCTGATTATTTTTGTTAAGATATGCTTTTGTTGAGATATATTTAACAAAACTGTGTACAAATCTTAACTGGTCAGTACGAGGAGTTTGACAATAACATATGCCCTATAACCACCACTTACAGCAAGATTGAGAACCTTTTTATCTCTTCAGACAGTCCCTCAATGGCCTTAGCAGTCAATTTTCCGATGTTCCTTCAATTATTATCTTCTATTTTTTAATTTTTAATTTTTTTAAGATTTTATTTTTTTAATGTTTATTTATTTATTTTGAGAGCGAAAGTGCAAGCAGGGGAGGGGCAGAGAGGGAGAGAGAGAATCCAAAGCAAGCTCCAAGCTCAGTGTGGAGCCCCATGCAGGGCTTGATCTCAGGACCATGAGGTTATGATCTGAGCCAAAGTCAAGAGTCAGATGCTTAACTGAATGAGCCACCCAGGCTCGCTTAAAGGTTTTATTTGTAAGTAATCTTGGAGCCCAATGTGGGCTTGAACTCAGGACCCCAAGATCAAGAATTGCACACTCAGGGCACCTGGGTGGCTCAGTTGGTTAAGTATCCGACTTTGGCACAGTTCATGAGTTCAAGTTCCATGTGGGGCTCTGTGCTGACAGCTCAGAGCCTGGAGACTGCTTTGGATTCTGTGTCTCCCTCTCTCTCTCTCTGCCCCTTCCCACTCATGCTCTGTCTGTCTTTCTCAAAAAATGAATAAACATTAAAAAAAAAGAGTTGCACACTCTTCTGAGTCAGCCAGACGCCCCCAATTTCTGTCACTTTAGAATAATTTGTGTTATAAATTTTACATAAATAAAATCATATAGTAAGTACTCTTTTGTGTCTAGCATTTTTTTGTGCCTAGCAAGTCATTGTACTTACTCTTTTTATCACTGATTTTTGTATTTGTGTTTAGTATTGGAATAATGAGTACAAATAAAATTATTTCTCTTTTCTCTCTTTAAAGAGAATTGATACTATTTCTCAGATTGTAGAATTCACTGATACAGTCATTAATGTCTGTAGTGTTCTTTGTTGGAAAGCATTTTAGTTTTTATTCAAAAATTATAATAAATGCAGAGTTATTTCAGTTTTTAAAAATTCTGGATGCTTTTATGGGGCGCCTGGGTGGCTCAGTCGATTGAGCGTCCGACTTCAGCTCAGGTTACGATCTCACGGTTCGTGAGTTCAAGCCCCTCGTCAGGCTCTGGGCTGATGGCTCAGAGCCTGGAGCCTGCTTCGGATTCTGTGTCTCCCTCTCTCTCTGCCCCTCCCCCATTCATGCTCTGTCTCTCTCTGTCTCAAAAATAAATAAACATTAAAAAAAATTTTTTTAAAAATTCTGGATGCTTTTAAATTTCATGTTTTTCAAGAAAATTTTCCATCTTATTAAGTCACTAATTTTATCAGCGTAACATTGCTCAAAATATCTCCTTATTAACTTTTTAATGTCTGTCTCACTCTTACTATTGACTAGACTTGCTAAGAGTTTAACAGTGTTCTTTTAGATCTTTTCAAAGAACTAGCTTATGTCTTTGTTAGTTTTCCCTATTTTTGTCTATTTCTATTTCATTCATTTCACATTTATTTTTATTTTATTTATTCTGCGTTATCTTCTTAAGATGACACTTTAAATAATTGATTTTACTATTTTAAAATACATTTTCTGGGATGGGCAATATAAAGCTGTAAATTTAACTGCAAAAATAGCATTGGTTGGGGTGCCTGGGTGGCTCAGTCGGTTGGGCGTCTGACTTCCTCTCAGGTCATGATCTCACAGTTGGTGGGTTCCAGCTCCACGTGAGGCTCTGTGCTGACAGCTCAGAGCCTGGCTCCTGCTTCAAATTCTGTGTCTCCTCTTCTCTCTGCCCCTCCCATGGTCATGCTCTGTCTTGCTGTGTCTCTCAATAATGAATAAACATTTAAAAAAAAAGCATATTCTGCAATATTATATTGTCGTTCCTTCACTATCATTTGGTTCAAAATATTTTCAAATTTTACTTGTAATTTATTTTCTTTTTTAACCTATGGATTTAAATATTTTTATGTTTATGTATTTTTGAGAGACAGACAGGGGGAGAGAGAGAGAGAGAGAAACAGGGAGAGGGAGAGAGAGAGAGACAAGCAGAGAGAGAGAGAGAGAGAGGGAGAGAGAGGGAGAGAGGGAGAGAGCCTGAGCAGGGGAGGGGCAGAGAGATAGAGAGGGAGAGAGAGGGAGAGAGGGAGAGAGCCTGAGCAGGGGAGGGGCAGAGAGATAGAGAGGGAGAGAGAGGGAGAGAGGGAGAGAGCCTGAGCAGGGGAGGGGCAGAGGGAGAGAGAGGGAGAGAGAGGGAGAGAGGGAGAGAGCCTGAGCAGGGGAGGGGCAGAGAGAGAGAGAGGGAGATGGAGGATCCAGAGTGGGCTCTGTGCTGACAGCAGAGAACCTAATGCAGGGCTCCAACTCACTATGGATCTAAAGTGTGTTGTTAATTTCTAATTTTGGAAGAGTTTATTTTAGATATCCTCTTCCTATTCTGATTTAATTGTGTTGTGGACAGAGAACATAATCTGTGTGAATTCAGTCATTTTAACTTTATTGAGATATATTTTATGGACCACGGTCTGATTTATATGGGTAAATGTTCTATGTAAACTTGAAGAAAAATATTTATTCATCAGACTTTCAGTCTAATATTCTATAGATGTAAATTAGGTCAACTTGGTTACTAATATTCAGTTTTTTTTTTTTAATCTTTACTGCATTTTGTCTGATTTGCTATCGAGTTCTGAGGAAGAAATCTGAAAATGTTCTAGTATCATTGTGGGTTGTTTTGAATTTCCCCCGGAAGTTTTCTCAATTTTTGCTTCATGCAACTTGAAACTCTATTAGTTGACATGAACATAGTTAATATTGTTATGTATTCTTGATGAATTGGTTTATTTACCATTATAATATGCTTTCCTCTACTTCTTTGTCTTGAAGTCCATTTTGCCTTTTATTAGTACCACATGCATCTTCCTAAACTCAGAATTTGCACTGTATATTTTTTCCTATATGTTTAGTTTCAGTATGTACATGTCTTTTTAATTATTTTTAATTTTTTAATGTTTATTCATTTTTGAGAGACAGAGACAGAGGGTGAACAGAGGAGGGGCAGAGAGCAAGAGGGAGACACAGAATCCGAAGCAGGCTCGAGGCTCTGAGCTGTCAGCACAGAGCCTGATGTGGGGCTTGAACCCACAAACTGTGAGATCATGACCTGAGCTGAAGTTGGACACTCAACTGACTGAGCCACCCAGACGCCCCTTTGTCTTCTTAATTTAAAAAAAAAGATTCTTGCAAATAGTATGTACTGGAATCTTGCTTTTTCTAAAATCCAATTTGACAATCTTTTGCTTTTAGATGGAGTGCCAGTCCACTTATCTTTCGTATAATTTTTGATATGATGGAGTTTAAGTATCCCATCGTGATAGGTGTTTTATAATTAACCCTTCAGTTATTTTTCTTATGTTCCTCTTTCTGCTTTATTTCAGTAAGCTTTTTGAAATTAAAAATATTCTATTTTATCTTCATTGGTGTTTTGACTATGTATTCTTTGTATCGGTTTTTATTGATCTAGAATACAATGTGAAAAACTTATACAATTATATTCACTGCTCAGCCACAATCCTTGTTTTTGTTGGCATATATTTTACTACACTATATGCTAAAATCCCACAATAAATTGTTTTCATTTTTTCTAGAATGCTTAATAGTCTCAGTTGTTTTCAAAAATAGCTAAGAAAAATGTCACTATATATAATATGTTATATATGTATATGTAACATTATATATATGTATATATAAAACCTTTCTGCTTCTGATTATTGTTGACACTAATTTGGTTATACTGTTTAACAACCTTAGTAAACTTTAAATACTTTAACTATTAAAATAATAAACATAGTTTCATGCAAAAGCTTTTACAAAAGTGGTATTCAACCCTAAACTGCCTATTGTACAAGGTTAAAAATGACAATGTCTCCATTTATAAATATATTTCTCAGTATTCCCATTGTCATTTTTATTGTGTAATCATTTGTGACTCCATGTGAGTTTCTGCCTGTTCTTTCCTTGGGAGGCCATTGTTGTTGGTTGGGTTTTTCAATATGCATTCCAAATCCCTTCTATCTATGTTTCCAACCCCTTTCTTACCGAGACCAGAAAGTTTAAAACTACATTTCTTAGGCCTTCTTGTAGGCAGAGGTCTTTCTGAGACTTAGATTCTACTACTTTGATGTACACTCAGTAGACTTGTATTTGGAACTGAGTCATATGAGGAGAGACATAGAATGAACTGGAAGATGTTATGCTAAGTGAAATAAGTCAGTCAGAGAAAGACAGATATCATATGTTTTCACTCATATATGGAAATTGAGAAACTTAACAGAAGACCATGGGGAAAGAGAAGGGGGAAAAATTATTTCCAACAGAGAGGGAGGCAAACCCATAAGAGACACTTAAATACAGAGAACAAACTGAGGGTTGATGCGGGGCGGGAGAGAGGGGAAAATGGGTGATGAACATTGAGAAGGGCACTTTTTGGGATGAACACTGGGTGTTGTATGGAAGCAATGAATCATGAGAATTTACCCCTGAAACCAAGAGCACACCGTATATAAGGTATGTTAGCTAACTTGACAATAAAGCTTATTATAAATAAATAAATGAATGAATAAACAAACAAACAAACTAACTAAAAAAAAATACTGAGGTCTATTTTGCTGCTGTGAAACACAGTGGAAATATCATTGTCCTGGAGTATGGCAGGTATACAGCCAACTTCCCAATTTAGCAAACAGCTTTCCCATCTAGTGGCCTTTGGATCAGGGCAGGAGCAGTGTAGTTCTAAAGCCCACAGCTTCTTAATTCAATAGCTGTCACAAGTAGCTGCTTACCTGGAAGCAACGTTTCACACTGCAAGGTATTCTTGATAACTCATTTTAGAGTTTCTATCTGTAGCCCTTCTAAAGAATCTATAACCATTTACTATTTGCTTAACATAGCTAGAATGAATTTTACCCTACTTAGCAAAATCCTGACCATTAGATGCAAATGGAAATTTCTTCTATATATATCCAGCTAGTAGTTAAATAATACTAACAAAACCATACTAGACCTGAATACTTTAAAGACATTTCTAAAATGCCATGAGAGGCATAAACCAGAAAAGGGAAATGGGGAACTTTAAATTTGGTGGAAATGGTATGAATTAGGCACACATTGCTTTATATATCAATAGATTTATATAGCATTCAACATCAAAGATAGTAAAAGTAAGCAAAATTAGGGAAGTTGAAATACTTTCATCTGTTTTAATTGATGAAATATTTTCCTTTAATTGGGTATAACAATAGCTATTGTGAGCCTGAGAGATTGAGTAAAATATTTTACCTGCTAAGTTAATAAGGAATAAAAAAAGAAAGGGAGGTATTAGATGTTAAAGCACTCAAGTGCAGTTAAGGCCAGACAACCTTGAAGTCTGGACCTGCTAAGTGATTCTCCTGGGGTACTGACATTCTCTTTATGCCATATCACAATAAATAACAGAAGTGTGCTATTTTTTTTTTTTACTAGTTATTTGCTCAGTAGGATTCAGATCACTAAGGGATATGTAGGTTGTTAGAAATTTGTGGAGACTTGGGAATCCATTCCTCTTTCTGTTTTCTCTTGCTTTATTTAAACTCTTTATAAATTGTCATATCATTTGCCATGAACTGTATACATTGGTCTCTTTTTACCATTCATATTACTGACTGATTGCATCAGCCCAGCAGATGAATATATTTCAAATGGGGAAACTATTAAAATTGTTTTCTGGTTGTAAGAGAACAGATTTAGATTTAATATTTCTTAAAGTTTGTTTTCTATATGTATTGCCATATTTTCTATAATATTAATTTCTATTGAATATCAGCATTCTGTTTGTATTGTCTGCTTTCTTCATTGAATACATTTGTATTCAACCTAAATCATATTTCATTGGGATCATTAGCATTAACGATTATCTTTAATGTTCTATATTTCTTCAGTTATGATGACCATTGTATTATGCATTAGAGATTGTTTTACCTTTATTTTTATATTCAGTTGTATATATTTCTACTTTTATCTAGTCATAGGTCTAATACTTTAAGAACTGCATGCTTGTATTCATATTGATTTTTATTATGTGCGGTTCTTTAAAATTGTCTATAGGTCTATTTCTCTTCTTTCTGGTTTTGGATAGCATTGAAGATGGATAAACAACTTTTGACTTTACGTGGAGAATTGCACCAGCCACATCTGGACTTTAATTATCTGTCTCCCCCTATGCTAAATGACTGAATGTATCCCCTGGAAATTCATATATTGAAATCTAATGTTCAATGTGATGGTGTTAGGAGGTGGGACCTTTGGGAGCTGGATAGGTCACAATGGTGGAGCCCTCATGAATGGGATTAGTGCCCTTCATAGATAAAGCCCTACAGAATTCCTTGTCCTCTTTTCCCATGTGAGGTTACAGTGAAAAAACGGCCATCTAGGAAGTGAGTCCTCATCAGACACCAGATCTGTGGGTTCCATGATCTTGGACTTTTCAATCTCCAGAATTAAATGAGTGAGAATTAAATGTCTGTTGTTTATATGCTCTTCAGTTTGTACTATTTTGTTACAGCTTGAATGGACTGATACCAGACATCCTAAAGTCTTTGAGGTATATGGTGAAGATTGTGTCAAACTAATCCCTGAGATATACCTCTTTAGGTATACTACAATATATAAAAATGTTTATGTTGATGAATGTGGATGTTGTTCATATGAGTTAATGGTTATATGTTATTCCATTTAATATTTAATAATATATTTTCCTATTCAGTATTTCTGTTTAAAATTTCTTATTTTTACAAAACTTCAAAAAACTTTTTGTACATGTCTTATAGAAAAAACAAGCATGATTTTTTGTCTACAGTGTACACATTGAAGTAGAATTGCCACATTGTAAAGTATGTGCATCTTCAACATTGCTAGGTTGTAACAATTTCTCCTTAAAATGCTCATACCTCTTTATACTCTCACAAGCAATGAGTGTGTTTCTATTTCCTTCTCATTCCCACCAGTACTTGGTATCAGAGTTCAAAATTTTAAGGTTTTTTTTTCAATCACCTTTGTTTTAATTTGTATTTTCCCAATACAATTAATGCAATTAATAATCTTATTATGTTTATTGACCACATTTTTTCCATAAAACGTTTTCTCAAGTCTTTTTCTTTTTTTTCTATTGTTCCTTTCTTTAGATTAATTTGAAGTAATTCCTTATATTCAGCCTATTATTCCTTTGTTAGTTTTTTTTCTATTGCAAATATCTCCTCCAAATCTATAGCTTAACTTTATACTTTGTGTTAATTATATATTTTTTATTTAAAAAATTTTTAATGTTTAGTTTTGAAAGATAGAGAGAGACAGAGTGTAGTTGGGGAGGGGCAGAGAGAGGGAGACACAGAATCGGAAGCAGGCTCCAGGCTCGGAGCTGTCAGCACAGAGCCCGACGTGGGGCTCGAACTCATGAACCACAAGGTCATGACCTGAACTAAGTCGGACACTTAACTGACTGAGCCACCCAGGCACCCCTAAATATGTTCTGTAATACAGACATTTTTATTGCAAAATAATGTAGTTTATAATTTGTGAGTTATGTGTCTTAATAAGGAAATACTTTTCTGTCCTAAATTCACACAGACATGTTTTTTGTTCTAAGCATTTTAAAGTTTAGCTTTCTGAACTTTAATCTACATGGCAGTTATTATTTTTGTACATGGTAATGAAAAACTGATCTGGTTTCATCTGTTTTAAAGACAGAAAACCATCTGTCTCTGGACACTTATTGCAAAATACCTGTTTCATCCACTGATTTTAGTGCCATTTTGTTATATTCCAAATGTGGATATTCTCTATATGTTTGGATCTTTCCCTTTTCATTTTTTTTTTACTTTATTTAAGATATTTGCATTTAAGTTCATAAATAGGATTGGCATGTAATTTTCTTTACTAAAACTGTTTTGTTTGTTTTGTTTTGTTTGTCCAGACATGATGTTAGATCACAGAGATAAGGACTAAACCTCAGAAATGGCAGAGAAGTGATGTGGCCCCTAGCTACTCCACAGCCCTGAACTGCTTGAACTTTTACATGAGATAGTAGTATAGTTAGATTTTGCTTGAGCCTTAATTGGGCGATCAGTTTTATTTTTGACTGAAAAATCCATTCTTTTTTTTTTTTTTTTTTGAGAGAGAGAGAGAGAGAGAGAGAGAGAGAGAGCACGCCAGCCTCTACAAGCAAAGGAGGGGCAGAGAGAGAGGGAGGGACAGAATCCTAAGCAGGAAGTCCAATGCAGGGCTCGATCTCACAACCATGAGATCATGACCTGAGCTGAAATCAAAAGTTGGATGCTTAACCTACTAAGTCACCCAGTAAAAATCTAATCTTAAGCAATCTTACATATATTCTACATTTTCCTGAGCTGGCCTTCATATTTTTGTGTAAAACTTATATTCATTTTTAAAGTTTCCAATTCATTGCAATAAGGTTTTTCATAATAATTTCTTATGATCTATAAAATGCTCTATGGTTACATGATATTTTGTATACCTTATGTTCTTTGTGAATTTGTCTTTTTTTTTCTTAATCAGATTTGGTTTTGAATTAACCTTTTTAATAAACTTTATTGATTTTTATTATTATTGATTCCTTGTGACATACGGAATCATTACTAATTTCTATTCTCAGTAATAGATTCTATAGCATAGGGAACTTTATTATTATAGGTATAAAAATATATAACGCAGAAATCTTTTAAGGATGTGAGTCATTAAAAACTTGCTCTATTTCTTATGTAGCTCTTAGACTAGTTTTCCACAGCTTTGGTTTGGGTAATTGATTTCTTTTTTTAAAAAAGCATCAAGAATTTAAGGGCGCCTGGGTGGCTCAGTTGGTTGAGCGTCTGACTTTGGCTCAGGTCATGATACCTGTCTTGGATCCTGTGTTTGAGCCCTGTGTTGAACTATGTGCTGACAGCTCAGGGCCCGGAGCCTGCTTCAGGTTCTGCGTCTCCCTCTCTCTCTCTCTGCCCTTCCCCACCTGTGCTCTCTCTCTCTCTCTCTCGCCCTCAAAAATAAATATACATTTAAAAATTTTTTAAAGTATGGAATTTCATATTTATTAACTATAAATATTCTCTTATCATAAAAATCTTCTATGTTGTTACAGTCCCATTTTCATTTCCAAATTTGTTTTCATTTTTATATTTTTTACTGTATGTCCTAGAGATTGGTCTGTTTTTCTGGTTTTTGAAAATTAGTTCTAGCTTTTATTTACGTAGTATATTATTTGTTTAATACCACCTAATTATTTTTTAATATAAAATATTTTATTTATATATTGTCCTCTTTGTTAGCATTATTATTGTTATTATGTTTTATATCACAATCCCTCCAAAGATTGTTTGAAACATATTCCTAAGTGTTTAGATTATCAGAAGTGTGTAGGTCTTAGCAGAGGGAAGGGACTACTTTTAATGGAGTTTCCTAAAAAGTTTTCATCATTTCCTTATTTAGTAACTATTTAAATGGCTTTTGCAGATCTTGGGTCCTATTTCTGTGAAAACTCTTCCCCTGTATATCTCTGATGAGATGAAAATCACATGATTTTCCTAAGAGATCTGCCTGGGGACAGACTGCAGTAATATTCAAGTCCTGTTGAATGCATTAGATGTATTGGGTCTCTGAGGCCTTGAGAGATAATAATGAATAAGAATCTTGCAGTGGTACCCCAAATCTTTATTTTAGTACATTTCCTCAGGTTATTCCAATACCTGGGAATATCAGCCAGTATATCCTTCCCACTGTCTTGAAACAGTAAAGTGTTTTACTGTAATACATAGACATTTGTGTGGCACGAATGGAGTTTAACTATTTCCTAACCATATGCAAAATGGAACTTACAAAAAAAGGTTTATTTTATAATCTAAGGCATTAAATGAAGTCCTAATGGATTCAGAGTTTTGCTTCATTGTGTTATCTATCTGGTCACAAGTATCTCTCAAGCCCTTGTCTAGCCACAGAAAGAAAAGATGGTTTCTGAACACCAGTTAATTTGCAAATAGAATACATTTTAAATTTACAAGGAGAAAAAACCTGTTTTGCTACATTTGGTGAATTTGAAATGTCTCCATTTTCCAGTTTGTTTATAAAAATGATTTTGGTTTTGTTAGCAGTGTGGCAGTATAACTCTAGGAGTGTAAGATTTGAATGACATTTGTAAGAATCACCCATTTTCTGCCAAACTCTTCATAACTCATGCTCATTTTCAGTGGTCAATTATCTCCACCTGGGAGTCCTGCAGAAGTGATGTACTTATTCTCAAGGGATAGGTGTCACTTCCATTTGATCACACTAATGGGATTCCACAGTGGCAGGCAACCCTGTTCATGTGGGCAGGGATAGCCCTGCTGATGAAATGGCCTTCGGAGGCACTCCATAAATTAAGCCGCACATCAGCGCTACTGGGCCTCGCATCTCTTGTTCTCTCACGCTCATTCAACGATGCTGGGGAGCTCAGACCTAGTTCATACTTCTCAATTTCTTTATTTCCATGATGCAGAATTTGGAGGACAGGAAAATCACATAAAACACACTTGGAATTATACTAACATTTAACGATCCAAGCTTTTCTCTGTGATTTGGTGAGCATTTATGCTTATTTCATGGACTGGCATCTTTTGTGCACTCTTCCAATGTGGCATAATCAGTCCCTTGTTCTCAAGTTTGAAGCTAGAGCATCTTCTCTCAGTCCTCCTATTGTCTGCATGGTTCTGTCACTCAAAAGTTAGATTTGGAAGTAAGCAATAGGGGGCAGTGGGCACAGTGCAGAATTTATCTTTTGGTGGAGACGGTGATAGATTTGGGGACCCCATGCAATCTCAAAGCGTGAGCTGTAATTCTTGTGCTCAGTGACAGTGGCAGTGATAATCTCACTGAAGCAACACCCACGTTGTGGTTGCTGGCTCAAGCTGCTGGGACTGGCTCTCCAACCTTCTTAGACATCCTCTCAGTTTCCTAATATCCTTTAATAATGTATTAAGTGTTACTTAGAACGGGTTCTTAACTCTGCAACCAGGAACTCTGAGCTCGCACATTCTCTTGCACGTGCTAGTCACATTCTGGACATTTTGATTTTCTTTGTCTTTCCCAAAACACCATCTGTCCCCACCTCGAGGCTCTTCAGTTGATGTTCTTTCTGCCCCAAACACAGATATACTCAGAGTTGGCATTTTTCATCTTTAGACTTCTGCTCTAACTGCCCTTTCCAAGAAGTGATCCTGGCAATTCTTCTGCTACTTAGTGATCTCTACCATGTTCCTTGTTTAGTTGGTTTGTTTGTGTATCTTCATGTCTTCCTTACGATATGAGGGCAGAACCTTTTTTTGTTTTGTTTTGTTTATGAACGTATTCTCAGAATCTGAAATAAAGCCTGGCAAATGGTTAGCATTCATTTTTTATGAACGAGTGGATGAATGAATGAATGAATGAATGCATGGATTAATGAATAAATATGCCTAATATATTGTTTCACTTTAAAGAGCTTTTTAAGGACAGTATTAAGAAACATATGTTTGTATTTTGGCCTAGTAAGAGAAAGAACTGAGAAACTCAAAGGAGAATTGAGATAGAAGTGGAGAGAATATGGAGAAAAGTGAGGGTTTTTCAAAGGGAAAAATGGTGAAGCCAAGTATAAAACCAAAGTGTAGTAATCTGGGGAGGTTATCACATGTACATTGATAGCAGCCTTGTACTCAGAAACTCATGAGAAACTGCGATGGATAAAAGAAAATCTAAGAAGTCCCTGCCACTTTAGTGCTATGGAATAGTTAGTGGAAAAGAAGGAAGGTTTATGGAAAAGGAAAGGGAAAGAGGGAAACATGTGAGTGATGCAGTCCGAATATTGTTGGAAATAAGTTTCCTCAAGAGTTTACATTACTCTGAGTGAAAAATCTGAAACCATTATTTGGGGATAAGTTATTCAGACACAAAAATGATTGTTTGGGATTTGTGTTCTAAAGTTCATTCCTACAAAACAGATGATGAAGCACTAATAATTTTTGAGAGAAAATTAATCTCTAAACTTTAATATGTAATAGTGGAATAATAGCTAAATTCTAATACTGGCAAACTTGCAAATTATACCTCATCAATTACTTTTCTAATTAGTAGGTAGATATCTTGAGGCACTATGATCATTTAGATTTTAATTGTCAGACAGACAGTGTCATCTATAGCTACTCCTTATGTCCCAATCAAAAAAAAAAATTATGTCAAGATAGCAACTATAGTTTTGATGATTATAGATCATGGTTAATTGGGTAATGGGCATGATTTAGTTCTATTGCTTATTCAGTCAGAACATAATTATGATCATATTATCCACTATCCCATGAGCATATGTATGTTTTCCCCTCCAAAATATCTTAGTGTATAATGTAAATAAGTACATAAAGTTTCTCTCTCAAGAGGAATTACAGATTACAGTTGAATTCACTTAAAAGATATTCAGAAATCATTACAACATGCTAAGTGGATGCATACATACATAATAAAATTTATATAGCATGCCAATAATAACAGGGGCATCTAATGAACTTATATCAGGTACAGGGAGTTATTACCAGGGATTTATGTGCATTAACATGTTTAATCCCCATTGCTCTCTTATGAGATACGTTCCTTATTATTCCCATGTTATACATGAGAAACATAGTTTTTAGGAAGATCAAATGACCTCATTCATTAAACAATGAATGAGTAGCAGGGTCAGGATTTTCATCCAGGATTCCTGCCACCAAGTCTGTGTCCTTAACCATAGAGCAACACTGCCTTGGTGGTGGGAATGATAGGAGTTTGGAGTTAGCCTGGATCAAATTCCAGTGCTGACTGTGACTTGAAAGCTATTCTTCATCCTCTCTCAAATTTAAAAATCTTCATTTGTAATAGATAAGCAAATGATAAGTAAACAAATAAAAATCATGAAATCAATCTATGAAAATATTTATTGCAAAGGTCTGAAAGTAATGTATTGTTTGAAAGTAAGGTAATGCATAGGGGCTCCTGGGTGGCTCAGTCTATTAAGTGGCTAACTTCGGCTCATGTCATGATCTCACAGATCATGAGTTCGAGGCCCACCTCAGGCTCTGTGTTGACAGCTCAGAGCCTGGAGCCTGCTTTGGATTCCTTGTCTCCTTCTCTCTCCACCCCTCCCTGCTCACAGTCTGTCTTTCTCTGTCTCTCAAAAAATGAGTAAATGTTAAAAAAAATTAGAAAGTAAGGTAGTGCATAAAAGTACCTCGCATGCTGATCAGGATATGCTATGTCCTTGGGTAGCAATACAACTTTTCTAACAATGTTAGAAAATTACCAAAATAAACCAGAAATTCTATTGCTATTTTCTTCATTTTGCTATTTGAATGTGAGGGGGCTGCTGTTGGGAGATCACCCCAACTCCTGGCCCCAACACACACCAAAATGGATTGTCAGACTAGTGCATGCAGTGCAAACCTGAACGGTATCCCTTCCAGAGTTGTGATTTGCTTCTGTCATTGTGTTTACTTCTTGGCTAACTTTTAAATGTAATATTTAAGAAGAAGAACCCCTCCTGCCTGGTGTACCTGCTTCTTAACATTGTTGCTGTTGTATATAATTATCTGTCACTGAAAAGCTAACAAATTGAGTTCCTCTTTCTTTTCTTCATTTTCCCCTTTGGGTACAATTTTCTTTTAATTTATTGATTTCAGGTTTCTGGATGATAGCAATAAGTTTGCAAATATAAAAGCAGACTTCTTATAGAACTATCATTTTACAGTTTTTAGAAATGCACAAAAAACCTCCAGTTGGGGATTCCTTTAGTTTAACAAATAAGATTGTGTTAAACCTCCCAGTGGTGATGTCTTCTCTCTTTGATTCATATTATTGGAAGTAATATGCAGAACTGAAAATATTTCTCCAAATCAAAATTTATAATACTTCTGGAAAAAGACTGATGTATTAGATTTGAGAACCCTGTAGTCTTGGATTATCATTCTTCCTTGTTATTATACATTAGCATGGCTTACTCCTGTTTTTAATATTCAAATGTAGATCATATAATCAAAAATACCATTAACTGACCACACCACATTACTGAAGAGACTTGAAACTGAGGTCATTTACATAAATCTAACATTAAAAAAGACTGGCCTTATATGAGTTCTAGTCTGAAATAAAGTAATGTATCTCATATCATTTCCAGTGAGATGTCTGATACTTGAATTGTCAAGAAATAGCAGCTTTTTTATACACAGGTATGGAGTCAGGGTTTCCTATATAGTGTGGAGTAAGGAGAGCCACGAGACACTTTTTGACCCTTTTCTCGTGTAAACCTGTATTATTGTGATGCTCACTTCACTTTAGCACATTTCCTTAACCAACCAAGAGAAGTGTATTTGTATCAGTAAATAAGTTATTGATCTATAAATAGGATTAAATATTGTACCAGTCAACTATGGCATAGTATGTTGTCTTGTTGAGAAAACAGGATTTATTAATGCATGGTTGACAACATATACTCTCATGAAAAAGAGGAGAGTTAGAAGCAAGCGGAAATTTGTGAGTGATTTTTGATATTGTGAGAGGAGATCATAGAAACAGAAGAACAGGGAGAACACTAGGTATTGAAGAGACAATGGGGCCAAAGGCAGCAGAAGACTTGGGTTAAAAGGGAAATTCACTACATATATATCTCAGTTTCTTCCTGGACTATCTGTTCTGTTTCATACATTTAGTGTTTTATCCTTTTGCCAATATCACACTTTGAGAATACTCTAGGGTCAAATAAGTCCTGAAATTAGGTAATACAAGTCCTCTAGTGGGTATCTGTGTTGTCAATTATCTAATCATATGTTTTGTGCCCCTTTCACTGGCCTTTTGTCTTTTTACTGTTGATTTGTATTACTTCTCTATTTTTTCTGGACAGAAATTCTTGTTGGTTATACAAATTGAAAATGTCTTGGGGCACCTGGGTGGCTCAGTCAGTTAAGCATCTGACTCTGGCTTAGGTCATGCATGATCTCACAGTTTGTGGGCTTGAGCCCCACATTGGGCTCTGTGCTGACAGCTCAGAGCCTAGAGCCTGCTTCAGATTTTGTCTCTCTGTCTCTCTCTGCCCCTCCCCTGCCTGAACTCTATATCTCTCTCTCAAAAATAAATAAACATTAAAAATAAAAAGTAAAATATCTTATTCCTACTCCTTGGCTTGCCTATTCATTTTTTTTAAATAACATTTTCATGTACAGCGGATATTTTCTTTAGATAAAGTCCAATTTATCTATTTTGTTCTTTTCTGGTTGGTGCTTTATGCATCTATCTAAGAAATCTTTGCTTCCCTGAATGGCTTGAAGATATCCACCTATCATTTCTTTTAGATTATTTATAGTTTTAGCTTTGCATTTAAGCCTACTATCCATCTTGAATCAGGTATTTACTGAAAAAAAAAATGATAACATATGTCAACATAAAATCTTTGACAAGAATATGCACAGCAACGTTGTCATAATAACCCTACAGCAGAAACCCAATTACTATGAGGAAAAAATGGATAAGCAATCCTATTGTATTCACACAATGGGATACTACTGAGCAATAAAAAGTAAGAAATTACTGATACACTCACAACTGGGATGAATCTCACTAATGCTATATTCCACCAAAGGAACCAGACACAAAAGAATACAATTCTATGATTCCATGTATATGAAGTCCAAGAAAAAACAAAATTATTTTAAGGTAAAGAAAATCAGAAAACGGTTCACTTTGGTACCAAAGTAGTGATAGGGCAGGTTCTTACTGTCTGAGAGTGAGAAGGAAGAACTTTCTGGGATAATGGAAAACTTCTGTATCTTGTTTTGAATGGTAGTTACATGGTGTATACAATTGTCAGAACCTATCAAAATAATGCCTGAAATTTATAAATTTTATTTATAAATTTTATTGTATCTACCTGTATCACAGTATCACACTGTGGCTGTGTCCAGTGGTCATAGCAACCTATGCATAATAATGGGAGCAGCATTACCCTGACTTGAAGTAATATACAAGCAGCCATTTAACAACAGCCATTATTTTTTGCTTACTTACTTTGTTTTAAGCACTTCACAGATATTACTTCAATTAATTGATCATTAGAGGCCACAGTAATTTTTATTATCAACTGAGTATGCAGCTTTTCTTTGCCCCTTGCTAATGAGATCAATATTGTGAGCCTGTGACTTTAAAATGGAGAAAATTCATCAAAGGCCAATGTGTGTTTGAAGAGATGGTAAAGAAGAAAAATATCTCTAAACTAGGAAAGTGTTAATGTCAATTGTTTTAATGCCCAGGGCTAGCTCTAGGCAAATGTTTTAATAGGGAAGTTTATCTTCAGTATCTCAGGAGCCTTTCTTCAAATAAAATCACATCACTTTCACTGCTGTCTCAAACACTCCATTTCAACTCGTGGGGCTTACCTACAACTTCTTTTTGTGTCCAATACATATTTGGTATGTTTCTATGCACATTGTTTGTACTGAATCATGTATTCCTCACAGTAAGCTTGTTTGGTAAGTACATTTATACTATTTACCTCCAAAACATATGGATTTAAATTGCATCTTATTACACTCTCATTTCTTCAAAAGTGCACTCTGCGTCACCTCACAGAAATACAAGGTGATACTCAGACATTGACCACCTAGTAGAGGAGGTGATTTTATCCATCAAATCCATTTAGTACAAATTATTCATAGGCAGCCATTTTCTCTAACTATTGATTCAACAAGTACTTACTAAGCACTGACTCTCTACTGGGAACACTTATTGACCCTGAGCGTTTAGATACTATAGAAGGGCACTTGTGGAAGATAGTCTCAAATTCTCAAATTTCAGACATTTCGGGAGGGGTAATATTCTCTAATGCTGGGATCGCTGCCCTCCTGGAAATAACTCAGTGTTGTCACCTTAAAAATTGATGCTGCCAATCCTATGTTGCACTAATTAGAGTTCCAAGCCATGAAGACTACAAAACAGAGACATGTAGGGCTTAGAACTGGATGTGAAGTACAGATATCAAAGCACTTTCTACAGGCTATGACCGCCACCACTGTAGCATTTACCTCATTAAGATGGATGTAGTGCTGTCCGTTCAGACCTGAAAAATGTCTGAAAATTCCAGTGACAGTGATTTATCTTATGGTTGGACTGTCATCCATCATGAGGGGTCTGATGTAGAGATGGTGAATTCTGAACATGGTACAACCAGTGACAGCTGTGAGCTCGCTCCAGAATGTACATCTTTAGAGCAAGAGAAGCTACAAGTATTGCAATCAGAGGAGGGAAAGAGTAGCTAAAATGGCACAGTGTTAATGGAAGAAGAAACTGCTGATCCAGCTTTGGAGGAAACAAAGTCAGCACTTGAGAGAGAAGAAGAAAAGTCATCTGAAGACAATGTCTCTTTTGGAGCTGTCCGTGATGATTCTGATATTGTTAACCGTAAGCCACCTAAGTTAGAAGAAATTGGAAATTAAGAAGCTATAATTGTTGGAGAGGCACAGAGTCCAGAAGACTTTAACATGGGCTCTTTTTCTAGCAGCCAGGATACATCCTGTAATCCAGAAACTTTGTTTTCATCACAGGCTAGTGATGACAAATCAAATAGTATTGAAATCAGTCATCAGTCTAGTCCTGACTTTAGATGATGGCATGCTAGGAAGAAGAGTGTTCTTAGTTCAGAATCTGAGGAGCAGCTACTTGCCAAACAAGAAACCAAACCCTCTAAGGAATTGTGTAAATGGCAGTTCAACAGTGGTCTCAGTGTGTGTTATACTTGATTCGTGATTGCAATCGGCATGGGATTTGGATATTTCTATGGCATACTTCAGCTTCAGAAACATCAACAGTCAGAAAGATACATGAAGATGAACTGAATGATATGAAGGATTATATTTCCCAATAGGAAACAGGAACAAGAATCTTTTATAGATTATAAGTCATTGAAGGAAAACCTTGCAAGATGTTGGGCCCTTACTGAAGGAAGGATGTCTTTTGAGACTCAGAAAAAGAACCCTGATACATAAAATCAATATTTAAGAATATCTCTGTAGAAGGAAGAAAAAGCCTTATCTTCCTTAAAGGAAGAGTTAAGGAAACTAAGAGAACAGATTAGTATATTGGAAGATAAAGGGACAGGGACTGAATTGGTTACGGAAAATCAGAAACTTAAGCAGAATCCGGAAAAAAGAACTAAACACACACAGCTTTCTTAACCAAAGGGAGACTCTTTTCACAGAAGCAAAGATGCTAAGGAGGGAAATGGAGAGAGAACAACTAATAACCATGGCTTTAAAGGCGGAACATCAGCAGTGAAACTCTAGTGAGTCATATAGCAACTCAGACTCTCCCAATGTATTGAGTGAAAAAAAGGAAATAGAAATCTTATGGGAAGGACTCACCAAATTGGAGCAGAAGCTAAACTTTGAACAGCAACATTCTGATTTGTGGGAAAGACTCTATATTCAGGCAAAAGATTGAAATGTAAAACAAGAAACTGATGGAAAAAAGAAAGAGGGCAGAGGAAACAACAGGGCTAAAAATAAGTCAAAGGAAACATTTTGGGTTTGGTGAAGGAAAAATTTGATGCTATGAAGAATTCTACCAAGGATTTTGTGAGGCATCATAAAGAAGAAATTGAACAGGCTAAGGCAGCTGTGAAAGAAAATCTGAAAAAAAATCTCAGGTTCAGTTAAATCCACTTTTAGGCATTTCAAAGATACCACCAAGAATATCCTTGATGAAAAGGACAATAAAAGATTTGGTGCCACAACAGCAGCAGCTAAAAAGCCAACAAAGGTCTTTTTTTAAAATAATTTTTAAAAATTTTTATTCATTTTTGAATGAAGAGGGGGAGAAAGAGTGAGAGTGAAGAGAGAGAGAGAGAGAGAGAATGAGCAGGAGAGGGGCAGAGAGAGAGGAAGACACAGAAACCAAAGCAGGCTCCAGGCTCTGAATTATCAGCACAGAGCTCGACGTGGGATTCAAACCCAGGAACCATGAGATCATGATCTGAGCCCAAGTCGATGCTTAATCAACTGAGCCACCCAGGTACGCCCAACAACAGTCTTTAGTGAATGTTTACACTCACAGTATAGGCATGTACATAAAACAAGAATAATAGAGGTAAAGAGAGTGAAGGAAAGAAAAGCCAATTCACTCTGAAGAATTTAGAAAAAAAATACAAATTCACAGAAATGCAGTGCTGAGCATGACTAATGAAAATTATGATTTTTTTCAGAAGCCTTGTTCCGGTGTATTGAATGTGTTCAACAGGAATCCATTAATTTTTTAATATGAAAGTATTGAATCCTGTAAGGATAGATGAACTTATTTAATTAAAAATATTTAGTAGAAAAACTGGATGTTTTTCATCATTAGGAAGAATGATCCATTTATCAATAAGTTTTCCTAAATGGTGTCTTTATATATGATCAGAGGCTCTTCACTGACTTTGCTAATGATGTTAAAGATTATCTTAAAGACATGAAGTGATATCAGATAATGGTGGAGTGTTGGAAAAGTGGATGGGCATATATATATATATATATATATATATATATATATATATATATACACACTTCTTTGGTCACACTCTTTCCCCTACTCTTTTCCGCAGTCAATCAGATAAAAAACAATGAATGGTAAATATTGAAAACTCTAGGCATTGAAAACAAAAGCAGAAGCACCCTTAGCCACAATCTTCTAAAAGAGAATGTAAATGACATAAATATGGTTGTGGTAATGGAAGACACATGGCAGATCTTGAAATAGAATTGGGGCAGTTACCTTTTGACCCTAAATATTGATCATCATGGTTAACTTAAATTAGAAAATAGTAACAGAAACATGGATGCTGTCCACAATGTTTGGCGTTGAAACTAAAATGAAATTATCAAGATAATGTCTATCATTCCTAAGTATCAGTTTGATGACTCTACATTATTACTCAGAAGCATCAAGCAAAAGCTTACTAACTTGCATTTTCCTGTAGTTGAGCTTTGCTGATTTTTTTTTTTTTTTGCACTGTAAATGTTCAACTGTAGTTTTAAGGAAGTCAGGCATGCAACAGATTTTGTACATGCAGTGAATCTTCCTTTTAGTGTATGAGCTTAAAGTGAGCTCAAATCATATGACAAAGTGTAATTAACACTGATATTTGTGTCACATTTTCAGTAGAGCTTGAAAAGAGTACATTGTGATGGAATTTCATTTTTAACATTTTATAATCTTACACTTGCTTCTTGTCTTTTTTTTTTTTTTTTTTTTTTTTTTGCCTTCAAGAGCCCCATTGACTTGTGATGAATTTGCTGCCTTCTTATGAGTTTGCTGACTTGTTCTCTTGTGAAATTTCTTGGACATCTGAATATTGTAGAAGAAACAATAAAACTCACCATGAGGAAATCTAAAGGTCTTTATTTAAAATCTGGCATATGTATTAAAACATGATTTTATATTAAAATATGATTTTACACTTTGTGATATGTTTTATACATTTCCTCAGTAGTGATATTTGGTAAAGCAGTTCACTTGTTTTGTTTTGTTTTGGGTTTTTGTTTGTTTGTTTGTTTTGTTTTTTTGCTAGTTCCATGAATCTTGCCCAATGTTTACAGGCTTATTTATGCAGCATCTGAATATTTCTACCCGGCAATGTCTATTTCTAGGAAAGATTTAAACACAGTTCAGAATTTCATCTTCTGGAACATCTGAGTTTCCCTTTTAATTTCTATTCATAGACATATATGTGACTTCCAGTTTGACCTTCTGGCAAATGAGTGTGGAAGAACAGAGAAGTTCTCTCATAGCTGCTTGAAATTAGGAAAGCTCTTATTTCCTAGAAGTAAATAAATGTTTGAGTAAATAAAGGCTACATTTTTCTGGAGGGGGGAGTACTTTCTACATCATTCTTATGTCTATTTCTTATGGCTGCTGTAACAAACTACGACAAATTTGTTTGCTTAAAACGGAAACAAATTTACTATCTTACAGTTCTGGAGTGCCAAAGTGTGAAATGGGTTTCCCTAGGTTAGAATCAAGGTGTTGCCAGAGCTGTATTATTTCTGAAGGTTCTAGGAAATAATCTATTCCCTTGAATTGTCTAGCTTCTAGAGGGGGCCTGCACTCATGGCTGGTGGCCTCTTCTGCATTCAAAAGCCAGCTGAATCACTATGTTGTACACTTGAAACTGATATAACACCATATGTTAACTACACTAGAATTAAAATAAAAAGTAAGCAAACAGACAAAAAACAAAAGTCAGCAGGGCTTAGCATCTTTACATTTCCCTCTGTACCTCTGCTTTCCTTTTAACTCGTAAGGACCCCTGAGATTTCTTTGGGCCCTTCTGGATAATCTCGGATTATCTCTCCTTCTCATGATTCTTAATTTAATCACATTTGCAAAGTCCTTTTTGCCACATAAAGTAACATATTCATAAGTTCTAGGGATTAGGACATGGCATATTGGAGCAGGGGACATTTTCTGCCTACCACATTATAATTATTTATTCCATCAAAAGTATCTACATTGGAAATGTAGCTAATCCATAAATCATGTACTTAATAGTCAGGATATATATTATACCTAAAGTAAATTACTTTTTAGACTCCTCCAAAAGTGTTTCAGAAGAAAAAGAAACATTCTGTAAACATTCTTATTTGGCACAAAAATCACTCCACTGAATATCTAGATAATAGACATATCTTTAATATCCTCTTCTCTCTCCTTCCTCCCTCCTTCTCCCTTTTCCCACCTTTGTCCCCCCCCCCGCACTCTTCCTCTTCCTCCCTCCTCCCCTTTTCCCTCCCTCTCTAGCTCTCCCTTTCACTTTCCTCCAATTCTGTCTCTCCTTCAAACACACATGCAAGCACACACACATCTAGATCATCTAAATAAAAGGCAAAAACACAATGATAAAACATCTAGTTCAGAAGTATATTTTGCTTGGTCTTAAATAATAAGCACTCATATAAGGAGAAAAATTTTTAAAACATCAGGGGGGTTGCTTGAGGGGTATGAAACATCCTTCCCAGGAGAAATAATCTCATAGTTTAAGCTAAATTTATGGCAGGAATTTGATGGGTTGGCTCCGTTGTCTGGTGCCTTTGGGGCAAGATGCAATGTGCTGGACTTAGCAGATGAGTCAGAAGGCAAGATTTCATACAGAATTTGCTTCTGACAATGAAAAAAAAAAATCTCTTGAATGAGTGCTTTGGAAAGGCTCCTTGAGCTATAACCTTGGTAGATGTTGGATTCAGGATCATTAACCACCCAAGATAAACACAGTCCATGGGAGTGTTCTCTCCATATGTGGGTTTCAAATGGACTAGTTGTTTACAATAGCTTCAGTACAATGAGAACAAAGTTAAATAGTGATGAGTCAACTATGCAAGCCTCTCCCTCCAAAACTGCAAGGACAAAAAAAAAAAAAAAATAACATCAATTTCCAAATTTGAGAATTACTCAAAAATATACAATTTATTCAGTTCAAACAAATTGCCTGTGAATTATTTAGAATGATTAGCACAGTGCTCGCTTCAACAGCACAAATTTGTGGATGATTAGCAGAAAGATGACAGGATTAGATTTCCAAATCTACTCCTTAGTAGTTGAGTGGCTTTGCTTAATAAATTACTTAACCTCAATGTGTTTCAGGTCGTCATTGTTGTTGTTGTTTTACTTTTAAAATGACGGGGAAAATACACTTGCCTAGCCTACACTGCAGTGTTGTGATGAGGATTGTAATGACCTGAAAGAATACTTGGGAGATCACTCGGTGTCCTCCCAAGCAATGAAACTCTATACCAGCTTTATTAAATATTCCTATCTGTAAAGAATTTATAAAAATGCCTGACACGTGAGTTTATTAATTATTACCAAGTATTAATTCAAGATATGAAATAGGTAGTAACAAACGAAGGTGCAGAGTTTTAGTCTCTTTCTGTCAAATTTAGAATAATCAGTATCCATTCACAGTGAGCAATCCAAGGAGTTATGACAGACGAATACACTTGTAAAACTACTCTCCTGATCAAGATACATAACAATACCAACACCCTTAAAAGTTCCCTCATGCCCCTTAGTGGTATCAACATACATTATTATGACTTTTTAGAATTTCACATAAATGGAATCATGAAGTATGTACTCTGTTATGTCTAGCCCTTTCCCTCAGCATAACATTTCTGACTTCCTTCCATACAGTGTTGTTGTATGTTTCCTTGGTTCCTTTTTGGAGCTGGGTAGTATTCCATTGTGCTGCATATTATAACATCCATTTCCTCGCTAATCAACAATTGAGTTGTCGGCTTTTAACTATTATAAATAAAGTTGCTGTGAGCATTTTCATATGTCTTTGTGAAGATGTAAGTTTTTCATTCCTCTTGGATAAATCCCAAGGAGTGAAATTACTGAGTCATATGTAAATGTACCTTTGCCTTTATGAGATACTGCCCACCTGTTTTTGTAAAATGGTTGTGTCATTATATTTCCCCACCAGCAATGTAGTTTTCCCCGTAATTGACAACACTTAATCCCACCATTTTTCATGGTAGCTATTTGTATGTGTATAGTTGCATCTCATTGAGGTTTTAGTTTACTTTGCCAACTAATGATGTGTATTGGTATTTCATGTATCTTAAGAATTATTCTTGAAACTATTATCACACTGTATGTTAACTAATTGGAATTAAAGTAAAAACTTAAAAAAAGAATTACTCTTCAATTTTTAATAAATTTTAAAATTGTATTACTCATTCAGTTGTAAATGTTCTTTATACATTCTACATACAATTGCTTTGTCATATGTGTGTGTGTATATATATATGTGTATGTATATACACACACACATATATATATACACACACACGTATATACATATATATATATATACATGTATATATATATGTCAGAGAGACCATATACACACACACATATACATATACATATCCTCTCTTAATTTGTGGTTTGTATTTTTACTTCATTTAAGCATAAATTATTATTTCATTTAAGCATTTAAGTCATCTGACCTTAGAAGGATAATTTTTTATTTCGATAGAGTTCAGTTTATTATTATTATTTTTCTTTTTTTGTTTCATGCTTCCGATATCCCATCTAAGAAAATTTGGGTTATCTATCACTTTAAAAATGTTCTCACATTTTTTCCTTGAAATTATATAATTTTAACTTTTACCTTTGGTTCAATGGTTTATTTCAAGGTAATTTTGGGGTATGATGTGAGTGAATAGGAGGTTTATTTTTTATGGCACAGATGTCCTGTTGTTGAAGCCTCACTTCTTTTCTCTTTTCTTTTCTTCTCTTCTTTTCTTTTCTTCACTTTTTTATTTCTTAGAAAAATATATATCTAGGGGTTCCTGTGTAGCTCAGTTGGTTAAGTGTCTGACTCTTGATTTCTGCTCAGGTCGTAATCTCATAGTGAGTTCAAGCCCCATATTGAGATCTGTGCTGACAGCGTGGGGCCTGCTTGGGATTCTCTGTCTCTGTCTCTCTCTGCCTCACTCTTTCCCTCTATCTCTCTAAAAAATAAACATTTAAAAAAAGAAAAATACATTTATTTTTAAATTTTATTTCATTTTTCTTTGTTTTTTTTTTTAAGTTTTTATTTTAATCCAGTTAGTTCAAATACAGTGTTATATTAGTTTCAGGTGTACAATATAGTGATTCAACACTTCCATACATCATTCGGTGCTCATCACAGCAAGTGCACTTTTTAATCCCCATCATCTATTTCACCTATTGCCCTCCCCACCTCCTCTCTGGTAACCATCAGTTTGTTCTCAGTTAAGAGGCTGTTTCTTGATTTCTCTCTCTCTCTCTCTCTCTCTCTCTCGCTTTTTTTCTCTTTTGCTCATTTGTTTCTTAAGTGCCATATATGACTGAAATCATATGGTATTTGTCTTTCTCTGACTGACTTATTTCACTTAGCATTATACTCTTTAGTGCCATCCATGTCATTGCAAATGCAAGATTTCATTTTTTATGGGTGGATAATATTCCATTGTGTATATAAACCACCTCTTCTTTATCCAGTTATTAGTCAGTGGACACTTGGGCTGCTTCCATAATTTGGCTATTATAAATAATGCTGCTATAAAAATAAGGGTGCATGTATCCCTTTGATTTAGTGTTCTTGTATTCTTTGAGTGAATACTCGGTAGTGCAGTTACTGGATCATAGAGTAGTTCTATTTTTACCTTTTTGAGGATCCTCCATACTGTTTTCCAGACTGGTTGCACCAGTTTGCCTTTCCACCAACAGTGCCAGAGGGTTTCCTTTTCTTCACATCCTCACCAACACCTGTTTTTTCTTGTGTTCCTGATCTTAACCATTCCAATAGGTGTGAGGTGACAGCTCATCATGGTTTCGATTTGCATTTCCTGTGATGAATGATGTTGAGCATCTTTTCATGTGTCTGTTGCATCTGTATGTGTTCTTTGGGAGCAATGTCTGTTCATATCTTCTGCCCATTTTTAATTGTATTATTTGTTTTGGGGGTGTTGAGTTTGATATGTATTTTATATATTTTTTAGATATTAACCCTTTGTAAGATATGCCATTTGCAAATATCTTCTCCCATTCTACCTTTTAGTTTTGTTGATTATTTCTTTCACTATGCAGAAGCTTTTTATTTTGATGTAATCCCAACAGTTTATTTTTGCTTTTGTTTCCCTTGCCCTAGGAGACATATTTAGAAATGTTGCTATGATTGATGTTAAAGAAGTTACTGCCTCTGTTTCAGGATTTTTATGGATTCAGGTCTTACATTTGGGTCTTAAACCTTTTTAAGTTTATTTTTGTGTATGGTGTAAGAAAATGGTCCAGTTTTTTTCTTTGTATGTAGCTGTCCAGTTTTCCCAACATCATTTGTCAGAGAGACCATCTTTTTCCCATTGGATATTCTTTCCTGCTCTGTCAAAGATTAGTTAACTATATAATTTTGGGTTTATTTCTGGGTTTTCTATTCTGTTTTATTGATCTTTGTGTCTGTTTTTGTTTCAGTACCATACTGTTTGATTACTACAGCTTTATAATATAACTTGAAGTCCGGAATTGTGATGCCTTCAGCTTTGCCCTTTTTTGTTCAAGATTACTTTGGCTATTCAGCGTCTTTTGTGGTTCTGTAGAAATTTTGGGATTATCTGTTCTAGTTCTGTGAAAAATGCTGTTGGTATTTTGATAATGATTGTATCAAATCCGTAGATTGCTTTGGATAGCATAGACATTTCAACAATTGTTTTTCTAATCCATGAGCATGGAATGTCTTTCCATTTCTTTGTGTTGCCTTCAATTTCTTTCATCAGTGTTTTATAGTTTTCGAAGTATAGGTCTTTCATCCTCTTTGGTTAGGTTTATTCTTAGGTATCATCATTTTAGGTTCAACTGTAAATGGTATTGTTTTCTTTATTTCTATTTCTACTGCTTCATTATTGATGTATAGAATTGCAAGAGATTTCTGTAAAATGATTTTGTATCCTGTGACTTTACTGAATTTTTTGATGAGTTCTAGCAGAGTTTTGGTGGAGTCTTTCGAGTTTGCTACAGAATATCATGTCATCTGTAAGTAGTGAAAGTTTGACTTCTTCCTTGCTGACTTGGATGCCTTTTATTTCTTTCTGTTGTCTGATTGCTGTGGCTGGGACCCACATGTACTATGTTGAAAAATGGTGAGAGTGTACATCCTTGTTTTCTTCCTAACCTTAGAAAAAGCTGTTTTTCCCCATCAAGGATGATGTTAGCTCTGAGTTTTTCATATATGGACTTTATCCTGTTGAGATATGTTCCTTCTACACTTACTTTCCTGAAGGTTTTTATCATGAATGGATGTTGTACTTTGTCAAATGCTTTTCTGCATCTATTGAAATGATCATATAGTTCTTAACCATTCTCTTATTCATGTGATGTATCACTTTGATTAGTGAATATTGAATCACCTTTGCAACCTAGTAGTAAATCCCACTTGATTGTAGTGAATGTGTGTGTGTGTGAATGTATTGTTGGATTAGGTTTGATAGTATTTTATTGATGATTTTTGCATCTGTATTCATCAGAGATATTGGCTTGTAGTTCTCTTTTTTAGTGGTGTCTTTATCTGGTTTTGGTATAAGCTAGCTCATAAAATGAATTTAGAAGTTTTCTTTCCTTTTCTATTTTTTGGAATAGTTTCAGAATAGGTATTAACTCTTCTTTAAATGTTTGTTAGAAATAACTTGTGAAGCCATCTGTCCTAGACTTTTGCTTGTTGGGAGTTTTTTGATTACTGATTTAATGTGTTTGCTGGTTATTGGTCTGTTCAAATTTTCTATTTCTTCATGTTTCAGTTTTGGTAGTTTATATGTTTCTAGGAATTTATCCATTTCTTGTAGGTTGTCCAATTTTTTGGCATATATTTTTTCATAATATTATCTTCTAATTGTTTCCATTTCTGTGGTGTTATTTCTTCTCTCTTATTTGTGATTTTGAGTCCTCTCTTTTTTTCTTGATAAATTTGGATAGAGGCTTATAAATTTTATTATTTGTTTTCACAAAATAAGCTCCTTGTTTCACTGATCTGTTATATTATTTGTTTAGTTTCTATATCATTTATTCCTATTTATTCCTGTGTAAGATATTTTCTTTATCACTTTTTTTTTTTCAAATTTGATTACAATATGTCTTGGTGTGGATTTGCCATTGCTGGTTTTGATGGGAGTTCTCAGCCTCCTGGATCTGAATATCTGTTTCCGTCACTAGATTAGGGAAGTTTTCGGCTATTATCTCTTCAAATAAATTTTCTGTTCCCATTTCTCTTCTTTTTTTCAGGACTCCTATAATATGAATGTTATTATGTTTGATAGAGTCACTGAGTTTCTCAAGTCTATTCTCATTTCGCATAATTCATTTTTTCTCTCTTTTGTTCAGCTTGATTACTTTCCATTACTCTGTCTTCTAGGTTATTAATTTGTTCCACTGCTTCTTCCAGCCTGCTGTACATTCCATTAAATTTGTTTCTCATTTTGTTTATTGAGCCCTTTATCTTTGCTGTTATTCTTCATCTCTGTGTTAAGGGTCTCACTCATGTCTTCTACTCTTTTCTCAAGTCCATTGAGTATCCTTATGATCATTACTTTAAATTTCCTATCAGGAATGTTACTTATATCTGTTTTGCTTAGATCTCTGGCTATAACTTTATCCTGTTCTTTCATTTGGGGATACATTTCTCTGTCTTCTCATTTTGACTAAGTCTCGGTGCCTATTCCTGTGTTTTAGGAAAGTCTCTTGTTCTTGAGGGTGATGGCCTTATGAAGAAGAGTTCCTGTAGTGTCCTGCCATGTAGTGTCCCCTGTTCCCAGGGTCTTAAACATCTGGGAGTGTCTTCGATGTGTGTCACATATGCTCTGCTGTTTTGTTCTGTCTGCTTTATCCTTCAGGCCAGTCATCTGCAGAGGCTTTCTTTGCCTGTTGTGGGCAGTGTTTGGTCCCTGGCCTGAATGCAGCATGTTTAACTAGGTATGCTCTGGTCTGTTTGTGAAATGAGATCTGTTGCCACCACTGCTGGAACCAAGGCTCTGCAAAACTCCTGCATCAGAAGACATGGTGTGAGCAGGGGTTTGGGCTGCTTTTTTCGAGGAGGCCACTGCACTGGAACTAAGACAAGGGTGACTGGGAGAGACAATTCCACCAGAGTGCAAGGAGGGAAGGAGCAGGGCTTGGTGTGGGTAGTCAGTGTCGAGTGTGCTCACTGGTTCCTGTAGATGGCGCTGTGCTTATGCTGAGGGGTGGGGGAGGGAAATGGTGCTAGCCAGTTCCTTTGTTCCTGAAGGGGTCTCTCTGTGAATGCCACCTCCTGGGATATGCTGATATCAGCAAATGACCTCTTCACTGCATGCACCAGGCACCATTTAGATCACTGTGTCCACGTTATATATCTGCGGGTTATTTGCCTTCTTTCCCAGAGCAGCACAGTACCCTACAGGCTCTATCCCAGCCAAGCCCACTAATCTTTAAAACTCCAGGTTTTAAAGATTTCTCACCTTTTCTCTGAGATTATGGCTCCCTCCCCACTGAAGTAGGCACCATCTTGTTTCTCTCCCAAGCTGTACCTCTGCACTTCCTACTTTCTTCAATGTGGCCTCTTTTCTACTGTTAGTTGTGGCATTTGTTCTGCCAGTCTTCAGGTCAATTTCTGGGGCATTTAGGATGATTTGATAGTTACCTAGTTGTATTTGTGGGATGAGGTGAGTCCAGGGTCCTTCTACTCTGCCGCCATCTTCCAACCTTCTTTGGAAGCCTCATTTCTTGAAAGGATTCTTTTCATATTTGAATTACCTTGAACCATTCCTCAGAACTCAATTGGCCGTATGTGTGTATGTTTACTTCTGGACTTTCAGTTCTGTTCTATATATTGTTCATATATTGAGCTATATGTCTGTCTCTTTGTCAAATTTATACTATCTTGATTATTATAACTTTACAGTAAGATTTGAAATAAGGTAATGCAATTTTTCCATCTTTGTTTTACTTTTTCATGATTGCCTTGGTCACTCTAGGTCATTTGCATTTCCATGTGAGTTTTATAATCAGATTCTCAAAATTTGCAAAATATTTGTTATACGGGAGTTTTGTTACATCTGTAGATTCAACCTCGGATAAATTGGTATCTTAAACAATATTGAGATTTTTTATTCATGATCATGGTTTATACCACCATTTATGTCAGATGCTCTTTCATTTCTTTCAGTATAATTTTGTAGTTTTGTACTTATCTGGTTAAAATATCCTTAAGCATTTCATATTTTTTGGTTACTATTTTTAAACTTTTCAATTTTTTAATGTTTTATTTCTTTTTGAAAGACAGAGAGATAGAGTGAGAGTTGGGGAGGGGCAGAGAGAGAGGGTGACACAGAATCAAAAGCAGGCTCCAGGCTCTGAGCCATCAGCACAGAGCCCGACACGAGGCTTAAACTCACTTTTTTCTTTTTAACTTTTTAATTTTTGGTTGCTATTTTTAATTGAATTGGATTTTTTCTTTTGTTTAGAACGTTGGTTGCTCTCATATAAAAATGTCTGTATATTGATTTTTTACCCTACGGTTTTGCTGAATACATTCTTTATTTTTAGTACTTTTTCATAGAGGGTGTAGGATTTTATATATAATGCAATCATGTATTTATGAAAAAAGACTGTTTTGCTTTTTCTTTCCAATCTGGAGAATTTTTAAAGTTTTTTTGCTTGTCTTACTGCACTGGCTAGGACTGCCAGTATATGATTAACATTGGCCTAGTCCAATGTTGGGACTTAGCCTAGTCCCAAGTCTTAAGGTAAAAGCATTCAGTCTTCTATCATTGTGTATGATGTTAGCTGTAATTTTCCTCATTAATCATGTTAGGGAAATTCTTTTCTGTCTAGTTTGTTCTGGGTTTTTATCATGAGTAATGACTTCTTTAAAACAATTTTTTACATTTATTTACATTATCATGTGTTTTTCCCCTTCTCTCTTTGGTTATTAGAGTAAATGACATTGATTAATTTTTCTGAAAGTGTTAAATCTACCTAGCATATCTGAGGTAAATCTGGCATTTTCACTATATATTGTCCTTTTTATATGATTATATTTATTTGTGAATACTTTTTTAATGTTTATTTATCATTTTTGAGAGAGAGAGAGAGAGCACAAGCCAAAGGAGGGCCAAGAAAGAGAGGGAGAGAGAGAATCTGAAGCAGGCTCTGCACTGTCAGTGCAGAGCCTGACGGGGAGCTCAAACTCACAAACCATGAGATCATGATCTGAGCCGTTATCAAGAGTTGGACACTTACCCAAATGAGTCACCTGGGTTCTCCTATTTATGAGCAGTTTTTAAAGAATCTTTATGTGTATACTCAAGAAGTATATTGGCCTGTATTTTTTGTTTTTTGTCTTTTTTTGTAATATTACATTGATATTTATGTTTTTTTTTTATCATCAAACAGAGCAAGAAAGAAGGAATATTCATAGAAATAGAAAGGATCCAGGATCATGCAATATATTATCATAAAATTTTCACAATACAGGAAACTTTTATGTCTTTCTCACTAGATTTAATCAACTATAAGAATAAAATTATTTTACTCATTGCATAGTTCAGTTGAAAGTTTTGGTACTAATTTGGTAGGTTTGATTTTTGTTTAGTAAATATAAACTTTTACCTCTTCTATGTAAAGGATGTCTTCCTGCCTATTGGTATTGAACTTGGTCATGTTTGAAAAAATAATGGTTTTAAAGTTCCCTAATTTAATAAAAATATATTAATATTTACATTCAAGAATTTTAACAAATTGCAAGTATGGTTATAGCAATCAAAATACATTATTTAAAATTATTGAAAGTCAAAGATAAAGAGGAAATTTTCACAATAACCACAGAAAATTATAAATTACACTCAGAGGAACAGTATTTGAAATGACTTTGACTTTTCATCAGACAATGGAGGCCAGAAAATACTAGGAAAAGCTTTAAAATACTAAAACAAAAGAACTGTTTACTCATAATTCTACATCCAGCAAAAATAAGAATGAAGGTATAACAATACTTTCTGATAGAAGAAAACTAAATTAGTCAGCAGCAGAACTACAAGAAAGAAATGCAGAAGAAAATACTTTAGACTGAAGGATAATTACAAGGGATGAAAACTTGAATATTATAACAAGAATGATGAACATTGGAAATGATTATTTGAACAGATTATATAGAACAACAACAAAAAAAAACAATGAATAACCAATTAAAAGAGGCCAGTTGATTATTTAACCTTGGCTATAATGATGGATAATACACTCTGAAATGGGAAAGTATGAAGATAGAAGAAAAAAAAACATGTAAAAGTAAAAACAGAATGACACATCTTATTTTAAAGTAAAAATATAGCTATAAAGACAGATATGGTCAACAATCATTATTTGTGGCAATTATGCTCTGGAAGTTAACCTCAAAACACTGACTTGGGAAATGCTCCTAGGAGAAATGCAGTGTTAGGTTTATGCAAGCCTCTGATCACAACATTTTCATCAACCAGTATGTAACCTGGTTTTATGATAGTTTTGCTTTAAAGACACCTCATTTCTCATCAACAATTTACTACATGGTTTTTGAATGATTTAAAGCCAGGGACGACAGAGAGCATTGCATTAAATAGATTCATTTGCCAATGTCCTTGTAAAATAAGCCAGTCTCCAGTTCCATCAGAATCGAAAACTTATCTTCCACATAACCCTTTTATACTTAGCAAGCAAGTTAAAACTTTTTCCTAGAGGCTTCTGACCTGCAGAATTCTCCTATGATACATGTGAGTCAGACAACAGTAGCCAAGAAGGGTTTAACATTTTGTTGAGCATGGGTCAGCATTTGTGCCTCACCACAATGCTCTTATTACTGTACTTAAAAAATAACCCTGTTTTCATTTCATGAATCCTTATCCATAGCTTTATCGCACCCTATATAAATGTTACTTTAACACTTTTCTGAGTGGCCTCATGTACAGGTTGGCAAATTTCCTCTTTCCTTTTCTGGTTGTAGCAAACTGTTGATTCGTTAACACTGAACTTGCAGTCAACAGCACTGTAACTCATGCCTGAGTGAAGCTTATCTAACACATGTACTTTCTCCATAAAGCACATCGTAGACTTTTTGTACTCAGGAACACTACTACGCAGTGCCTCAACACTATGCTTGGGCACCATTTTAAACAGCTCAATCACAAACAAAAAGCATAAAAATGACAAAAACATGGCAATAAGAGACCATGAAAAGAACACTTGCTTACGGTGTGAGAGCAGAAATAAGAAGGCAGAGCATTGCCTGCTAGATCTCAGTAGAAAATGCCAGAGACTCAAAATTTTTGCCACTCAGCACATGTCCAGAAATGACTGTGAAAGCACCATTGTGTATTGATATGGGGGCTACAAACAAATTTTAGCAATTAGGCGATTCACAATTATGGAATCCCAGAATAATGAGGAAGATTGACTGTTCTTTGCTTCTCAGAAACTTCTCTCCCTGTTGACAAATTTATATTATAAAATAATTTTTAATCCAAACCAATGAGGAAAAACAAGGTGAATTATTTAGATGAATTCATGGTTATAGTATAGCTATTAGATTCTGGGACATTTTTTATAATCACAGAGTTTGAAATGAAAAAAAGGAAAATATTCATAGTTAATTCTTATCGAGTATATACCATTTGTGAAACATTGTTCTAAACGCTTGACCCTTAAATTGCACAAGGACTCCAGGAAATAGTTACTATCATTATACTTATTTTATAGACCAGAAAACTGAAGCACAGGAAGTTTTAGTAATGTTATATTTTTAAAAAAATTGTGTCGAGTTATTTTTTTCCAGGTCAGGATAGAGTTAGTTCCTAAGATGTGTTGTTCCACTTCTTCATTTTAAAATTAACTCTTGCCTTTTTGAATATATGATTATTATCCCCAAATAAGAAAAAAGAAAAACCATATACACGCATACATATGTAATATTCACTCGTGCAATTAAACAGGGCTTTTAAAATTCCTGTGTGTTTATTTTGTGGTGCTCTATTGTGATATCTTCTCTTTTCCAGAAGTTTTAACTAAATCTGCTTTTGTAAAGACTGTCTGGGGGCAATCAAGGAAGCCAGGATCTGCTGCAGTTCTGATTTGTGTGAAGAGAGATGATGTCTGAGTAGAACTGAGTATTCAACAGGGAGGGGACCTTACTTATGGTAAGAGAAAAACTTAACAAATAAAGTCTTTGGAATCTTGTGATTAAATGGGTTTCTGGTCAAGGAATGGACTGATTTTCATTAATAAATATCATTTCATAATAGGCATACTTTTTTTTAAAAAAGTGTGTCTTCAACTCAGTGATGTTTTCCTGAACACACAAACATAATCCTTTTGTCACATTTTTATAAGTTTTATCAGTGTAAAAAATGACTTTCTTTCAGTGCACAATTAGTTGGCTACTTGCAGGCGGAGGTTTTTTTGTTTGTTTTTAATTTAAACATGTTTTTCAGCCATTTATGGAAAAAACCCTAAACGAGTCAGCTCTATACACAAATAAAACTAAAATGTTAAGATCAGAGGAAATATTGGATAATTTCTCAAATATAAGACTAATCATATATAGTTTTTATACTTTTGATTCAGTTAGGAACAAAAATAAACATATCTATGAGTAAGTAAAATAAGGATTCTCAGTCTACGCCAACTGTTCTCAAATCAGAACGCACATACAACCACCTGGAGGGCTTTTAATAAATATAGGCTCCAGGTTTCCATGTTTAGAAAATCTAGTGTGTGACCTAGTAATTTATATTAAAACTCTGTCAGGTACTTTTAATGTTCCATGAAAGTTGAGAACTTCTATTCCAGACCATAACTAGAGCTGACATATACAAGTTTTATTCATCAACATCATTTAGAACAATCTTCTTAGTCTTTAGTCTACAATTTTTTAAGTTTGGTGGCAAGTCTATCACTTTTATTGTAATTACTTAGCACATTAAATTACATCTTTGGTTGACATTTGAGACAGATTACTTCTACTATTCAAGAGGAAGAAGCATCCTTAGAAACACAAACATTTGACCGAATTTCATAGCTGGGCTTTCTTAAGAGAGGGGAGACCTTCTTAAACTATTATGGAATAACAGGGTAATAAACTGAGTTGACCATTTCTAGTAATGCTCACTGCAAAGGCTCAGAGAAAGGAGGTAATATGGACTTCTAAACTCCCTCTGAATCAATGCTTAACAGTTGCTTTCTTTCTTCTTTCTTTTTTTTTTTAATTTTATTTATTTATTTTAGGGAAGGAAAGAGAGAAAGAAAGCAGGGGAGGGCAGAGAGAGAGAGAGAGAGAGAGAGAGAGAGAGAATCTCAAGCTGGCTCTGCACTGTCAGCATGGAGACTTTCATGGGGCTTTCGAAACTAGGAACCATGAGATCATGACCTGAACTGAAACCAAGAGTCGATCGCTTAACCTACTGAGTCATCCAGGCGATCCTGTCTTTTTATATACAGTGAGCACATAGAAAGTAACTTTTATCTCTTTAAATGTAGTCTATTACTTCATTCCATATCTTAGTATAAATTATATATATACATATTTAATTTCAGGACTTTTGATTACACTTACGTCTTCGAAATGAATAATTGTCAAGTGGCTGCTTGAATAATTTCCTAACTTTAAGACCAGGTCTTAGAATATATGAAAAGTGGAGCACGGTAGTTTTCAATCCATTGGTGTAACTTCTCAAGGGAAAATAAAATACTGCAGTATAAATGGCTGTTATATTTCTGTTTCTTAATCTGTTACTTGCCTTCAGTACTGTCACCTAGATTCTAATTAGGTCTTTTTGCAGGGTTCCGAGCACTGGAGACAGATTGTTTTATTTTTCTCTGGCCTGTTAAGTGTCACTAAGCAGGGATGAAGGTTGCTTCTGTCCTCCTCTCAGACCTACTTTCCTTTTGCATCTTTAGAAAATAATATTTTTGCTTTTGTCATTTATAATCTACTGGTACTGCTGGTAGTTATGTACCTTGGGATGTTTGTATTATTAATGGGTGTGGTTCACTCTGGTTTTCACTATATCCTGTTAATGTTACAAATTATTCCTTTAAATAGGGGAGAACAATGTCTCCTGGTATGTGGTTTTCTAAGTGTGTTTGGTATGAGTCTATAGTATGGAAAAATAAAAATATACATTAACATAATAGTTTGTGAGTCTGTTTGATAAAATGAACTGTACATTGAGACAGTCTCATACAAACATAAACTGTATTCTCAGATGATGTGATATGTGAATATAGCAATGTTGACATTGATATTCAAGAGTAACTAAAGAGCTATTTATATAGCTTTATGCAACTATATTAAATATAACAATATCTAAGTTGGTGAGTAATACTAAGATATTTCACTTTTCATACTCAAAGTATTCTTTTTTTTTTAATTTTTTTTAATGTTTATTTATTTTTGAGACAGAGAGAAACAGAGCATGAACAGGGGAGGGTCAGAGAGAGAGGGAGACGCAGAATCTGAAACAGGCTCCGGGCTCCGAGCTGTCAGCACAGAGCCCGATGCGGGGCTCGAACCCACAGACCGCGAGATCATGACCCGGGCCGAAGTCGGACGCTCAACCGACTGAGCCACCCAGGCGCCCCAATACTCAAAGTATTCTAAGTCATCAAGAAGACAACTTAAAAATTTGTGTCATAATAAAAACATTTCACTTGGTGAATTTTATCTGGACCAGTAAGTATGAAATTGGTGAATTTTATCTGGACCTTGTTTAGTATGAAAAAGCTAGATTTATATCATCCATCTACTTTCCCTTACCACCAGGTCCACTATTACCAAACTGGAAAACAAGGAACTGGTATTACATTCCAAATTTTTATGACATTTTTTGTATCATAAAAGGTAAGGCATTCATTCAAGTTGGGAAATTGCAATGAGAGAGACCTACAGACTTTCTTTAATATTAATATTTACCAACACTCATTTTTAGCAATTATGTATGTTCTTTAATAAAGAATCATTTCAAAGGGTTTCTGAGGTTATTGCTTGCTTTGCTTGATTTAGACCACACTTCCCTGCCTAGAATCCCTTTACATTAAGCAACATGGAATTAGTAGCCATAATTAAAATTTATTCTGTGTGTATCCTCATGTGGAGGGCCAGAGGAGTGGCTACTTCAGTCACCTGTTCTATTTCTTCCGCCTCTAGAACTTACAGTTCTTAATGTTTGTCATGTTAGTACACAATGTTGTTTTTCAAAGACAAGGCCAAGGAAAAACATTTTTGCTTACACTTTATTTTTTTCTAGTTTACCATTCTGCATTGAGAGCCCCTTTGCAAACTATTTTTATAACCTTCCATCTTTCAAACCTGTGCTGTTGAGATTTTGAAAACCTGGAGTGATAATTTCTACAGTCTTCAGAAAGCACCAGAAAATTCCCTGAGAAATATGTCACTTGCTCAATCCTGAAACAAAACTCACCTTAGAATAAGCACTTTGTTATAGGATTTTGAAAATAAAAAGGATATATTCCTCTCAAATACTGTGTCTTTTCTATCCCACTATAATTCCTCAAAAATATTAAAATCTTAAAAATATATAAAAAGTGAAACTTCTGTATAAATAAGACTTAGTAAAATGAATGAAGCTTATGTATCAGTCATTATAATGAATTTCCTTAATAGGAATTTGAATAATTTTTAAAACATTAACTGGTTTATGTCTTTTCCTACTACACACACACACACACACACACACATACACACACACACACACACACACACACACACACACACACACACACAAATCAATTTATTGAGTGCTGCTTCACTTTAATGAGCCAGAATCCTATGACTCATAGGTATTTCAGTCTCTCCATCCAAAATGTTAAATATATCATTATTCTATACTGGAAAGAAATGCTTCCAGTATATTCATTTCTATGATTTGAGTGAAAGCAGGGAACATTTCTGCTAAGGTGACTGCCAGTTTGCTCCCACATACTTCAAAAATTCCGCAACTAGCATTCAATTACAGAAAAGTTACAGTGAAAAGCAAAGTGCATACACTGTATCTTCTGGGCTAAAAAAATACCCTTGGTCCTTGATGTTTTCTTTAAAATTTAGACTTAAAATAACACTCTCTTGCACAGAAAAGACTAAAAATTTTAAAATTCTCTAAATGGCAAAAAAGGAAAAAAAGGAACAAGCGTTCAATTTCATACAAAACAGAAATGATATCTTGTTGATTGATTTTCATACAGCACCTAACCCTAAAAAAGGTGTAAGTTGCTGACTCTTAATGTTGGCAATGGTATTCTAACAATTAACCTCTTTTCATTAGCTCAAAGTATTTGCATTATATATTTTTTAAGAAAATGCTATTGTATCCTGACAGTAATAAAAACAGTGGAACACTGGTTATTATTCGACATAGCTATGTTCCCATTTAGCTATAAAATTTTAGTTCAAGGACTTAAGAAATAAAAGAGTGATCCTGACAAACCAATAAACATGGGCAGTCTGTAACTTGGTCAGTCTCTGAGATTCTACTCCTTTAGAAGGACATTTCCCAAGACTGGGACATTTCAAGGGCACCAGAAAGCTAGGTAATTCTCAAACATGAAGCAGAAAATCACTAGTATTGAAACACTAATATTGTAGTATTCCAAATCCAATATTACTGCTGGAGTATATTGGCATGAGCAAACCATATTGTGTACTTCTATACCCACATCTCTCCATTTTTCTTGAAGAATAAATGGATTGTGATCCCAGAGACTTGAGATATTTTTCCCTGACTCTACCATTAGGGAATAATAATAATAACTGATCATGGTAATTACTATCTAGAAAGTACCGGCAACTGTGCTAAATTTTAATATATATTGTCAACCTAATCCAGAAAACCTAATCTAACCTAATCCAGAAAACGATCCTGATGTATTGAACCTAGTACAGTGCCTGCTTAGTAGCAGGAACTCAATAAATAAATAGTAATAAATGTGAAAGTCTGTGATGGAGGTATTATAACCCTTATTTTACAGATGAGGACACTGAGGTTAAGAAAATGGAGCAAATTACTCCATTTTATACCACCAGCAAGAAGCAGAGGAAGAATTTGAAGATAGATCTATCTAATTGACTCCAAAGTTTATGCTTTGATTCTCCATACAACAAAGCTTCATGTAATTCTCTGAGTCAAGTTTGTTATTAATAAATAAAAGTGTTTATCACGTGATTTCTAAGGCCCTTTCCAAATTAAATACAAGTATATTTAAGAAATCCGTGACTAACTTTTAACATTAACAACAAATTAACATCAAACACACACTTGAGAAGTGGACATGGAAACTGAGAGCTGATCTGTTTTTTCAACCTTGGAAAAGTTGACAGTTTTGCTGGATTTGAACCTGAGTGTAAAAAGTGAGCCTTGGTGTTGCTGGAGGGAAGATGGGTGAGGAGCATGGGCTAAATGGGTGATGGGCATTAAGAAGGGTACTTGTGGGGATGAGCACTGGGTGTTATATGTAAGTGATGAATCACTGGGTTCTGCTCCTAAAACCAATACTTTGCATTGTGTTAACTAACATGAATTTAAATAAATTAATTTAAAAAAAGAAAAATTTAAATAAATGAGCCTCAGGTCTTTCCTTCTACAGATCTATATACTCTCTTATCTGAAGTTCTAATATCCAAACAACTCTGAAAACCAAAACTTCTTAAACTTAGTTGGCTACAACATCTGGCCTGACTTGAACTTGGCTGCGTATACTAACCTGAATGGTGAAACCATTTCCAGTCTTTATTTATCACACTTGTGAATATTCATTTGCCTTCCTGCCAAAATATTAGTGTATTTGGCCATGAGGTGCTACAGTCACTCCTTGGGGTAATAGGGGCTAGAATGTTAACACATTATACAATTTATACAACGTTACCTGCCTATAAATCTAAAATAACCTGAATTATAAAGCATGTCTGCTCAAGACATTTTGAATTAAGGGATCCTGGATTTGCTCATGCTCTAATGATTAAATCTGCAGTCATTGGAGGAAGAGAGAATTAGGACAAACTTTAGGTTCTAAGAGTTCTGATTTCAAGATGTTAATGCATTTACTCTAGAATTGGGTTTTCTTATTTCTGAAAAGGTGGCCCAGAGATTACAAAATAATTCAGACAGAAATACTACTAACAAGGATGGTGTGCCTTTCATGATAGAGTCTTGCATTTTCGAAGGCAGAAATACAAGATAGAGTCCTAGCAGTGACACGTTCATTTTAGCAACTGTTAAAACAGTAAAACTAAAGTAACCACAAACCATTCAATACATACCCAGCTAGGCTTTGACATATCTACATTCTGTTTCTAACTTTTACTTGTATTTTACCCATCCTTGTCCTACTCTGAGAGCAATCAGAGCCTTTCAAGGTAGCATAAGAAGAGAGACAAACAAACAAACAAACAGTTTGCACCTATATACTATCTCCTGGTTTTAAATTGTGTTTTTACTGACATTATCTTGTTCAGTATACACATAAGACAAGTGCAGAAGGATGCAAAGGGGTTACTATGGTTCCATTTAACAGATGGAAAAATTTACGGTCTAGAGATTAAATAACTGATCATTGCCACACAGCTTGTTAGTGACAGCTGAGGGACTAGACTCTAGAATCTAGATTCTTAGCTGAGTGAATTTTCCACTATATGACAGTGACTCTGCAAAGTAACTGTCATCATTTGACTAGGGCTACCCCTAGGATATTTTCTTTTTAAATAGGTGTTATATAAAAACCAGGCCCGGTATTCCACAACTATCATGTCAACAAGTAAGAAAAAAATTATATAAAATGATAGTGCAGTATGACTCACAAGATTTCTTGATTGCTTTCCAAAATGTTTTTCCTTGTCTATTCAAGACACAGGACAAAGTTCCTAAAATGGCACTGTTAAAACTCCTCTATATCTTCTTTGAGAATCTGGAGACTGGCCAAGCATTCATTTTGATACTGCTGGAACTAATGCTGTACTTTATAAAGTGGGTCACAGCATGCTCCTGAGATGCCTTAAAGATGTTGTGGGCTTTGACTTGAGGGAGTAGAACTGGTTCTTGTACACTGGCTGACTTCAGTGGTCCCTTGCCAAACTTTACATGGGGATTCACAAGACAGTAAGAATGCTAAGTAATTGTGTATCTATGCTTCAGGGTCCCTAATATTTAACTCCTTTTTAATTTTCCCTTATAAATGATAAGTATCCTTTCTTCCTTCTTTTTACTGACAATACAGAAATGCAGGAATGTTGGTATATTTTTGACTAGACAAAGCTTTGACTGAATTACATCCTCTCCAAATTTATATGTTGAAGCCACAATCCCTGATCTGATGGTATTTGAAGATAAGATGTTTAGGTGGTGAATTAGGTTTCAATGGACTAGTGAGAATAGGGCCTTTGTGATGGGATTAGTGTTCTTATAAAAAGAGACACCAGGGAGTTTGCTATTCCTCTCTCTCCGCACCATGTGGGACATGGCAAAAAGGTAGTCTTCTGTGTAGTCCAGGAAGAGGGTTGTTTACCAGATATTGATGATACTAGTACCCTAAATTTGGACTTCCCAGCCTCCAGAACCATGAGAAAACAAATTTCTGTTGTTTAAGTCATACACTTTATGCTATTGTGTTATGTCAGCTGGAGCTGACTAAGACAGGATAGTTTTGACACTATAACTGCCATCTCACTGGACTCATTGACAATAATGCCTCTATACTCTTTGAAATTGGAAATATGTTAGAATAACGCATTTGTTAAGTACTTCTCTCTTTAGTAGTATGTATTTCCGGGACATGATAAGAAAATAACATGTGGTGGGTTGAAAATGAACGTGTTGCTAACTTGGATATACAAGAGATTTAACTGAGAATTGTCTTCTTAGTATTGAGCTAGGGCAGAACTATTTAAAGTTTTCTACAGAAAAATATTTTGGATTCTTCCAAATTGTGTGGTCACTTTTTGGATAAATATTCAGTCAGTTAAAAATCAAGCTCCCTCTCCAGTTGTTTCCCTTCTCCAGTACTTTCTAAGATGACATCTGGATTAGGGTAACTCATTGCATCCTCACTGGTATTGAGTAGGGATCCTTAAATCTACTTTTAAGCAGGCAGATGCCTTTCATTTTGTCTTATCATTAGGCAGGTGGATGCCCTTCATTTTGTCTTATCACTAGGCATCTCCTGTACATTGGCTGTCAAGGCCATGGTTGGTGGACTTGGGCATCTACTTTCAATATGGTCAGGTCAGTTGGAGACTCCTTGCCAACTTGGTCTCAATTCAGTTTTTCCTGAGACTACCACACCCATCCGTGGTCCATGCACCACCTTCACACAACAATTCCATTGCACACATCTGGCTCTCAGTCTCACAGAGGCCTCCTGGAGGGAACAAATCAAACCTGCTTTCATTCTGTTCAATGTGACAGACTACTGATTAAACCCTTGAAAAAATGTAATGAGGAAGAGATGATTTGAAATGGTCTGGCTATGGAATATTTAAACAATAGTTTGGTGATAACCTCAAACAGTTTTCATGGGGTGAAACACATGATGGGAATGTTAATGCAATGAAGTATTCAGTGAACACGTAAAATTTAGGATCTTCTGTATGGATGCATATTTGCTAGACATTGATGCCTATTTTTCCTTCTACCAAATGAATGTTGGGTAAAATAAATACCAAAAATAAAATATCATCAGAAACATGTTTTGGTACCCTCTTGTCCACTGTGTTTAATAAGCCCTAAGTAATTCTGAAGAAGCTAAAATAATCCTTGCCTTTATGACATCATAAATTGAAATCTTTCATTTTTGAGTCACATTGTTCCACTGGATCTGCTTTACTCTTACATCATGAATAAAACTTGTCTAAAGTCTTATGGTAATCCTAGATACGTTTTCTCTAAATATGAAAATAACAATAATGACTGCAGTGATGTGTAGATTTGTTAATATGAGGCCAGTGTCTCTAGCTGTGCTCATGTTCTGATTTTCTTCATTTCCTTTCCTTGTTTTCCAGGAAACAATATGCTGCCTATATAGACACTTAACTTCAAGTTCCCTAACTCAATAATATGTTGAGAGTGATCTTCATTTTCTTTTTGTTTGATTTTCATCAATGTTATACCTGTTATACTATCCATTTGCAAAAACTGCAACGAAAAAAAAAGCTTTGTCTGAACAAGATACTACTGGAGCTGGAACAAATCCTGAGTTTGTTCAGTTGATCTTTGGAGACGAGGAAACTAAAACTCTGAGATATTAAACGAATGATTCATCTAGAAGCAACAGGATAAGAACTAGGTTTCTTAACTCATGGTCCAATTACTGTTGCTTTATAATCTTAAAATCACTTTTAAATGTAAACTTACAGATAATAATAAATACTTTTTATAATGATATTCTCATGGTTTTAGATTTGAAAATTACATTTTTAAAGGCACCTGGGTGGCTCAGACGGTTAAGCGTCTGACTTTGGCTCGGATCATGATCTCACGGTTCATCAGTTCAAGTTCCAAGTCAGGTTCTGCACTGACAGTGCAGAGCCTGCTTGGGATTCTCCCTCTCCTTCTCCCTCTGCCCCTCCCCACTCATTCTCACTCTCTCTCTCTCTCTCTCTCTCTCTCTCAAAATAAATAAATATACTTTAAAAATTACTTTTGTTATAATTCATTCATTCATTATGTATTAAATGTTATATGTCAGATGCTGTGCTGAGTTCTTGTAGATTAACTCGTTTACTTCTCAGAACAACCCAATAATAGTTTCATTGTTATTATTTCTACCTGATAGGGAATCAGAAGCACAGACAGATAAAGGGACATGTCTAAAGTTACAACACTGAGGAATGACCAAGCAGAATTCGAACTCAGACTACTGCTTCCAAAGCATGTTGATGTTCATAGTAGAGGTTCATTTGTTTGTTTTGCTCCTGGGAACTCCGTAATTTACTCTGTTCCTTTCCTACCCTGCTTATTAAATAAACTTAGAACCATAATTGTGATTCACCTTTACCAAATTAAACTATTTTCTGGATTTATTTTTTCATACTGACTCCAAAATGTTGTCCTGCTTGTGTCTCCAATTGTCCCGTTATCACCATTCTCTTGTTTTACTATATTTTATCTTGTATATATCTTTTCAAGTCACTTTATAAAATTTTTATGTAACAGAACAGGGTACAGATAAATTTAAAAAAAATTCAAGAAACAAACTAGTCAAACTCAAGTTATTATACCAGAAAACTAGAATATTATAGGCTAATTATTCATGAATGTGGGGCTAACTGTGAGCACTCCAGTTGCAAATGTAGAAAAAGCCCGGTAAACCCAATCACAAAGTTCTAGATGGGAAGTATAAATGAAGCTATTGCAAAGAGGAACAGAGCAGTCCAAGGTCATTCGTAGAGGTTGACTCTAGCAGGTATGAACTCTCTCACAACAAAACGAATTAGATACTGCTTTTTGATGACTTCTCTAGGTTTTGTTTGTTTTGTTTTGTTTTGTTTGATACAATAACTCTATATCAGAAACCCGAATGAAAAACAATGGTTAACTCAGGTAAAAATAATAATTGAAATTTCTCATTTTGTACAGAACGAATATGTCAAATAAACATTGTAGCTTCCTGTCATTTGATATCTCTTGTGGATACTGTCTCAATTTTTGCTCTTAATAGTTCGAGGCCACTGGCAAATATCTATCTATCTATATCTATATCTATATCTATATCTATATCTATATCTGGAATAGCAGATTAAATTATTTCATGGGTATCACCAAACCAGTACAATAGTACTGTTTTATTATAAAGAGATCTGTTTTATTATAAAGAAATAGCTCATATTTAATGCCACCTGTAGATGTTTAAAGAGGAACTAACTTTCTAATATTTTATTTATCAAAATACTAAAAATGAATTTTTATAAACTGCATTCTGTTGCATTTTTTTCTTGCTAAGAATCTGTCTAAAATAAGATGAATAAGAAAGTCCTCATAGTGAAATTAGCCTCTTTAGATTCATTCCCATTACGAGATTTCCAAAGGTAATTTTAATCTTCATTTGAGCAATTGATATATTTTTAGAACTTCTGGGTGAATCTGGAAATTCAGCAGTACTCATTACACCAAAATATTTGGTTGGTGTTTGCTTTTTAAATTGTCTAAACCTAAAAGCAAATTTATCCCTTACAATCCCAGGTTTTTGTGTAGAAACAGAAATTGTTTTAGCCCAAATTTGATGAACAATTACTTATAAGGGAAGATTTAACTCTATCTTTGAAAACAAGTACTGTTCAGTTTGAATAATGTTATGTTAATTGAATTAAAATTGATTGAGTCTGACAACATTATATATTTGCTAGTACTTCAATTTTAGCCAGGAGAAGAACGAATATCCCTTAGTATTCAAATGCCACCTTCATGTTTAAATTCATTGCTGTGCTGTGGAAAGAGAAACAACAGAAGCAGCTGTCTGCTCCATCCTCATTTAGCCAGGATTTCAGCAACTCCCAGAATAGGCAGGATTAGATACAGTCAAACACAGTTGCCCAATTCTGTGCTGCAGATTTGTTTTTAATATTCCGCTTTAGAATAGTAAAATGTTGAAATATGTAAGATATGCAAACATTTCCATTTGCAAGTCACAATGAAAATACAGAAGATAAACAGGTTCTACTTAGTGTTGTAGATTTCCTAGCTGAACACAACTCGTTTACTAAAGATATGATCTTTATTAATAACTGAATCAGAATTTATTAACCAAAACAAGTTTCCAAGCATAGTACTTAGAGTACTCACTTTTAATCAGTGAAAAAATTGTGCTAACCTTTTTACCTTTACTAATTGGACATTGTGCCTTCTTTTTTAGAGTATGCCAACAGACCACAGTTGTCTTCCAGGCATTGAGTCCAAATCAATTATGCAGTTAAACTATTAGCATTGCTAGCCATTGAGTATGCTTAAAAGTATTACATTAGAAATATTCTGACAGTCATAACTTCAGGGCAATTTGGGAACTATTTTCAGCTCAGATCCAAGCTGAAAATTAGCTTTCTTACCAAAATGTTAAATTTTAGAAAACTCTTCTGACCATCAGAAAGGGAAAGACAGCACAAAGGGAAAACAGACAGCAGAAAGACATAGAAGGAAAGACAGAAAAGAGCCATATAAAAAAAAAAAAAAGAGGTTGCGTTGGGCTCAAATACTATTGCCCAACAGAAATATTATTCACAAATGTTATGACACAGAGAGCATATTTTTTTCTTGACATTTGCCACCATTTTTTATTTACTCATTTTAAAAGGGACACAAAACAATATTAAAAGCACCTTAAAATATCTAATCTGGAATCATAACAGTAGAAATATGTAAACTACGTCTTAAGAGGTCTTACTGAGTGCAGCTTGGAGGGTCTGAATAACCTATGTACTTTTTAAAACTTTTTGCACAGGCTTAGCCTGATTATAGTAAGGGGATGAGGGAGGGTATATGCAATTTTTCTTTTTCTATCAGTTTATTGAGTAATTATTCCCCCTGCATACACAGACAGGCTAAATTTGTCTTTACATCAAAACTGCATCTAGGAGAAACATGGTCTCTGCAATGAGCAGTGTAGAAATTAGAGTAACTAGATAATCCTTTGCAATGGCTACTCATTTCCAGAAACAGCCTCAGGTGGGAGCAACGGGAAAGAGGGCTATGAATATTCTCCTGGACTCAAAGGCAAGGAACACATACATGCAAAGGAAATTTTTCTCTTTTGCTAATTAGTTTCAAATCTCTAGGGCATTACAGGTAGCCATGTGACAAATGAATGACAGTAAACGGAAAATGTTGGGGAGTTTAGTAGAGTACAGCGTCAGCTATTATTAATCTGATGAACTTTTCACTTGTAACCTTTGAAAGTGAATTACCATAAAGTGAAGCATGGAAAAAAATTTCCTGTAGGAGACATTTTTAGGATTTTCAAGTGTACAAAGATGGGCGAAATTAACAATTTGAAACTCTATTAAATGTTAAGAGTTGGTTAAGAGTTAATTTATGGTTAAGAATTTTTAGTGAATTATATTACAGTTAGATTGACGTTCATCATCACTTTTAAAAAGAGATGAGTGCTCCTGAAAGGTTTTTTAAATTATATTTAAAAAAATATGTTGTTATATTAAGGAACTTTATAGAAATTACTTTTGTAGGGTATTTGTAACTCCTGTTAATTTAGTTTCTTTTCAACTTCTAAGACTTACATTAGATTTGCTTATGTAAGGCTAACATTTGTAAAGAAAAAAATATATTTTAACTATACTATACACGATATCTGTGGAAGAATAAAACTAGTTCAAAGATTCCTGGGAGATTTCTGCTTCTGGACATGATGAAGTAATTGGGACATGATGCCATTCTCCCATGAACATCTACAAAACCAAGCATAATAGATGGCGCATCCATGACCAAATATGAGACAAAAGGGAGCAAGAACTACGGCTCCTAAGATATGGGAAACAAACGTGATGAGTCCTATAATTGTCCCAGCTTTCTGACTGGAGGCACTCTCTAGACCATAGTGCAGAAAGGAAAACCAAAACCAACTATAACAGTAGTACTGAGTAAGGGACTGAGGGCAGATCTTGGGGAGGCTGAGGTGGCTGTAATTTAGAGAATATAGTATCAGATAAAAGAGAGCCATGCCTAAACAGAGTTTCCAAAATCTGCAAAAGTGTCCCCTTGAGCCTGTTGTTACACACTAAGCAAAACTTGTGTTAGGATTAACTCATGAGGTCAGGCAGTGCTCAGAAACCTGTAAACTAAACAATTCCCAGAGGAATTGAACTGAATTCAACAACTGAATTCAACACCAGAGGTATTGAAGTGTGACCACCCAGACTTCAGTCTTCATTGAACATTGGGAACATTCTGGATATAGTAACAAGTTACACCTTAGCAGCCGGGATGTATTAGAATTCTAAGATACTCCCATGATCCATACTTCCTGGGATTCATGATCTTTTCCTCTTAAGTGTGAACAGCACATAGTGGGTTATCTACAGTTAATAGAATACAGCAAAAAAACAAAAATGATGATATTTTACTTCTGAGATTAAATTAGAAAATAATAGTGGCTTAAATCTTACTTGCCTTCTCTCTTGCTTTCATTTTGGTTTACTCTAATGGAAGCTGGCTGCCACTGTGAACTGTGTCATGGGTAGGACCATGTGGCAAGGAACTAAGGGAGAGCTCCAGCCAACAAGTCATGAGCAACTAAATCTTGTGAACACCCACTTGAGTGAGCTGGGAAAAGGATTCTCCCACAGCCAACCTTTGAGATGACTGCAGCCTTGGTTGACACCTTAATTATAGCCTTATGAGAGACAGTGAGCCAGAGGAACTTGTGCTGCGATCCCTGTCCAACTGACACTGTAAGGAAATGAAGGTGTATTTCTTAAAGCTTTAATGCTTTGGGACAATTCGTTATGTAACAGTAGATAACTACCTGGAAGTGAGAAGCTACCATGATAAATACCTAAATGTAGATAATTAATACAAGGGATAAATGAGCCTTAGAGGAAAAGCTACTATAGCCCTCTGAGCAGAGCTTAGAACAAAACCTTTAAAGGATCAAACTGATTAGCAATAACTTAAACATCAGCAAATTAAAGTCCAACTTTCCTTAAAGGAAGGCAAAAAAACAAAACAAAACTGGCATTCAGCCATGTAAAATTCACAATATCCAACTTCCAATCAGGAATTGCTAACTATGTGAAAACACAGGAAAATGTGATCCATAAAAGGGAGAAATATCAGTGAACACACCCTAAACTGACAGCAATCATAGAATTAATAGAGAGGACTTAAAACAACTAAGAAAAACATATTCAAGTATTTAAAGGAAAATATGAACATCATGATGACAGAAATTAGGGACATATATGAACGGACCAAATGTAATATCTAGAGCTTTGTATCTCTCATACACTACATGAGAATAGAAATTAGATAGTTTCAACAGCAGGCATGGAACTGCAGAAGAAAAGATTTGCGAACTTGGAGACATGGAAATAAAACTTCTCTAACATGATGCCCCCACATACCCAGGGAAAAATATAAAAAGACTAAAAACATATAAATAGTGCCTTTGGGACCTGTTATACTAAATCATGATCTCACATGCCGGTGATACAAAATGGTCTAATAAATGTGAAATTAGAGTTCCAGGAAGAGTATTGGGAGGCAGATAAAAAATTAAAGAAGTAATGGCCAAAATGTTACCAAATTTGGTAAATACTAGATATATTCACTTCCTAGAAGTTCCACAAGTCCTGATTAGGCTAACTATCAAGAAAAAAATACCTAGGCACATCATAATCAAATTGTTAAATACCCACAATAAATTAATATCTCTACACAAGTCAGAGCAAAAGTCAAATTATTTAGAGAGGAACAAAGATCACAGAAATAATGTGCTAACATCTTCAAAGTGCTAAGAGAAAAATACGCAGAATTCTATACCCAACAAAAATGTACTTCAGAAAGTAAAGCAAAATGAACCTTTTTTAAAAAAAAATTTAATGATTTATTTATTTTTGAGAGAGAGAGAGAGAGAGAACAAGTGGGGGAGGGGCAGAGAGGGAGGGAGACAGGGAGACACAGAATCTGAAGCAGGCTCCAGGCTCTGAGCTGTCAGCACAGAGTCTGACACAAGGCTCAAACTCATGAGCTATGAGATCATGACCTGAGCCAAATTTGGATGCTTAACAGACTGAGCCACACAGGCACTCCCAAAATGAAGATTTTTTAAATAAACAAAAACAGAGAATTTATCACCAGCAGTACAGAAAATATTTAAGAGAATTCTTCAGGTGAAAGGACAATGATGTAAAATGGAAACTTGGATTTACTGAAAATAATAATGTTAGAAATAGTAAACATATGAATAAATACAAAATACTTTTCTTATTTTAAGTATCTATTTTAAAACAAAAGCAATAAAAAACGTGTTGTGGAGTTTGTCATATGTATATAGCATATGTTATAAATCACATGTATGAAAACTAAAGTAGAAGGAATGAGAAGAGATAATTATAATTTTTGTAACGTTTTATGTGAAGTACTATAACATTATCTGAAGGCAAAATGCAATCAGTTAAAGACACATGTGAAAATCCTACAAAATCAGCTAAAAATAAAACAAAAAGCCATTGCTATAAAGTAATAGAAAAAAATAAAAGGAATATAAAAAAAATGAGATGAGAAGAGGAAAAATAGCAGAGGTACAAATACAAAACAAATAACACAGTCATAGCTTTTAACTGAATGAGATCTATAATTAGTTTAAGGAAAGTAATATAAAGGCTCCATGTAAAAGGGAGAGGATATCAGACGATAAAATAACAAGACCTAATCATATAGTTCCTATAAAAAGTGCATTTCAAATGTCAAGACACTGTTAAGTTTTATAATAAATACACAATAAATATAAATATGTATCTTTACATCATATTCCCCTAATAATAAGAAAGGTGACATACCTATATTGATACTAGAGAAAGTAAACTTTAGGATAGGTAATTATACATGGAAGAAAGAATATTTCAAGTGATAAAGTGGAAATTAATTAAAGTATTACAACCCTAAACATGTATACTTCCAAAAAGAGAATTTCAAAATGCACAAAGCAGAAACTGACTGAACTGAAGAAGAAAATTTTAAAAACCTACAATTTTACGTGGAAGCTACAATTTTTCTTCAGTAATTGATAAAGAAGACTTAATCATCAGTATTAATCAATGTAAGTTAATTGATATTGTGGAATTTTCCATTCAGAAACAGAACAAACATTCTTCTCAATAGCATATGAACCATTCACCAAGATGGATACTATGCTGGGGTATAAGACATGTCTTAATAAAACAAAGAACTATAATTATAAAAATTATATCTGCATGTAATAGAATCAAAGTCTTAATTGACTGCAAAAATCTATCTACAAAATGTCCTCAAACATGGACATTAATCAATACACTTGTAAGTAACCTCGAGTCAAGGGAGAGTCGCAAAGGTATTAGAAATACCCCAATTTGAATAAAAATAAAAACATAACGTCAAAATTTGTGAGATAGGGCTAAAATAATGCTTGGAGGGAAATATAAGACTTTAAATCTTTATATCAGAAAAAAAAGAAAGGTCTAAAATAATCTATATTAACACCTAAAGAATTGAGGAAAAGAAATAAATTAAATTCAAAGTTAATAGAAGGAAGAAAATAAAAATGATAATAAAAATAAGTGTGGAAATCAATGAACTAGAAGACACATAATTAATAGAGAAAAATAATAAAACCAAAGAATTTTTTCAAAGGTCAAAAAATGATAAATTTCTGGCTGGACTATGAGAAAGCAACAAAGTAAAGACACTAATTGTCAATATCAAGAATGAAGGAGGGAGCTCTAGATTTTACAGATATTAGTAAGACAGTAAGGTAATGTTATGAGCAACTCTGTGCCAATAAATATGACAAGTATATAAAATATTTAAATTATTAGAAAGGTGTAAATTACCCAAATGGGTCAATCTCTAAATGATTTATCAATATAATAATATTCTGTATTCTGTTCCATCATGGAAAAATAATGAAAAGTTAAAATACTTTTTGGCATTAATATCTATGGTTAATTTCCATACCCCTGTGTTAATATTCTTAGATTGTATTTACTAACTTTCTAGAAAGAATAATGTCTATGCTATTATATATATAATAGCATATATGTCTATGCTATATATAGCATAATATAATATGTCTATGCTATAATGATTAATGCTCAACATCATCATTTATTAGGAATATAAAATACAACCATTATAGGATACCAGTACATAGTCAGTAAAGAAAAACACTGACAATACCATTTGTTGGAGAGAACATGAAGCAACTTCTTCAACTCTCATGCAACGCTGGTGGAAGAGAACATGGTAAAACTACCATGGAAAACAATTTGGCAACATACGTGTAGCATACAACCTAACCATTGCACTCTTAGGTCTATATTCAAGTGAAATTATAGCATATGTTTACATATATGTTCCAGCCCAGAACTGGATGGCAACAGGTGAATATTTAATGAATATTTAACTATTTTATTCATATTAACCTCCAAATAAAAACAAGCCAAATATCCATCAATAAATGAATGGGTAAACAAATTCAATGGATAAACAAAATTGTGATGCATGAAATGAAATACTACTCATAAATAAAAAAATAACTACTGATAAACACAACATGCATAATTTTTAAAAATGTTATGTGGAGAGAAATGAAGTTGACATGAAAGAGTATACGTAGTGTATAAGTACATTTATATGAAATTCTTTTTTTTTAATTTTATTTATTCTGAAAGCAGGGGAGGGCCAGAGAGACAGGGAGAGAGAGAATCCCAGGAAAGTTCCATGCTGTCAGTGGAGTCTCATGTGGGGCTTGATCCCACGAACCATGAGATCATGACTTGAGCTAGGTCAAGAGTCAGACGTTTAACTGAGCTACCCAGGCGCCCTCATTTATATGAAATTCTATAACATGGAAAATTAATCTCTAGTGACAGAAAGAAGGTCATGCTAACCTTGAGTCAGGGTCATAGGGTGGGTATATTTACCACCAAAGAGTATAAGGGAGGGAAGTGTTCTGCATCTTGATTGTGGTGTATCCAGTGTCAAAACCCATCAGTCTGTAGACTTAAAATGAATATGTTTTATTCTGTATAAAGTAGTCCTCAACAGAATTAAGTGACAAAAATATAAAAGGAAAAAGAAACAAATCACTGGAAGTTTTTCTCAGTATTCAAATGTTCTAATATATATGAAAAAACAAGATATCAAGTTTAAGATTAATGAGTATGAAATCTACATTCTAAAGACAAGATCATTAAAACCTAAATCTATTTGAGTTTACACTATAATTTATGTAAGGATCAGTGTATATTTCCTTGACCTTAGTCAAACACCATATAATAAAATTTTAGTAAACATGACTTTGTCTTCTGTCCCACATGAAGTCAGGGATAAAGGAAATAAAGGGGAAAGAGGTGAAATGAGTGAAATGAAGAAATATATAAAGTTGTGTTATACAATTATAGTGTTACCATAGATTATATACTGCTCAAAAACCCCTGAATCCTGTGGAGATAAGAAAAGAGATCATTGCTTGGGTCAGTGGCCTAAAGTACAGAGGAAGAAGTCACATGTAGACGCTTAGCCTTATGGAGCTATTTGGGGTACCCATGTGGGATACACACACGGTAGGGATACGGAAGTGATATGCTGAGATTTGAAAATAAATATCAAAACTTTATATCTACTTGATCTAAAATTTTCAAGTAAGATTTTTAATAATTAATATGTGGATGGAAAATTTTATTTTCCAAATATGAATGGTTTTAGGTAGGTCACTACAGTAATCACTACTTCCTGGATTATATCTTCCCGCTTCTCATATTTTCTTTATCTGTCTAGGCCCTTCGAGTATTTGACTTTCACTGTGAGGACACAGGCAATGATTCTGCCATTGTATTCTGAGGGAAACTTGAATTTTTCTAGCCTTACAAAGAAGGAAAGGATTTTTTTTCCCACATACAAAGATTTCTCTTAATAGAGCACTCACTCAAAAACCAAACATAGCAGTTCGAGCCAGGACTGGTAAGTGGAGGGAGCTGAGTGCACACAAACTCATGGGGGTAATTTGTTTAGTGGAAGCATCTCCTATGTGATTTTTAAGGTCAATAAAGGAGATTCTTACCATTGGGCTTTAACTCTCTTAAGTAGCTTCTGTAGCTTCCCAGAGAGGAAGTCTAGCTTTCTGCTCCTGCTGACAAGGAATGCCTGGCACATGAACTACTGCACAAGTTCAGAAGAACAAAATCATTCTCTAGAAATATAATTTTTTTTCAGAAAGTGGGGCAAATCCAGAAGATATATTTTTAGATGACAGTGAATTATTAGATTATAATATATACAAATATGTCAAAATTCCATTTGCTACTTCAGTTTATTTTGAATTGCAATCAATATTCTTAAGTGTATCAGCACCCTGACTTTGGAGTTTCTAGAAAGAAATGATTTAGTAGAATCAGAAAGCACATTTCTGTGTTCAATAGCTGTTTACTTAAATGCACACTGCAGTTTTCAGAAGTGGTTTTCCCTCATTGCCTGTATTTGCATAATGTTTACTGCCAGGAAGGTTATTTAAGAGCAGTGAAATTCCAAGTTTGAAGTGTGCTCTTTAATCAAAACACTGGTTACTGCATCTGGAATCATTTGATTATTTAGAGAAGTCTAATATGGTGCATGATCTCTGTAACTTTTCACCAATGTTGTTTCTAAAAAATGAAGAAAACAGGTTTTAGAATAATGCTACTTTTAATTTGTAGTGTATATGCATTCTCAGACCATCGCTTATCTGATTCAAAGATGGTTATATAATTGGAATCTGTTTTTCTGCAGAAGGATGTTGTCATCTTGTCAAGCAGAGGAAGTAAGAGATTTGGAACCGTGAATAAGAGACATTTTATTCCTGGCTCTACATTCACTCTTTGGAAAATCTTAGGCAAATATATCATTTCCTTTTCCATCTATAATCTAAAATGCAAATAGAGCAATAATATTGTTCATCAGACACGAAAGAGATTTATCTCGCATTAGTTTATTTCTCTGAAAATGAAAACACCATGCAGGGTTTTAAATAGACCCCTGTGATTTTTAATCTGTCTATTCTTACACATACAGAGAATTCAACTATTGTCTCCTTTTTAAATATTTTCATTCATTTTTATTTGTAAAAATACAGAATCTTACATTATATTGTGTTGACAATAAAATTCTAAAATTAGAATTATGTACATTTCCTTAAACATACATCATCAAGTTTGTTTCCTGAATCTGGGGAATGGAGAAATCCACTTAACAATTCTCACAATTGTTCATCAAACTCTCTTCTCTCTGGAAGGGAATGGAGCCTCTATTTGTAATGCAGAATTCCAACTGGCACCAACGACTGCAGAGTCTGTCAAAAAGGAAGCTGATTGACCATATTTTAAGAAGAATTTTTCCTTTTTACAAATGATGAAAAGATTAGTGATTATAATTAACAATTTTAACCTTTGTTTTTATTTTCAGAATCCTCAGGTCTATACCTGGTAAATTTCCTTTAATATTCCTGTTGAGTGGCCTTCATAAAATGTTTCAGGAGATACCACAGTTATGTTCTATGTGACTTTTGTTCTGTATCTGTTTACTTTGTTCCTAATGGACCCAGAAGATAAAAATTTATCATCTATATGATTTCTTACTTCCAAAGCTAAGAACTCTTTTTGAATTCAAAATCCGTAAACATACGCCCACCCACACAAACACACACATACGCATACATAGTATCTCTCATAAGGGAATTATATTCCTGGGCTACCAAGGCACCCCAAATTTCAACTTGCCCAATAACGTCCTTATTTTTCATCTAAATCAATCAGTGAATATTTATTCTATGCACATACATATTCAAGATTTTAAGTTAGGTTTATATTTTCTATAAGATATAATCTCAAAGTCATAAGTAAATAGTCTGGAGTGGAAGAATTTTCAGAGATATCTATGCAAATTATAATAAATAGCTTTTTTTAAAGACACCATCAGAAATTCTACTTTGTAATGAATACAAATACAGTATAAATATAACCTTTACTTATATTTTATAATAAGTAAAGTACTTACATTTTATGATAAGTAGTAAGTAGATATTTTCCAACTTCTCTTTGCTTTACAAATAAAAGATAATTGCTACATTTGTTCCTGCAGTCACTATTAACAATTTTTTGACTCAAATATTACCATTAACTATATTTAGAATTGACACCTCTATTTTCAATTAAAGTTTTAACTAACGTTTTATTAACAAATATGAGATTTTTTTAAAATTTCCAAGCTTGTCCTCGAAGGATAGAAAGGCTTTTGATAAGCAGGAAGGGAGAAAAGATTCTGACTTAAAAAACAAACAAATAAAAGCTCTATTTTCATTTTAAGCTCTATTACTTTCTCTAAAATTGGCCTCTTTGTAACTATATATACACATATACACACAGCAGCAGTTACTGACAAGTACAGCTATTATTCAAATACCTGACACATACATATGCATATCCTTTCTTCCCTTCTGCCAAAGCCCAGTTGTGAAGTCCAGTTCTTTGGTCCAAACTCTGTTTCATTCTTAAGAGTGATTTCTCTTTTTTTTTTCTTCCCCTCCCCCATGATCTTCTGTTAAGTTTCTCAGGATCCACATAAGAGTGAAAACATATATCTGTCTTTCTATGTATGGCTTATTTCACTTAGCATCACACTCTCCAGTTCCATCCACGTTGCTACAAGAGGCCATATTTCATTCTTTCTCATTGCCACGTAGTATTCTATTGTGCATATAAACCACAATTTCTTTATCCATTCATCAGTTGATGGACATTTAGGCTGTTTCCATAATTTGGCTATTGTTGAAAGTGCTGCTATAAACATTGGGGTACAAGTGCCCCTAGGCATCAGCACTCCTGTATCCCTTGGGTAAATTCCTAGCAGTGCTATTGCTGGGTCATAGGGTAGATCTATTTTTAATTTTTTGAGGAACCTCCACACTGTTTAGAGAAAGGGAGCCAAACCACAAAAGACTCTTAAAAACTGAGAACAATCTGAGGGTTGATGGGGGGTGGGAGGGAGGGGAGGGTGGGTGATGGGTATTGAGGAGGGCACCTGTTGGGATGAGCACCGGGTGTTGTATGGAACCCAGTTTGACAATAAATTTTATATTAAAAAAAAGAGTGATTTCTCTCTTATGACACATATCTTATGCCATGAAAATTTGATTCTGTCACATAGGACTTCCTAATCTCTCAGCTATTATCTATGGATATGTGAAACCACGATGAGAATAGAATTCACTGATTTTTGTCTTTGATTGTCTTTTTCTTGATTGTTTTAAAAATTAGTAAAAGTTTATCTTTCTATTTTTATTAGTGATAAGGTGTTTTCATCAGTCCAGCTACAGTCTTCTTTGGCATATTTTAATGTTATAAATTAGAGTCAAGATTAATTTGACTCTAAAATATATTTTAACTTTGACTTATTACCATAATTTACTAAACAAATAATCTTTTCCAACACTTACTGGTCAGTAGTATTAGCTGAGAACATTTTAAAACTACTGATGCCTTGGCCCCCATTTCTCCTGGAGTTGGCATAGACATTTTTTAAGTTTGCCAGGTGCCCCCAATATAAAGCCATAATGAAGGACCAGTGAAGTAATAAGCTCTATTGGTCAATATATGGTGGACAAGATATGAACCACTGAAATGCATTAATCTCCATTAATGTAATCATTTAATTTCAGTAAGTCCATAGAACATTTATTGGTCATCTCTCAAACTGGAATTACTGTGCTCTGTTCTAAAGAGACAAAGATAAACAAGGCATGGCTTCTAGCAACAAAGAATATTCTCCATGTTTCTGAAGAAATAATGTTTTCTGTTCCATTTCCATCCAAATACATACTCACATCCAACTTCATTTTTTGTATTTACTTCTGAATGAATTCCTTTTTTTAATATAATTTATTGTCAAGTTTGCTAACATACAGTGTATAGAGTGTGCTCCTGGCTTCAGGAGTAGTTTCCTATGATGCATCGCTTACATACAATACCCAGTGCTCTTTCCAACAAGTGCCCTCCTCAATGCCCATCAACCATTTTCCGTGTCCCTCAGCCCCGCCCCCATCAACCCTCATTTTGTTGTCTGTATTTAAGTGAATTTTATGGCTTGCCTCCCTATTTGAAACTACTTTTTAAATATTTTTTTAACATTTATGTAATTTTGAGAGACAGAGTGTGAGTGGGGGAGGGGCAGAGAGAGAGAGGGAGACACAGAATCTGAAGCAGGCTTCAGGCTCTGAGTTGTCTGGAACTCATGGACTGCAAGATCATGACCTGAGCCAAAGTCAGATGCTTAACCAACTGAGACACCCAGGCTCCCCAAAACTATTTTTTCCCATTCCCTTCCCCTATGGTCTTCCGTTAAGTTTCTCAAATTCCACATATGAGTGAAAACATATGATAATCTGTCTTTCTCTGACTGATTTATTTCATTTAGCATAATACTCTCCAGTTCCATCCACATTGTTGTAAATGGCAGGATTTAATTCTTTCTCATTGTCAAGTAGTATTCCATTGTATATATAAACCTCATCTTCTTTATCCATTCATCAGTTGATGGACATTTGAGCTCTTTCCATAATTTGGCTATTCTTGATAGTGTTGCTATAAACATTGAGGTACATGTGTCCCCATGAATCAGCACTCCTTTACCCTTTGGATAAATTCTTTGTAGTGTTATTTCTGGGTAGTAGGGTAATTCTATTTTTTATTTTTTGAGGAACTTCCACGGTGTTTTCCAGAGTGGCTGCCCCAGTTTGCATTCCCACCAACAGTGCAAGAGGGCTTCCTATTCTCCACATCCTCACCAATATCTGTTCTTTCCTGAATTGTTAATTTTAGACATTCTGACCAGTGAGGTGGTATCTCAATTTGGTTTTGATTTGTATTTCCCTGATGATGAGCGATGCTGAGCATTCTTTCATATGTCTGTTGGCCATCTGGATGTCTTCTTTGGAAAAGTGTCTATTCATGTCTTCTGCCCATTTCTTCACTGGATTATTTGTTTTTTGGGTGTTAAATTTGGCAAGTTCTTTATAGATTTTGGATACTAACTCTTTATCTGATATGTCATTTGCAAATATCTTCTCCCATTTCATCGGTTGGCTTTTAGTTTTGTTGATTGTTTCCTTTGCAGTGCAGAAGACTTTTATTTTGATGAGGTCCCAATAGTTCATTTTTGCTTTTATGTCCCTTGCCTCTGGAGACGTGTTGTGTAAGAAGTTATGGGGGCTAAAGTCAAAGAGGTTGTTGCCTGTTTTTTCCTCTAGGGTTTTGACGGTTTCCTGTCTCACATTTAGGTCTTTCATCCATTTTGAGTGTATTTTTGTGTATGGTATAACAAAGTGGTCCAGTTTCATTCTTCTGTATGTTGCTGTCCAATTCTCCAAGCACCATTTGCTAAAGAAACTGTCATTTTTCCACTGGATACTCTTTCTTGCTTTGTCAAAGATTAGTTGGCCATATATTTCTGGGTCCAATTCTCGGTTCTTTATTCTATTCCATTGGTCTATGTGTCTGTTTTCGTGCCAATACCATACTGTCTTGATGATTACAGCTTTGTAGTAGAGGCTGAAGTCTGAGATTGTGATGCCTCTAGCTTGGGCTGTCATTTTCAACATTACTTTGGCTATTTGGGGTCTTTTGTGATTCCATACAAATTTTAGGATTATTTGTTTTAGCTCTTAGAACGCCAGACTTCTGCATGAATTCTAAGGGCAAGCAACATTATTTTAGATGATATGTGGAATTCTTAGATATGTTTATCATTCACCCCTTTTTTAAAATTTTAAACACAGAGAGAGAGTGTGTGAGTGTGGGAGAGTGCCAGAGGGAGGGAGAGACAGAATTTCAAGCAGGCTCCATCAGTACAGAGCTCTGTGACGGGCTCAATCCCACAACCCTGGGATAATGATGTGAGCTGAAATTAAGAGTTGGATGCTCAACCAACTTGCCATCCAGGAGCTCCATCATTCACCATTTTAACAATACTATTTGCCTATTTAAACTATTTTATCGTTGATAAATACAGTTATACAGTTTGCAAGAATAAAACCCAGAAACTTTTGGACTCTGGCTTCATCTGTAGTGATTAGATGGAGCAAGCAACTATAATTGACAAAGATAATGTCAGAAATCCTCTCTCCAACAGGTGAGTAACAATAGAGAGAGCTTAGGTTAGATTCTTTGCAAACTGCTTTCAACATTAACGTTCTGTGATTCTAAGAATGTAAATTATGTATGGTCTAGGCCTGTCTGTACAATGTGGTAATCACTAGCCCCATATAAATGTTTAAGTCAAGTAAAATTAAATATAATTTAAAAATCAGTTTCTCAGTTGTACTTGTAGATTTCAAGTGCTTATTAGGCACTGTAGCTAGTGACTGTATAATACTGGATTGTGCAGATTATAGAATATTTCAATCATTGCAAAAAGCTCTATTACACTGCACTGCTCCAGATATTTCTTTTAAAGCAGTAAGCAAAATGAATAGCAAAGCAAGAGAAAAGCTTATGTGGAAGTCTCAATAATCTGCTATACATGATACCAAAAACAAGAAGGAGAATATGATCAAGACCAAGTCTTGACCCCCTTTTTAATTGCTATACTTTGTAATCCTTCTGATGGAATTTCCTAGAACACATTTACTATTTTATTACCTTTAACCATGAAGTAATCATTGAGAAATGTCAAAAGCTGCTAACATGAGGGAGGCACGTATCTTTGTCAATTTACCTGCGTTATCTAGACCTTTCTGTTGATGATTTCAATTTTATTAAGAACATCCACCAAAAAATTGTTATTGGGGCCAAAAACGATGGCTGAGGAGGTGATAAAGTATCTTGCTAGGTCTGACCCATCAAGAAGAGGCTACAGTAATCATTTAAAATCTATTTATATTGTGCCTGAAGTTTCCATTTAGCCTGTTGCAAGCATTTGATATATGGCTGCTGTAACCACAGAAGCAGTGCTCTTGTCTACAGAGCTGCTCACAGCCCGACAGTCAGGTCAGTGCCTGGGCGGTGGTAAATAACACTGATGAAGAATAGGCTGATGAAGAGTGAGCAATGACTGTTCAATTGGAAGATCAATAAGTCACTTCCCATATACATAAATGGTTGCAAATGAGAAATTCATGGTTGTTTATCATGTTTTTTAACAGATTGCAGCCAAAACAAAATCAATGGATACATGCTGAGCCAAAAGAGGCTGAATTTAAAAGAAGATGATGGTGACATCTTTCAAGAAGTCTTTCTAAATAAAGCACACATGCCCACCCTCAGGTCTATGGGTGGTTGATAATCTGTAGCAGAGGGTTTTGGCTTACCTATCCTTTATATTCAACCTCACTGTTGGGAAGCTGCTGACTATGGGTATAAAAATGTAAATGCAAAAGCAATTGATCATTTTTATCCCTAATTCCTGTGATTCTACCATCCCACTAAAAAGGCCAAAAGATTAAAAACTAGATGAATCACTCTTTAGTCTTTCCTCTACAATAAAAGCATCCAGGCGGCAGTGGGTGTAAGTACCATTTTAAAGGAAGGAGTGTGAGTGGGAGAGCAATATAATTTCACTGAAGATGAAAGAGTCTTTGGAACTGCACCTGTCAACAGAATCTGTTTTAAATGTGCTTGCAGACAAAGTTTAAATGGTTTAGCCAGTACCAAGAGAGGTGTTATTAACAGTAGATAATGGAAATAATCTCTGAAAAGTATTTGCTCTTCTACTTGATATGCACTTTGTGCAACATCCAACCAGAGCAGGCATTTTATATTTCTCATGCCCTCATAATTTAATTATGTTGTATGTTTACATAGTTTACGAAAGGACTTTATGATGTATTCAGAATGTTTTGCAGGGAAGGAGATTTTCATTTGTTCCAGTTTATTTGCAGTAAAGAAAAAAATTTACATTACAAATAAATTTCTCTACATAGAACAAGAAAATAGAGGCACAGACTGAATAATGTATTAGTCAAGCTAGGCTCAGTTCTGCTATAACAAAAACTGACCTGTAGGTCTCATTGACACAGGACAGTGATGCTCAGTTTCATATTTATCACTGTCCAGCACCTTGTTCAGAGTCACCATCACCTGAGACCTAGACTGTAGGATCAGTGCAACTGGGGACACTGCCAAGCTCAAGGGAAACGGGAAATAACAAGGTGGAAAACCATGTGATGGTTTGTAAATCTTCTGTTTGGAAATGGCACATGTCAATTTCCATCATCCCTTTGCCAAAGCCAGTGAGTCTCATGAACAAGCCAGTGAAGCTGATTTAGGGATGGGATTATGTACCAATAAACCCATTGTAAGGTAGAAGTATCGTAAATCAAAATGCATTTAATACATATAACTTACCAAACATTATAGCTTAGCCTAACCTACCTTAAATATGTTCAGAACATTACATGAGCCTACAGTTGGGTAAAATCATCTAACAAGGCTTATTTTATAATAAAGTGTTGAATATCTCATGTAATTTAATGAATGTTATACTGAAAGTGACAGGATGGCTATAGGGGAGTGCCTAGGTGGCTCCGTTGGTTAAGTGTCTCACTCTTGATTTCAGCTCAGGTCATGATCTCACAGTTCGTGGGTCTGAGCCCCGCATGGGGTTCTGTGCTGACAGTGTGAAGCCTGTTTGGCATTCTCTCTCTCTCTCTGCCCCTCCCCACTGCCTCTTTCTTTATCTCTCTCTCAAAATGAATAAATAACCTTTAAAAAAAAAAAAGGAATGGTTGTATGGATATGGAGTGTTTGTAGTTATACTAGTTCCTTGCTCTTCTGATTGTGTGGCTGACTGGGAACTAGGTTCACTGTCCCCACCCAACATCATAATAGAATATCCTACTGCTTAACGGAGCCTGGAAAAGATCAAAATTCGAAGTATGCTTTCTACTGAATGTGTATTGCTTTTGCCTCATTGTAAGTTAGAAAAATTGTAAGTCAAATCATCATAAGTTGGGGACCATATGTATAGTCCTCCATAGAAAGGGGACCCAGAAAAGGAACAGCAGACATTTTGAACAGGCAATACCATCCGCCACACTATTTAAAAACTTAGTTGCTGGAGTCAGACAAGTTTCAATTCAAATCTCATATCAGGAACACCTGGGTGGCTCAGCTGGTTGAGCATATGACTCTTGATTTTGGCTTAGGTCATGATCCCAGGATTGTGAGATCAAGCCTTCTGCATTGGACTCATGTTGAGCATACAGCCTGCTTAAGATTCTCTCTCTCCCTCTGTCCCTTTCCCCTGCTCACAATGTTTCAAACAAAAATAAATAAAAATTTAAAAAATTCCAGATCAGCACTTAACTGTGTGACAGGTTCATGGAACTCTCTAAGTCTCAATGTTTATTCTATCCTATGGCACTTATTTCATAGAGTAATTATAATATTTAAACAGGATAAGATACGTTAAAACACTTACAAACACACAGTGACAGTTTTATTATAATCAAGCTCTGTTTAAAGGTTTTATTTTGATGCTTTCAGTTTATCATAAATTGCTTTAATATATTGGAAAACCAACAGAACTTCTAAATATTCCCTGGTGGCTAATGGAGACTGATACAAGCTATTAGTTTTAAATACCTAGTAGTGATTAACATAATATTCCTTTACTCTTCATATTTTAGCTGGGACAGGGAAAGAGATTTGGAAAAGGCAGCATGCAGTATCATTTTTATAGTGAAAGTAAAAAGAAAAATTCTGAATAATTAATTATAATAAATTATAATTCTAAAGTAGCTTTTGGCTACCCGCCTTGATTTCCTACTTTGTGATTAAGGTTCTTGTTCTATTCTACATCTACTAACTTAATATTTCTTTTTCTTTTTTTTTCTTTTCTTTCTTCTTTTTTGGTATTTGCTTCTAATCTAAATTCATTATGTATATAGCACCATATTAATAAAACAATATTTTTAAAAATTCCAAAAGAGAACATTGATAAAATAATCCAGAGAGTATACCTGGAAATTTTGTTAAATGTCATAGAATTAGTTCTAGAAATTACTTTAGTATTGGCAAATGGAAAAATTTTAATGATCAATATTCATAAGTTCCCTCTGTATAAATTTTACTAATTCAAACAATTGAAAAGTCTTTGTCTGAAATATTAAAGGTTATAGCAGTAATAAAGGTGAAAGAGAATAGAATGTTTTTAAAAATGAAAGGACATTATTCTCATTTAAAATTCATAAGCAAAATTTTCATAAAACCTGATATTTCTTTCTGCTGACATTTGAGTTGGAGTTTAGCCTCATTTCAAGGTCACTTGCTAAATGTTTAATGTGAAAAACTTTTATAAATCAAAATAAGGGAAATACAATACTAATGAATAAAAGCATCTTTCTTAAAACAAGCTTTTGGTGTCCCTTGAAACCTTTCGCAAACAAAGCAGCAATCAAACAAAAAAAAAGAAAGTTTTAGTTTAGCTTTTAGAAAAGCAGATATTTAAAAGCATAGTATTTTGGGGTACCTGAGTGGCTCAGTTGGTTAAGCGTCTAACTTCAGCTCAGGTCATGATCTCACGGTTTGTGGGTTTGAACCCCACGTCGGACTCTGCTGACAGCTCAGAGCCTAGAGCCTGCTTCAGGTTCTGTGTCTCCCTCTCCCTGTGCCCCTCCCCTGCTTGCTGTCTCTTTCTCAAAAATAAATAAACATTAAAAAAATTTTAGAAGGAGGAGCCAAGATGGTGGAACAGCATGGAAGTTTTTTGTGTGTCTCGCGTCCATGAAATACAGCCAGACCAACACTAAACCATCCTACACACCTAGAGAACTGATTGGAAGATTAACACAACAATCGGCACAACCTGAACCACAGAATTCAGCAGGTACAAGGCGCATAGAGGTGAATTTGGGGAGCGAGAAGTAGCAGGAAGGGAGGTGCTTTTGCGAGCAGAGAGAGGACGGAGACTGGGAAGGGGGAGAATACGGGAAAAGCACCTCTCCCCAAAAGCAGCTGGAGAGAAAGTGGAAAATTGGAAACAACCGCAGGGACTAAACAGGGACAAAGGAGAAAGGAGAGGGTTTAAATTCCATTAAGACTGTAAACAAGGGGAGCGCAAACACTGCAACTCCGCAGCTTGATACCTGGCGGTGCTCTGGTGGGAAGGGTGAATCCCCAGGAACAGAGTGGGGTCCGGGAGGTTTTCGGGCCACACGAGGAAAAGCGGTTCCACTGCTGGAAGGACACTTGGTAGAGACTGTTGAAGCCACCTGGTCCCAGCAGACCCCGGAAGGCAGCCACATTCGCTGGTGCTGGGGGCAAGGTTGTTAAAGGTGAAGCCTGGTGCCAGATGTGTGTTGCGATTTTCCATAATCCCTGAAATGCGGCTGCCACACTGTCTCGCGAACTTTTTCTGGGGCAGGCTGGCACCTGGCTGCAGTCTCGGGGGAGCACCGGCAACAACAGGGTCCAGCGGGCGTTCCTGGGTGCAGCTGGTATTCAGCCATTGCTCGGGGAAACCCTCCTGCAGAGGGGTGGAGTGGGTCAAAGCCACAGTCCTTCGGAAGTAAAGGGCCGGGGAAAACAGCCGCATCTGAGACAAAATTCAGTAGAGAGGTACTGCCTGGGGCCTGGTCACAGAGAGTGAAAAACTGGAGAGTGGACAAGAGCTGACAATGGAGGATGGGTGCACAATTGCTGATCCAGAAGAACAGACTGGGTATCTGGGCGGCGCCATTTTCAGCACTCCCGCGCATGCGCATACACACCTACGAGCTCCTCAACAATCCAACCCAGTAGGTTAGCAGCGCCATCTAGTGGAGAGCGGAGCCATTACAGTGAGCCCCGCCCAACAGGGCCAACTTTGCTCTTCAAGAATACAAGTCTCACCAGCAGCTTAGTTTATGGTCTATAAAGTGCTACATAGACTGACCTCTAGGGGAAAATGAAGCAATTTCAGTCCTACTTCAATCTGTTAGCAGGTTCATCTATTCCAATTTTTTTCTTTTTTTTTTTTTTTCTTTTTCTCTTTTACACTTTTCTTTTTCATTAATATAGAAAGAGAAAAAATTCATTTTTATTTTCAATTTTTATTAAAAATATCTTTCTTTAATTTTTATTACTACATTTTTAAATTTTGTGTAAATTTTTTCAAATTCTATTTTACTTCCATCATTTTATTTTAGTCTACTACAGTGTATTCACCTTTTAAAATTTTCAAACATTTTCCTTTTTTTTCTTTCTTTTTCTTTTTTCTCTTTTTCGTTTCTTTTTCTTTAATGCAGAAAGAGAAAAACTTCATTTTTTCAATTTCTATTAAAATATTTTTATTTAATATTTTGCTATATTTTTCGCTTTTATGTAATTTTTTTCAAATTCTATTTTACTTCCATCATTTTATTTTAGTCTACTACAGTGTATTCACTTTTTCAAATTTTCAAACGATTTCTTTTTTCTTTCTTTATCTTTTTTCTCTTTTTCATTTCTTTTCTTTTTTCTTAAATACAGAAAAAGAAAAAATCATATTATTTTTAATTTTTATTAAAAATATTTTTCTTTAATTTTTCCTACTATATTCTGTACCTTTGTGTATATTTTTTCAAATTCTATTTTACCCCCATCATCTCATTTTACTCTACTTCAGTGTATTCATTTTTTCAAATTCTCAAATGATTTCCTTTTTTCTTCCCCCCACCTTTTTTTCTCTAATCTGTCAAACCACTTTCAACACCCAGACCAAAACACACCTAGGATATGCATCATCTATTCGATTTTTGTGTGTGGGTGTGTTTTGAATTTTGAATTTTAATATTTTTTAATTTTAATTTTTTTAATTTCAATTTTTCTACCTCATTAATTCCTTTTCTCCCCTCAAAATGACTAAATGAAGGAATTCTCCCCAAAAGAAAAAGCACCAAGAAACGACAGCCAGGTATTTAACCAACACAGATACAAGCAAGATGTCTGAACCAGAATTTAGAATCTCGATAATAAGAATACTAGCTGGAGTCGAAAATAGATTAGAATCCTTTTCTGCAGAGATAAAAGAAGTAAAAAATAGCCAGAATGAAATTAAAAATGCTATAACTGAGCTGCAATCACAGATGGATGCAGCGGTGGCAAGGATGGATGAGTCAGAACAGAGAATCAGCGATAAAGAGGACAAATGTATAGAGAATAATAAAGCAGAAAAAAAAAAGAGGGAGATGAAGGCAAAAAAGCACGATTTAAGAATTAGAGAAATCAGTGACTCATTAAAAAGGAACAACATCAGAATCATAGGGGTCTCAGAAGAGGAAGAGAGAGAAATAGGGGTAGAAGGGTTATGTGAGCAAATCATAGCAGAAAACTTGCCTAACCTAGGGAAAGACACAGACATCAAAATCCAGGAAGCACAGAGGACCCCCATTAGATTCAACAAAAACTGACCATCAACAAGGCACATCATAGTCAAATTCACAAAATATTCAGGCAAGGAGAGAATCATGAAAGCAGCAAGGGAAAAAAAAAAGTCCCTAACATACAAGGGAAGACAGACCAGTTTTGCAGCAGTCCTATCCACAGAAACTTGGCAGACCAGAAAGGAGTGGCAGGATATATTCAGTGTGCTGAATCAGAAAAGTATGCAGCCAAGAATTCTTTATCCAGCAAGGCTGTCATTCAAAATAGAAGGAGAGATAAAAAGTTTCCCAGACAAACAAAAATTAAAGGAGTTTGTGACCACTAAACCAGCCCTGCAAGAAATTTTAAGGGGGACTTTCTGAGGGGAGAAAGGATGAAAAAAAATATATATATATAAATAAATACCAAAAGCAACAAAGGTTTGAAAGGATCAGAGAACACCACCAGAAACTCCAACTCTACAAGCATCATAATGGCAATAAATTCATATCTTTCAGTACTCACTCTAAATGTCAATGGACTCAATGCTCCAATCAAAAGACATAGGGTAACAGAATGGATAGGAAAACAAGATCCATCTATATGCTGTTTACAAGAGACCCACTTTAGACCTAAAGACACCTTCAGATTGAAAATAAGGGGATGGAGAACCATTTATCATGCTAATGGTCAACAAAAGAAAACTGGATCAGCCATACTTATATCAGACATCTAGACTTTAAAATAAAGACTGTATCAAGAGATGCAGAAGGGCATGATATCATAATCAAGGGGTCTATCCACCAAGAAGACATAACAATTGTAAACATTTATGCGCCAAATGTACGAGCACCCAAATATATAAATCAATTAATCACAAACATAAAGAAACTCATCGATAGTAATACCATAATAGTAGGAGACTTCAAAACCCCACTCACAGCAATGGACAGATCATCTAATCAAAAAATCAACAAGGAAACAATGGCTTTGAATGACACACTGGACCAGATGGACTTAACAGGTATATTCTGAACATTTCATCCTGAAGCAGCAGAATATACATTCTTCTCCAATGCACATGGAACATTCTACAGAATAGACCATATATTGGGACACAAATCAGCCTTCAAGAAGTACTAAAAGATTGAGATCATACCATGCATATTTTCAGACCACAATGCTATGAAATTTAAAATCAACAACAAGAAAAAATTTGAAAAGGTAACAAATACTTGGAGACTGAAGAACATCCTACTAAAGAATGAATGGGCTAACCAAGCAGTTAAAGAGGAAATTAAAAAGTATATGGAAGTCAATGAAAATGATAACACCACAACCCAAAACTTCTGGGACGCAGCAAAGGTGGTCATAAGAGGAAAGTATATAGCAATCCAGTAATTACTAAAGAAGGAAGAAAGATCTCAGATACACAACCTAACCTTATGCCTTAAGGAGCTGGAAAAAGAACAGCAAATAAAACCCAAAACCAGCAGAAGACAGGAAATAATAAAGATTAGAGCAGAAATTGATGCTATCAAAACCAAAAAACAAACAAACAAACAAACAAAACAGATCAATGAAACCAGAAGCTGATTCTTTGAAAGAATTAACAAAATTGATAAACCACTAGCCAGTTTGATCAAAAAGAAAGAGGAAAGGACCCAAATAAATAAAATCAAGAATGAAAGAGGAGAGATCACAACCAACACAACAGAAATAAAAACAGTAATAAGAGAATATTATGAGCAATTATATGCCAATAAAATGGGAAATCTGGAAGAAATGGAAAAATTCCTAGAAACATATATACTACCAAAATTGAAACAGGAAGAAACAGAAAATTTGAACAGACCCATAACCAGTAAGGAAATCGAATTAGAAATCAAAAATATTCCAAAAAACCAGAGTCCAGGGCCAGATGGCTTTCCAGGGGAATTCTACCAAACATTTAAGGAAGAGTTAACACTTATTCTCTTGAAGCTGTCCAAAAAATAGAAATGGAAGGAAAACTTCCAAACTCTTTCTATGAAGCCAGCATTACCTTGATTCCAAAACCAGAGACCACACTAAAAAGGAAAACGATAGACCAATTTCCCTGATGAACATGGATGCAAAAATCCTCAACAAGATATTAGCCAACTGGCTTCAACAATACATTAAAAAAATTATTCACCATGACCAAGTGGGATTTATACCTGGGATGCAGGGCTGGTTCAATATCCTCAAAACAATTAACATGATTCATCACATCAATAAAGAAAGGATAAGAACCATATGATCCTCTCAATAGATGCAGAGAAAGAATTTGACAAAATACAGCATCCTTTCTTGATGAAAACGCTCAAGAAAATAGGGATAGAAGGAGCATACCTCGAGATCATAAAAGCCATATATGAACAACCCAAAGTTAATATCATCCTCAATGGGGAAAAATTGAGAGCTCTCCCCCTAAGGTCAGGAACAAGACAGGGATGTGCACTCTCGCCACTGTTATTCAATATAGTATTGGAAGTCTTAGCATCTACAATCAGACAACACAAAGAAATAAAAGGCATCCAAATCAGCCAGGAGGAGGTCAAACTTTCACTCTTCACAGATGACATGATACTCTATATGGAAAACCCAAAAGACTCCACCAAAAAACTGCTAGAATTGATTCATGAATTCAGCAAAGTTGCAGGATATAAAATCAATGCACAGAAATCGGTTGCATTCCTATACACAAACAATGAAGCGACATAAGGAGAAATCAAGGAATCGATCCCATTTACACTTGTACAAAAAAACATAAAATACCTAGGAATAAATGTAACCAAAGAGGTGAAAAATCTATACACTGAAAACTATAGAAAGCTTATGAAAGAAATTGAAGAAGACACAACAAAATGGAAAAATATTCCATGCTCCTGGATAGGAAGAACAAATATTGTTAAAATGTCAATACTACCCAAGGCAATCTACATATTCAATGCAATCCCTATCAAAGCAACACCAGCATTCTTCAAAGAGCTAGAACAAATAATCCTAAAATTTGTATGGAACGAGAAAACGCCCCAAATAGCCAAAGCAATCTTGAAAAATAAAACCAAAGCATTAGGCATCACAATCCCAGACTTCAAGCTATTCTACAAAGCTGTAATCATCCAGATAGTATGGTAATGGCACAAGAACAGACACTCATATCAATGGAACAGAATAGAGAACCCAGAAATGGACCCGCAAACGTATAGCCAACTAATCTTTGACAAAGCAGGAAAGAACATCCAATGGAATAAAGACAGTCTCTTCAGTAAGTGGTGCTGGGAAAACTGGACAGCAACATGCAGAAGAATGAACCTAGACCACTTTCTTATACCATACACAAAATTAAACTCAAATGGATAAAAGACCTCAATGTAAGACAGGAAGCTGTCAAAATCCTCAAGGAGAAAGCAGGCAAAAACCTCTTTGATGTTGGCTGCAGCAACTTCTTACTCAACATGTCTCCGGAGGCAAGGGAAACAAAAGCACAAATGAACTACTGGGACCTCATCAAAATAAAAAGCTTCTGCACAGCGAAGGAAACAATTAGCAAAACTAAAAGGCAACCAACAGACTGGGAGAAGATATTTGCAAATGATATATCAGAGAAAGGGTTAGTATCCAAAATCTATAAAGAACTTCTCAAACTCAACACCCAAAAAGCAAATAATCCAGTGAAGAAATGGGCAAAAGACATGAATAGACATTTCTCCAAAGAAGACATCCAGATGACCAACCGACACATGAAAAAATTCTCCACATCACTCATCATCAGGGAAATACAAATCAAAACCACAATGAGATACCACCACACACCTGTCAGGATGGCTAAAATGAACAACTCAGGCAACAACAGATGTTGGCGAGGATGCAGAGAAAGAGGATCTCTTTTGCATTGCTGGTGGGAATGCAAGCAGGTGCAGCCACTCTGGAAAACAATATGGAGGTTCCTCAAAAAACTAAAAATAGAACTACCCTACAATCCAGCAACTGCACTACTACGCATTTATCCACGGGATACAGGTGTGTTGTTTCAAAGTGACACATGCACCCCCATGTTTATACTATCAACAATAGTATCAACAATAGCCAAAGTATGGAAAGAGCCCAAATGTCCATCGATGGATGAATGGATAAAGAAGAAGTAGTATATATATACAATGGAGTATTACTCAGCAATCAAAAAGAATGAAATCTTGCCTTTTGCAACTATGTGGATGGAACTGGAGGGTATTATGCTAAGTGAAATTAGTCAGAAAAAGACAAAAATCATATGACTTCACTCATATGAGGACTTGAAGAGACAAAACAGATGAACATAAGGGAAAAGAAGCAAAAGTAATATAAAAACAGGGAGGGGGACAAAACAGAAGAGATTCATAAATATGGAGAAAAAACTGAGGGTTGTGGAGGGGTTGTGGGAGGGGGGATGGGCTAAATGGGTAAGGGGCATTAGGGAATCCACTCCTGAAATCATTGTTGCACTATATGCTAACTAATTTGGATGTACATTTTTAAAAATAAAAAATAAATTAAAAAAAAATTAAAGCATAGTATTTTAAAACAGAGCTAATTAGAAAAATAAACAGAAAAGAAACCTAAACCCACCAATGGTGACAGTTTTATTTAAACCATCATCCTTCAGCTTCTCAAACTTTGAGAAACATACACTAAAATTAACACCTCTTATAGTATGTACCACGTTGTGAAACCTGTAATGTGTGAATTCATTTGTTCTACTCTATAGTATACCTCTTCCTTATGGCACACTTCTCTTCCATTCTTTCCCTGGCATTTCAGTTTGAATGTGATCACTTTCCAGAGCTTACTTCTTACTGATTTCCCTTGCAGCAGAGTAGTTGTGGGATGCAAATGTCCCGCAGACCTAGAATTTCCTGCTCCTTCCTCTGCCCTGGACTCCCCTCCCTCATCTATCTTTTCTTACTTCATCCTTGTTCTGCTTTTCCCTTTTATTCCTATCTGCATGTCTCTTTTCTATGTATCTTCGGATCTAAGAACTGAAGTCAGAAAAGTCCAATGACATAGAAATAGTGAGATGGGGGAATTGTCAATAACAGTCATAGGAACACAAGAGAAGAAAGAACAGAAAGGATCTCTTCAATTGGTGGAGTGTGTAATTAGCACAGCCCCATGAACTTGACTTCACTCAGTTTTCCTATACTGCAGAGTGGTGAGGAGCTTTCAACATTTACTTTTTAATGCCTGCTTTCTCTTCCAAATGCAAAAATAAATGAGAAAATGAATAAATAAAATCACAAAAGAGAGATCAAACAACAATACATCTTGCTTATTTTTAAAAAATTTTTAATGTTTATTTTTGACAGAGAGATACAGAGTGAGAGTGGGAGAGGGGCAGAGAGAAGGGGAGACACAGAATCTGAAGCAGGCTTCAAGCTTTCAGCTGTCAGCACAGACCCCAATGTGGGCTCCAACTCACAAAAAACGAGATCATGACCTGGGCTGAAATTAAGAGTCGAGTGTTTAACGGACTGAACTACTCAGGGGCCCCTATATCTTGCTTATTGACTATCAATTCTACACTGGGATCGGGCCACAGAAATGTGAATAAAGCATGTTTTTAATTCAGAGACTTCTTACTGCAGAAAGAAAGATAAATAAGAACACCACTACTATCATGAATGTGCTAAACAGTATAAGAGAGGCATGAACAAGATCATAGGAACATACGAGAGGGATGACTCATTCATTTTTATGATTTTCAGGTAACATTTTGTAAATAATACATGTGAGGCTTAATGTGTCCTTCCTTGAAAGACTGTGAACCTTATCCTGTGATCCATCACTAAGTGTAAAAAGTTTTCTATTCAGAAATAAAATAATAGATCCTATGTTTCAGCGGGAGAACACAGATGGAAAAAAAGGCAAGGATTTAGATATACAGTGTATTGGGTGGTGCTGAGTGCAATGGAGAAAAATAAAAACAAGTTGGCTAAAAAACGCATATGTGTTGACATGGAGGATTATATTCTAGGTGGATGAGATATCAAGCACTGATGCTCTGAGGCAGGAGCAAGCAAGCCACACATGGACCAGGAAGGGAAAGGCCAGTATGCCTGGAGCAGACGAAGTAACTGAAAGCAGGAGATGAAATCAGAGTTAACGGGCAGCTAGGTCAGAAAATGCTTTGTAAGCCATGGTAAAAAATTTGGCTCACTTCGAGCCGGCGAGAGGTAGAGATGAAGATAATAAGAAGTACTGTCCTGAAGGTGGACATTTTGAAGAGTTTAGAGTACCTTGTAATCCTAAGAGAATGGACCAGGAGTCAGCGGTGGAACTTCCGCAAGAGAAAGGTGGTGCTCTGAAGCATCTGGCTAAAGAAATGTCAGTGCTTTTTATTAAGTATGGGAGTGGTTTGTGTGACTTTGTTCTAATTGCTGGAATTTCCAAGAAGCAGGATTTGCAGACTTATGTAATTTTTACTGTTGGTCCTCTGAGAGTGGAGAAGTCCTGTTCTGTTGCTGAGAAGTGTGCCTCTAGTGGTTGGAGTGTATATTACAAGCCTAGAGGTGAAGGTTGGGATTAGTGGGCTGGATGTTGCTCCTACTGATGATTTTTAAGGGTGCATTCCGAATGATGAGATGTTACATATTAGGGATAGATACCCTCAAAAATTCCCATAAAGGTTGATTTTGTGGAGTTTAACAGAAGCTGAGGAAAATAGTGGGGGAAGAAAACACTGAGAGATTTTGGCCAAGGATTTAACATAATCTGAGAGTTATCAACAGGATCATTCCAGCTGTTCTGAGGAGGATGGGCTAAAGGATGGGCGAGAGAGAGGCAAGTAGAGAGTGAGAGGTCACTGCAATAATTCTGATGAGATATGATGATGGCTTGGATCATGGCAGAAACAGTGCGATTGGTGCGCAGATCTTGCATTTTGGATATTTAATGAAGTTATTAATTTTCAATCAAATTAACATTTTGATGCTATACTTTTCTGGCACATAAATGTACTGTCGATCTAATTAAGTCAATAAACACTGTCAATCTTGGCAGTTATGTATTTAAATATTTTTAATGACCAAAGTGGGCTGATAATGTATGAATCAACCCAATGTTCTGTATTTTTTAAAATTTTTTTAACGTGTATTTATTATTGAGAGATAGAGAGACACAGAACGTGAGCAGGGGAGGGGCAGAGCGAGGGGGAGACACAGAATCTGAAGCAGGCTCCATGCTCTGTGCTGTCAGTACAGAGCCCAACGTGGGACTCGAACTTACAAACTTACAAACTCGAACTTACGACCTGAGCCGGAGTCAGTGGCTTAACCAACTGAGCCACCCAGGTGCCCCCAATGTTCCGTATTTCATGTGTCCTATGTATTAATAGGAAGACTCTCTAATATTCTGACTTCAGAGAGCAGGCATGGGTAGCCAGTGGGAAGGTGGGTGTATCTGGTGAGAATCAAAATCATTTATGTTTAAAACAGATTACTAGCTACAGTAATATAACTTTATTATTTGATTGTATTTTCATATAGCATGCCTTCTCTTGCACTATTTTTATCAACATGACTGCTGTTCCAGGAAATAATTGCCCAGGAAAATAAATATTGCACAGACAGCATCATGAGAGTCTTGCCTCGAAATCTTCATCTATCTGTGTCTACCAATCCTTCACTAGTATACCATGATCCTTACCATTTTAATTAAACTCCCACATTGAGAAATCTATTTTATAACTTAAAGCCTCAAAAGTAACCCAATTTTTCTCGCTTTTCTGAAATGCTACCAATCCTCTCAACCCAAGGTTCTCCCTCACTAGAGGATGCAATAGTCTCAGTTCTGCTTTATCAACAGGTTATTTTGGTGGTGCTTTCAGGAGGCCAGCATTTAATAATATTTTATCTGGGAACTGGGTCTCCAGTGTGGCTCAGTCGGTTATTCATCCAACTTCGGGTCAGGTCATGATCTCACAGTTTACGGGTTTGAGCTCCACATCAGGCTCTGTGCTGACAGCTCAGATCCTGGAGCCTTTTTCGGATTCTGTGTCTCCCTCCCTGTCTGCAACTCCCCTGCTTGCACTTGTCTATCTCTCTCAAAAATAAATAAACATTAAGAAATATTTTATCTGGGAATAATGTTAGTGATACAAAGAAAATCTTTTAGTTTTCTGGTTTTCCCAGATGTTTGCAGTTAAAACCCATTGTACAATTATAAAGTATTGTAAAGTCACTGAGAAATTTTGGCCATGGATAAAACATAATTTAACAGTTGTCAGCAGGATCACTTTGCTGCTGTTTGGAGAATAGACTTAAGAAGGGACTGGGAAAGAAAGACTAAAAATTTTGTTCTGATCACATACAAGAGTGAAGTCACTGAGATGTGGAAGATTGTAAGAGCATCAGGTTTGGGGAAATTAATAGGAGCTCAGTTTTAGATGTGTAAAGTTTAAGATACTGACTTGACACCCAAATAGACAAGTTGACTAAGCAGTTGGATATTAGAGTCTGAGGAGAAATATTGGGACTGGAGACAAGCTTTGATGTTTTAAACATATTCCCTTCACCTCCTTCTCCTCCTCCTTCCTTTTTCTTCATCTTTATCTTCTTCCATCTCCTCCTTCTTTCCTTACTCCTTCCCTCCTTCTCCTTCTTGTCCTCTTTTTCCTCCTCCTTCAACTCTTTCTCTTTCAACTTCCTTCTTCAGTATTTAGATGATTTTGCTTTCTGAACATATTTCTCTAATTTTATACTTATTACATTGTGAATTGTATTTCTACAATAAAAAAGGCTATTTTTATTTTTAAAAAAGACTTGAAATACTGCAAAAATTATAAACAGTGATTATTATGGTGGTAGGATTACAAAAGTTGTTTTACATATATATACATATTACATATGTATACATATGTATACATATATATACATATTACATATGTATACATATGTATACATATATATATATATATGATAGACTAAAGTGTAGACAAGGTATATATATATATATATTTAATGGATGGCAACACCAAGCTACTACATAAATGTAGAAAATAGAAAATAGAAGAGAGAACCCTAAGGGACTCCAATCCTAAGGGACTCCAATGTTTAAAAGCCAGGTCAACAATGACAAATAAAGGAGAAAAAGAAAAGCCAATCAGGAGGAAGGAGGAAAACCAGAGTGTATCTTTGGGATAGTACAAAAAGCGTTTCACGAGGCTAGAGTAATCAGCTCTGACAAAATTGCTTATACATCAAGGAAAATGAGGTCTGGAGAACTGAACATTGATTTTGGCAATTGGATGATCATCGAAGATGCTGATAACAGTTTTGTAGTAGAGTAGAGGTAAAAGCCTGACTGAGTGTGTTCAAAGGGAATGGATTCAGCAAATATAGAAAATATTTTTTATACATGTAGACAAATATCAGATTTCTGTTGAAATCTGAAGAAAAAAAAGTTGGAATTGGAAGGCAAAGTGGACTCACTTCTTTTTAAAGTTTATTTAATTTATTTATTCTGAGAGAGAGGGAGAGTGAAAGAGAGACCATTCCACATACGTGAGCAGAGGAGAGGCAGAGAGAGAGGAGACAGAATCCCAAGCAGGCTCCCCACTGTGCTGACGATTAACTGATGAAACTGACTGAGCCACCCAGGTGCCCCTGGACTCACTTTTTTTTTTTTATGAAATTTATTGTCAAATTGGTTTCCATACAACACCCAGTGCTCATCCCAACAGGTGCCCTCCTCAATGCCCATCACCCACCCCTCCACTCCCTCCCACCCCCGATCAACCCTCAGTTTATTATCAGTTTTTAAGAGTCTCTTATGGTTTGGCTCCCTCCCTCTCTAACTTTTTTTTTTCCTTCCCCTCCCCCATGGTCTTCTGTTAAGTTTCTCAGGATCCACATAAAACTGAAAACATATGGTATCTGACTCACTTTTTAAGGTGAGAGAAATAAACCATGGTTTGTATGCTAACGAAGAGATAAAGCTGAGAGGAAAATGGTGACAATGGAGGAAAGACAAGGGATCATTATGAGAGCTAAGTCTGAGCAGATGAGACGATGTGATCTAGCTTAGGTAAAGAGCTGACCTAGGTTATAGAAGCAAAGGAGGTCATAGATGCAGGAACATGAGTTGGTGCATTTATTATAATTCTTTCTTTCTCGGAGTTTTCTTTTTTTTAATTTATTTAAAAAAAATTTTAATGTTTATTTATTTTTGAGAGAGAGAGAGAGCACATGAATGAAGGAGGGGCAGAGAGAGGGAGACACAGGATTCCAAGCAGGCTCCAGGCTCTGAGCTGTCAGCACAGAGCCTGATGCAGGGCTCAAACACAAACCGTGAGATCATGACCTGAGCTGACATCGGATGCTTAACCAACTGAGCCACCCAAATGCTCTTGGAGTTTTCTTCTGATTGCTTCAGTAGATAGAAGGTGAGATGATCTGCTGTGAATAAGAATAAACAAAGAGATTTTGGAAGCTTGGAGAAACAGAAGACACAAAATAGTCATGAGGAAACATAGGAGTGGATCAAGTGAAAATGAGCACAGAAGAGAAGACCAAAAGGTAGATATATACAACCACAAAACACAATGATTGCTTCTGAAGAACTAGCAAAAATACAGTTGACCCTTGAACAGTATGGGTTTGAACTGTGTGGGTCTACTTATTTGTGGATTTTTTAAAAATATAAATATAATGTAGTCCTATAAATATATTTTCCCTACCTGATGATTTTCTTAATAACATTTTCTTTTCTCTATTTTACTTTTTTGTAAGAATGTAGTATGTAATACATATAACATACAAAATATGTGTTAATCTACCATTTATGTTATTGGTAAGGTTTCCAATCACAAATAAACTATAGTTAAGTTTTGGGGGAGTCAAAAGTTACACATCTATTTTCAACTGCATGGGGATCAGCATCCCTAATCCCCATTGTTCAGGGTCAACTATAATAGAATTGACAACATATATGTTTACAAAAATAAAAAAAAATATGAAAATTCATCAATATTAAATTAAGGACCTTAAGAGTAATTACACAAGCTTTGAGAGGAATTCAGTGAAAAGAGAATCCCTGGTTTCAAAAGCTTTTTTTACAGAGGACAAACTTGATTTGGATCTGATCCCCCAAAGTATTTTTTCCCTTACTTGAGAAATCTATAAATTATTTGTCCATTTACAAGTTTAACTTATTACAGCTATAATTATAGGAAGACCTTGCTTTCAGGTCTATTTCTATTTTTCAATAGGAAATTTCAAAAATACCTCAAAGGAGAGAAAATATAAAAAATAAAATTCCAAGTAGAGGTACAAAAATGACCAAGTTGGGGCAACTTCTGTTTGTCTTTAATTCCCCACCTTTAAAGCTGACATGTCTAAAAAATTTGATCCCATTTTCCTAATAGTTAAAAAAATGAACACCTGCAACTATAGACAAGTATATATGTATAATTTATTTACATAATAATGAGCACAGATTTATAGGATATAACTATATGTAAGTTGTAAATACATTACCATACTTATTACATAAATATGCTATAGAATACTATATAATATACAATTTTCATAAAATAAGTTATGTTATATAATTTATTTATAAATCAGATACATGTATTACTATAGCAGTATGTTTATATATATTATAGTATATACGTGAGAAAAATTAGGATAAGATAAAAATAAATAAATGACATTTTAAATTATTACATTAATTTTTATTAGTCATACCCAAAATTCTTTGATTTTAATAAATACTATTGAAAATGCTTCAGCATATTGAAAAGTGAATTTTAACGCTTTGATTTTGAATAATATTTTGAAGTTTTGGTTCTAAATTAAGTATATCATAATATTGATTTTGTTTTTTAAATTTTTTTAATACTTAGTAAGTTTTGAGAGAAAGAGTGAGACAGAGTGAGAGAGGGGGAGGAACAGGGAGAGAGGGAGACACAGAATCTGAAACAGGCTCCAGGCTCTGAGCTGTCAGCACAGAGCCTGACAAGGGGCTCAAATCTACAACCCACGAGATCATGACCTGAGCCAGAGTTGGACACCTAACTGAACCACCCAGGAGCCCCAATATAATACTGATTTTAAAAAGATGGCTGTGTAGGCTGAGAAATGTATGTAGATTTCACAGGAGAGTTTAATAATTGGAAATATTTTGTAATTATGATACACATTTTTCTATTCTAATTTTGAAAAGTGTTTAACTGAAATTTAGTTCTTAATTTTATATTCTAACTGATCTTGATAGATTATTCCTTAATTGTTTAGAATATGCTGAGCTTTTATATTTTAAACAAATAGTTCAAAGCTTAATAATACTGTCTATTTGGAGAATGTGAAACTGGTTCAAAATTTCTATTTCTATGTTTTAACGCACAGATGATAAAGTCTATGTAAATGACATATTTTTACAACAAAAATAAAATAAAAATCTCACATTGAGAGAAACTCTAACAAATACCCAAATTCAAAGGAGTTTCTTTCAAAATGGAGTTACTGTCATTTTTTATTAAAATATTATTTTTATCTTAAGGATACAGTGAAGGTTGAATTTAAAAAAATATATCTGCTAGATAGCACACTACAGATAGCAATTTTTTATCACCAAAAATTCAATATATTGGAACACTTATCTTTTTAAAAGAAAAATGCTTTATTTATCTTTAAGCTTGACAGCTCTTTAAAGTACTTTGCCATGACATAAACAGTGAACCCCTGAATGTTACAGAAATAAATCAGAATCACTTCCCTTCTCACGTCATTGTTTTGTAAAAACTCAGCATTTAAGCCAATCTAATAGGGCACACATAAACTATTATAATTTAACTTTCGCTAAAAGTAAATAAAGAAAAGATAATACCATTGTCAACCTATCCACTTTGTAAAACCCCCACTCTTCCCTTTCCATTCCTGTATGTATAGGACACCTCATCTGTTGACTTACAGGCTGAGTGAGGGCACCAATGTTAATCTGCACATTAAATATTAATATAAGTTGACTTTTAAATCATTTAAAGTTGTTTTGATAGAAAACAGATATTCTAGTATTTTTTTTCTCACACTATTTAGCCATCTCTGGTGCTCACAACTTTGGAGACCATTGCTTTAAATATATGGAGTGAGGCATGCTGTCATTCCAAAAGAAAGAAATGTTGAAACTTAGTGTGTTAGTGATGGTTGCTTTACAGTTAAAGAAATCAAATTGAGCTGGCAGAGAAAAATTTATTAGAGAAGACATTCTAGTGTCTCACTGAAATCAAGGAAGAGTTTTTCAAAGAAACTTCAAGGATTGGGCCCAGGATGGATGATTATGGGCCTTCCTTTATCACAGCCCCATTACTGTTATTCCATTATCCAAAGAATCTAGTCTCAATAATTTTGTTCAGAAATCCATGTTCCTGAGAACAGGACTGTGAATGCCTGACTTAGATCTTGTATGTATGCATGGCCGAATTTTCTATGGATAGAGAGGAGAGTCATATAGCAGAAATATACCTGCTAATAGCATAACATGGAACATGGAGAGCAGATCTCAGAGAAAAAGAGGCTGACCTGCCAAGCCAGATTATTTCTCTATATCAAGGAATGGACTTGGGAACACATGTGTTATGTGAGGGACAGGGTGAATGATGTAGTCTGACTAGAGAGTAGTGCTCCTGTAACTGAACAATTGACGATCATTAAGACTGATAGATTAGGGCTAAATTTAGTGGGGTTAACAATCAGATATGGGAAAGTGGAATTTATATTAGAGTCATAAAAAGACATTTGAAAGTACCTGATCGGGAAGGAGCATAATTACAGGAGTCAGAATCCCATTAGGAAATAGTTGAAAGGGTGATTGAAGAGAATTGAATGGAAACTCTCTGGAAAACCATGGGCAGGGTTAAGGGAAAACCACTGTGGGGTTCAAAACATTAGACTTGGAGACGTGGGAGGAGAACGTGATTGCCAGAATTTGAAGGAGCTGAAGGTATTGGAGCCTGTCATCTGATAGGAGTATGTCCTTACCTGGGACATATGTAGCGACCACCAAACCACAGCCCAGAAGGGTGGTGGATAAAAGGTATGTTTACCTCTTTGTCCTCCTACTTCCTAACCTCCTGTTGGTGACTGTCATTGGCAAACTGAAAGGAAACCAGAGAACATGATTGCTGGTTGACACTATCTGCCAAAGATAACCTCTCAGACACAGAGAAGAGTGCAGAATGTGTAAAATGAATGCAAAGGGACAAAAAGAATATCCTAACCCAATGATCAAAGGTCCATTTTAGAAAGATAATGTCTTGACATAGACTAAGGAGTACTATACCAGTGAGATTATAGTGAGAAAGAGATTGAATATTTCAATAGCCTGAGTAAGAAGGAATAAGACTTTTCACTTGGGTGGTAGAAATGAAAAGAAAGTGGAATTTAAAAGACACATAAAGAAGGAAAAAAAGATGACTTAATAGCTGATTGGATATGGTGAAAGTCATAGAGAAAAATCAGGAAACTCTCTATAAATTATATACCTTGAAGTACCACCCACAGATAGGGATAAAGTAAAAAGGTATATACTTAATTTGTGTGTGGTATATAATCAATGTGTAGGGGGAGAAAGTGGCAAGAGCTCATTTGGGTGACCACCAAAATCATTTTTGATTTTATAAGTTAGTGGATAAGAAAACACTGTTTATGGGGCACCTGGGTGGCTCAGTCGGTTAAGCGTCCAACTTCGGCTCAGGTCATGATCTTACCGCTCGTGGGTTCGAGCCCTACATTGGGCTTTGTGCTGACAGCTTAGAGCCTGGAGCCTGCTTTGGATTCTGTTTCCCTCTCTCTGCCCCTCCGCCACTCATGTTCATGCTCTTTCTTTCTCTCAAATATAGATAAACAGTAAAAAATTAAAAAAAAAAAAAGAAAAAAACTGTTTGATGGTGCAAGGTTCTTGGGTTTCTGCTGATCAACTGGTCAACTATATTGATTAACCAACATAGGATTGACCCTGCCTTTGGTCTTCCCTGGCCCAGCTCTTTGAGACTCTACCCAATCCAATTGCATTTAACAAAATGTATTATGGCATTTTCTAAAAATGAGACTTCTTTGTATGGAGAATGGCAGTGGTACCCACTAAAAGAGCAAATAGCATAAAATGGATACCTTTTCTAATATTATAGATTTCTAAATTTCTCTCTCTCTCTTTCTCTTTTTTTTTTTTTTTTTTGGAAATTGTTTTAACTACAAGATTGGTTTCCCAGCTAAATTTTGAGTACACCATTTCACAAAGCTATTCTTGACTGTATATCAAACATCTCTTAAATATGACACACTATTCCAAAGAGATTTATATTTATGGCATGTGGTGGGGATGGGGATGACGTTAGTGGTTTCGTGGCTCTCAGGTCTAAAGATACTTTGTTCAGTATTTTGATTTGCTTTTTTCTATCCTCAGAAAGAACTTTTAGACATCTCTGGCAATTAAGCCCAGTTAAAAACGTTTTCTCTTACAATAATTCCAAGAGAGTTTAGTTTATTTTGGAACTTTCCTTAGACTTCACACTATTGAATCCATAAGGTGAATTTATCTTTCAAAACCAGTTCAGTAGCAGCTGGGGAGGTGAGGACCTCATCACACGGCATTGTTTAATGCCACTGGGACTATGTGGGAAGGAGAGTCCTTTTTCTTTTTCTTGGGCTTTTAAAATGTGGTCTAAGTTTCAGCGAAGCCTCCCTTACAAAAACACCATTAAACCAAAATTAAGGGCTCCATACATTCCAATAATAGCTGGGTGGTTCAGAATAACATATTTGCTGGCTGAAAAGTACCTATGAATAGCTCCTGGCCCTGCTGGAAGTCTTGTTCTCCAAGCCCATTAAGTTTATGCATTAGAGCACACAGACAGTGGCAGCTGCCTGACATCTCCCATTGTGCTCAAGGACTAGAAAGTGATAAGGTTAATGAGACTTTGTATTGATGCTGAACCAGAGTAGCAGGGCTAGGGAAGCACTGCCTTACAAGTTTTCCAATGATTTTATTATTTTTTTTTTATTTTTTTATTTTTTAAATTTTTTTTAATGTTTATTTTTGAGACAGAGAGAGACAGAGCATGAACGGGGGAGAGTCAGAGAGAGGGAGACACAGAATCTGAAACAGGCTCCAGGCTCTGAGCTGTCAGCACAGAGCCCCACGCGGGGCTCAAACTCACGGACCGCGAGATCATGACCTGAGCCGAAGTCGGCCACCCAACCGACTGAGCCACCCAGGCGCCCCAGTTTTCCAATGATTTTAAAGCGTTAATAGGCTCACAACTGTGTTTAAGGATAAAGGGTCTAATTTTGATAACAATATCACCCTTAGAGAAAGTGCTTTTTATATTCAGACAATTTTAGAAGCATTTTTAAAGGTTATTTATTTGTTCTGAGACAGAGAGAGTGCAAGTGGGGGAGGGGCAGAGAGAGAGGGAGAGAGAATCCCAAGCAGTTCCAGCACAGAGCCCGATGTGGGGTTCAAACCCACGAAGCCACAAGATCGTGACCTGAGCTGAAACCAAGAGTCGGACACTTAACTGGCTGAGCCACCCAGTGCCCCTATATTAAAACTTTTAATGCTATCAATCATTAACAGGATTTTGTAAGGTTCTGGAAACAGTCTTTTATCCAATGTGGAGAGTTTGAGGAAATTCTGACCATTGGATAGAGACATTTTTACCCCCCCAGAGTTTGGGGGACAACTTTATGCAAGGTCTGTTCATTACCTGTTGTTACTGCACGGAGATGATCCTTCCTCATTTTCTGGGATGAAGACATCCAGTCCAGCTTCAAGTTTTCTATTACCCTGAATGACTGAAGTTCAGAATGTTAGCAAGTGTTGGGTTTGGGAAGAGTGGTTGTCTCAAGTCCTCTGCTAGGAGTTTGACATTCATTATCTCATTTAGACTTCACATAAACATTAAAGTTTTGTGATTCTCAGCTCTGCCTACATGTGCACCAAAAGCACGTTAGCTTTATTTTTTTTTAAATTGCAAACATCTGCATATTATCCTTCGGGATTCAGCAGGTCCGAGCACCTGTATATGCATTTGTGATGCTGGTATATATCTTGTGTTTATGTAGATGACAAAAGCAATGCTCGATAAAGGGATATTGAACTGCTTTAAGCCACGTTGCCAGGGGAAGAATTATAATTCCTATGAAGCCTGAATGCTTCCAAAGCCCATGTGGTTCCACCACACAATGATTCTTCCCTCTGCTACCAACTCTTTGTGATTCGGGATGAGTTCAACCCGCTTTGCATCAGGGGTCTGACATTTAGAAGATATATGAAGTTTAGATTATGATTGTAAATACGTGTGCAACTTTTAAAATCGCACATTTCCAAGTTGATAGCGTATGCAGTCCTCCACCATCACTCTAACACTAGCAATAAGTAAGCCCAGTACCAGTTGGTGTTAATAAAAGCCTTTGTAAAGGACTCCCTGTTTCCAGGCACTCTTCTAGGTGCTTTACATGTATCAAATATTTACTCTTTATAGCCACTCTATAAGGTAGATGGTAAAATTGTCTCCATTTCACAGACGGGGCAGTGAGGTTCTCAAAGTTTAAGAAAGTCATTGGAATCATGACTAGTAGTAGCAAGACTTGGCATTTAAACCTAGTCCTATTCTAAAGGCCACGCTAATAATTGCCATCCCAAGGACTGGCCAACTTTCTGTAAGGGGCCATATAGTAAATATTTTAAGTTCTGTCAGCATAGTTTTTGTCACAACTAGCTAACTCTGCCATTATACTACAAAAATATATAAGTGAATGAGTGTAGCAGTGTTCCAATAGCACAATGAAGAACACAAGGTCACTAAAATTTGGTTGTCATATAATTTATATGTTACAAAATATTATTCTTGGGGCTCCTGGGTGGCTCAGTCGGTTGAGCATCCGACTTCAGCTCAGGTCATGATCTCGCAGTCTGAGTTCGAGCCCCAAGTCGGGCTCTGTGCTGACAGCTCAGAGCCTGGAGCCTGCTTCGGATTCTGTCTCCCTCTCTCTCTCTCTCTCTCTCTCTCTCTCTCTCTGTCAAAAATAAATAAACATTAAAAAATTATTATTCTTATTTTGATTTTTTTCAACTACTTAAAAAGGTAATAAGGCTTTACATACATGGTCAGCAGGCAAGATTTGACTTGTGGGCCATAGTTTGCTGATACTCCTTTTTGCAATTTCTCATTATTAAATCTTGGGAGACTATTGTGTATGGAAAGGAGCACTTACCTCTTCTTTTGTTTTTTTATCATTCAATTTATTAAGCTTGTAAATCATTAGGCAACTTTCCTATAAATTCATATACTACTTACATTTCTAATGAATATAAATATACATTCATAAATCCAGTATTCTAACCATTTAAAAGTTGTTTACCCAGCCAGACCTGAATGTCAATAAAAATAACAATCTGATATAAGAGATCTTTTCAATACTTCAACTCTTAAGACAAATTAAATATACACAGAATAGCTCAATTATTACAAATCTTATTGTTACACTGACACTTAAATCACTATATAGATATTGATACCTGGATTTATGGGCTTAAAAATTTGCATTTGCATTCATATCCTTGGATAGCCTAATCTTAACAGTGTACCCCAAATAATATTCTTTCAAGCCAAGATATCAGGTTCTGATTTATTAACGACTTGTTCTTGGTCTGAAAATAAGGCCTGTTTTTACCCCAAGGGGATTCAATTCCAAGTCTATACTAGTTGGTATGGCTCCCTCTTTTAGTACAAATTCATGTGCTATTTCACAGACTTTCTAAATTGATTCCTTTTCTTTCACCTCCTCTTTTTGTTCCCTTACCATTGAGTTTGGGCTACAGATACCTCATATAATTATTTGCTTCACCATATCTTGTTAATACCTCATTATAATTAGTAGAACCATACAGAGATTTCCCTTCTAAGACAGCTGAGTCTGCACCTTCCACATCCTCTTACAGACATTCGATTGCACTACGGTCCTGCAATCCACCATTAAAACCTATTTCTAACCAATTGTTTTGTATGGCCATTTCTGCTGACCACTCTTCTTGTTTATAATACAGTTCTTGGTTTTCTGGTTCAGCTGGGCTCACTCATGATTCCTTTTGTCTACCATCCCCCGTCACACAGATAACAAATAATAAATATCTTTGATCACACATATTCTTAATAAAAACAAATAAAATCCTGAGATCAGCACACTCAGATATGTCAATGAAGCAACATGAGTTTGCTCCTTGATGAGTCAGAAATGGCACCAGATTGAGTTGTCGCACAAAGAAAACTTTTATTTGCAATAAATAAAGAGATTATGGGGAGTGGCTTCCAAAGCCAAGAATCCCTGAGACAGAGTGAATGGGTTCCTTCGGTTTAGGGTTAGAATGAGTATTTAGATAGGGATGCCTTGTCATCCTATGTAGAGGTAAGCATAAAGTTGCACCTTAAAGAAAAATGCCAGTCCTCACATTGTATGTTATGTAAATGAGGCTGAGGTTCCTCCCTGGGCAGAGATTTTAGCATAATGAAGTAAAGGTAGTTGTTGGTCCTTCCAAAGGTCACTCAATGGTACAGCTGCACGGGCGCTAGTCGGGGGCTTAGCTCAAAAGGTCTGGGTGGTCTGGGCTGGTGGCAGGTCTTGTTAGGGCAGTCACCATCACCTGAGGGATGATTTCAGTTTCATTTGCCTGAGTTACGATGTAAGCCAAAAAGAAGAGTTTAAGGAAAAATGTTAGACAAAGATTAGTGAGTACAAGCAGGCAGGAAGTAAATGTCAGGTGTTGGGGTCTAGCTGGTGACAAATTCAGTCACACATTAAAAGTAACGTAAAAACATGTATTACATTTACCCTTCTTTTGCAAACAACTATCTTAATTTACATTTATGTAGTTTTTCCCCATTTGGAGTTTGTTTATGAACTGAAATTTTTTCCATTGTTAAGTGTTTCTCAGTCTAAGCCCTGTAGTTTTAAAAAAATTTTATGTTTATGTATTTATTTTGAGAGAGAGAGAGAGAGAGAGCCAGCAAGCAGGGGAGGGACAGAGAGAGAGGGAGAGAGAGAATCCCAAGCAGGCTTCGCACTGACGGCGCAGAGCCTGATGTGGGGCTCAAACCCATGAATCATAAGATCATGACGTGAGCATAATCAAGAGTCAGATGCTTAATGGACTGAGCCACCCAGGCACCCCTCAGTCTAAGCACTATTGACATTTGAAATTGTAAAATTTTTTGTGGGGAGCTATTCTGTGCATTGTGGGAGTTTAGGAATACCCCTGTCTTTACTCATCAGAAGCCAGTTCCACGTCCCCTAGTGGTAACAGCCAAAAAGTCTTCAGTCAATTAAAATGTCTCTCCGGGGGCAAATTGTAGCTGGGTAAGAACCCTTGTAATTAACTATAATTTTTTTTTGATCCTCAGTATACCAGAATATAACAAATAGTGGCCCTTTTATTTGGCTCCATTGTTCTTTTACCACCATCGTGGGCAGTTTTGAAATTACACCCACTTTAAGGAAACCAGAAGATTTTCTATCTTCATAATTCCTTCCCCTACTTCTTTAGGGAGTCTCAGATCTGAGTGTTAAAGTATGCATCACCTTTTGGGAGTTAATAGGTTGAATCCTATTCAGCAATGCCATTTGGATGATGGCTAAGCTAAAAAATAAATTTAAAATCATAACTCCATAAAGATGTTTAAAAAACAGTATTTTTTTCAGATTCTCCCCATTTTAAGATTATAATGCAAGCAATATAACCATAGTTATGATTCCATATTACTTGCCATATTAATATATCCATATTGTTTTCTTTCATATTATTGGTATAAGGGTAGAATGTCAATTTTATAAAACATATTCTGACAGATTTAAAGTTATATTAATGTCAGATTCAAAGTTTGGGGTGGATTCAGACTTGCTTGATAAACTGTGGGTCCTTTAAAGAAGTCAGGGAGAGGATAAGACTCCTGAGTTTACAAACACTAGGAGACAAACAGGATTCTGGGCAGAAGGGGGAAGAGTGAATAACAAGGCCTGTGTTGTAGAGGACCTGATGGCTCCTCGTTTGAGAACATGAGGTAGAGTTTAGCCACAGTCCCTGAATCTATGTCTTTCAAACACCCAATTCCCCAAATGCTCGTGAGAGTCTTCATTTTGAGGAGATAGTTGTGTTATAGAAGATGGATTGGGTCATTAGGATCTCAGCAGCTCCATTTTGGTAACTCCTAAATAGTTTGGAGAAGCAGAACAAATTTATCTTAAGGCCCAAGAAGGAGAAATTTATTGGAATTTAGCGTTTCAAATGAGATCTCTACATGGCAGCTACATTTCCTGGAAGCCCAGGAATCACAGGCAGGGAAGAAAAGCCCCACACGTTCACATTCAGACACCAGCTATGATTATAGATGTTAAGACCCTCCTTTCCTTCAGAAACTACTGCAGGAAATAACAGGAATATCCATCAAAGGAAAACCAGGCTCCATGCTCACTGAGGAGGTGGCTAAGAACAATGGAATCTGAAGCACTCTTAAAGAGACCTATGCACCATACGCTGAGGAATCTTCAATTCATATTCCACTTGTTGGAGTGTTTTCATCATTATGACATCATTTGATTCTCTCTACTAACTCAAGAAACAGGAAGGAATACATAATGTTACTCCTATTTTACAGGTAAGGACATAAGCCAGACAGTTAGCTTTCTTTAGATAATACAGCTTGTAAATTATATATCTTGAGTGAAAATCTAGGTTTTGTTGATGCTTAAGGTAGTGTTTGTCCCCATTATTTAAATGGTTTATGATCTTGGAGAAGTTACTTTGCAACTCTATGCTTCAATTCCTGTTTGGTATTACAGGCATTATAATAATAGTTATAAACCCCAGATGGTGAAAAAATCAAATGAAATTTTATGTGTGTGTGTGTGTGTGTGTGTGTGTGTGTGTGTGTGTGTTTGAGTGTATGATGCTTAACTTAGCACCGTGCCTCTCTTGCAATCAGTTAGCAATAATCATCAGAGTAAGGCCACATAATAAAGAAACAGATTCATTTAGAGCACACAGAAAAATGAGTCTTTGCGAAAGCTGTGTATACTAATGATAGCTAACATTTATTGTTTAAAATATGCCAGGGATTTTCAAGAGCTTTATAATAGTCAATTAGGTCTTTTCATTGGTAGAACAAACTTTGAAATTAGGATTATTTTAATATCCACAGTACACTTGATGAAATGAGATAGGGAGTGGCTCATCTGACGTAGCTTGCCCAAGATTAGTGGTGAGGCTGGAAGTCAGTGAAGCCCAGGTGAGCTAGTCAAAGCTCACGAACTTGACTTGTTTGGTATGAACACGTATACACCATTTTCTACTAAAGTATACGGCTTAAGACAATTAGATAGATAATCATATTTGTTTATATTTTGATCTATGGACTGTAGTTCTAACAGTTATTTATGTATACTTTAGAGGCATAAATCTTGAAAAATTCATGGACCAGAATGATATTCAATACTTCCTCTTAGCTTCTAATTAATTATTAGTACTTACTTATAGTGTTTCCTCATCCTGGTCAATGATACCTTTAACATACGGCAATATATGTAAAACTATTACACCTTTTCATTATATCATACCTGGTCAAATTCTAGGACTACACTTCTTAGGTATGCAACATTGTAATCTAGGTGTTTTTCCACATTCATCAATATTTTTATAAGCTAAAGTCATGTTTAAATTGACAGCAGGAACACACTGGATTAGAAAATTTAATCACCAAAGGGCAGTTAAAATTTAAGGGCTAATTATAGAGAATTTTTTTTTTTAAATGTGTGATTATATAGAGTGATGATTAAAATAACAATTCCATATGGTGCCCATGGAAATAGGCTTCATTGTTTTAGGTCTATTTCTTTTTAGAACTAGCTGTTGAAATACATGTTTGCTTTTCCCCGATCATAAGAATTGCTGAACACTCTAAAAGCACCAGGCCTGAGGCCAAGGTCCACTTCGTCTTGGTACAGGAAGAGCTGCATTCCATCTGTTCTGGCCTCGAGGAAGCTTGCACAAATCCATCTTCCCTTTGCGTGTCTTATGAAACCCCATGACCCTTTATGAAATCTAATAGAGGAATTCCATTTCCACCAGTGGAGGAGTGTCCATCAATAGCTTGCTGATCAGTGGCTTTCCCCTGAAGGAAGCAGAGAGAAACAGCCAGATGAGAAAATGGACATACGGCATATAGGTTCGGAAAACAGTCCAATTATGCCACATCTTGTGTACTTTGTTTTAAATGATGATGGTGATGATAAGAAAAGGGGGTAAAAGGAGGTACAGAGATATGTTTAAGCTGATTATTGAATTTATATTGTTTATTCAATGGGAATGTTTAAGAATCTGTTTTTGAATGATGCTAAATTTGATTTAGAAGCATTAGGTCACATATAAACTTTGAAAATAGCCTACGAGTTGTTACTCCTGAAGATTTAAAATTAAATATGAATGACCCATGGTAATAAGGTCAGTTAATCTATGGCAAAGGAGGCAAAACTATCTAATGGGAATAAAGGTGATCTCTTCCACAAATGGTGTTAGGAAAACTGGATAGCTACATGGAAAAAATAAAAGCTGGGCCACTTTCTTCCACACAAATATAAACTCAAAATGGATTTAAGATCTAAATCTGAGACCTGAAACCATAAACATAGGCAGTGATCTCTTCGACATTAGCTGCAGAAATGTTTTTCTAGATATGTCTCCTTTGGCAAGGGAAACAAAAGTGAAATTAAACTATTAGGACTACACCAAAATAAAAAGGTTTTGCACTGTGAAAGAATAAATAATAAATAAATTAATAAATTAATAAATAAATTAATTAATTAATTAAACAAACAAATAAAACAAAAAGCCCACCAAATGGGAGAAGATATTTGTAAGTAATGTGTCTGATAAGAGGTTAATATCCAACATATACAAAGAACTTATACAACTCAATACCAAAACAAAAACAAAAACAAAAACAAATAACCCAATTCAAAATGGGCAGAAGACATGAACAGTTTTTTTCCAAAAGAAGACATACAGATTGCTAACAGACACATAAAAAGATGTTCAACATCACTTATTAGCAGGGAAATGCAAATTTGAACTACAGTGAGGTATCACTTCACAGCTGTCAGAATGACTAAAATCAAAACATAAGAAAGGACGAGTGATGGTGAAGATGTGGAGACAAAGGAACCCTCATGCACTGTTAGTAGGAATACAAAATGGTACAGCCACCATGTAAAATAATGGAAAATAGTATGGAGGTTCCTCAAAAAATTAAAAATAGAATTACCATATGATCCTGTAATTCTACTGCCAGGTATTTACCCTAAGAAAACAAAACACTAATTCAAAAAAATGTATGCACCCCTATATTTATTGCAGCATTTTTTACAATAGCCAAGATATGGAAACAACCCTGGTGTCCATCGATAGATGAACACATAAAGAAGGTGTGGTATATATATATACACACACACACACACACACACACACACACACAATGGAATATTATGCAGCCATAGAAAAGAATGAGATCTTGCTATCTGCAACAACATGGATGGATCTAGACAGTATAAAGCTAAGTATAATAAGTCAGTCAGAGAAAGACAAATACCATATGATTTCACTCATGTGTGGAATTTAAGAAAACAAAAGAATATAAAAAGAGATGAACTAAAAACCAGATTCTTAAATACAGAGAATAAACTGGTGGTTGACAGAGGAAGGAGGGGGATGGGTGAAATAGGTGAGGGGGATTAAAGGTACACTCATCACGATGAGCACTGAGTAATGTATAAACTTGTTGAATCATTATATTGTACACCTGAAACCAACAGGACACTGAATGTTAATTATATTTGAATTAAAATAAATAAATAAAAATTAAAAAAAATAAACTTACGTATGAATGTTGCCTTCATGCCTGGCAACCCAGCAAACAGCATGTGCTTAGAACATAATGAGCAGTATCAACTCGTTTTATTGGGAAAAGCAATGTTCTTTCTCTAAATTTAACTCATAGTCCAGATATAAGATTCCATGAGTCTAGGGGCACCTGGGTGGATCAGTCGATTAAGCATCTGATTTCGGCAGGTCATGATCTTGTGGTTTGTGAGTTCGAGCCCTGCACTGGGCTGTGCTGACAGTTCAGAGCCTGGAGCTTTCTTCAGATTCTGTGTGTCCCTCTCTCTCTGCCCCGCCCCAGCTTGCACTGTGTCTATCTCTCCCAAAAATAATTAAAACATTTAAAAAAAATTCCATGAGTCTAAAATTGGCTGACAGAGACACTTTTTTTAAACCACATTCTCTGTCTGAAACCACTTCTGTATGGGGTGGCCATGGCAAAGCTCGATTCAGTGACAGGGCAGTATGCATCGCTGAATGGCTCCTTTTCTGAATTTTCACCAGTGAGGGAAGCTCGTTCTACTCTGCTTTGCATTTATCTATCACATCTAGATATCCTATTCTACTACCCCACCCCTCCCCCAAGAGAAGGGCATCTCTAGACCAAAGAGAATTATTTTCTGTCTATAAAGAATGTACAATGAGGTAGAAATACAAAATGCAGGTGCTATTTTACTATGGCATTTGGAAAAATCTGTTAACTATGTTGACTTTTATCAGATTCCTGTGAGCCTGGAAAACAGTGAAGGGAAAGAAATCCTCCACATTTTGGGGTTCTGGAGTACAGCTTAACTGCAAGAAACACTCTTCTCTAGATAACTTGGGTAAGACTCATGCATGCTCTTTGTTTACCTCTGACATGACCAGACATAGACTCTCCAGATTCCTATTCTCTGCCTCATAAATGATTTGATGAACTGTTATCCCCACCGATCCTTTGGAACCAAATGCTTATTAACCAAATTTTGGTCAAGCTTCTCCTCTTGCCCCAGGTTCCTAGCTTTTGAGCCACTCAGCCTGGGCCATCTTACAGCCCTTCTTCAGAGCTCACCTGGGTATAGACTGAGTTCAGGGTAAATAGGGTAAAACATTCCTTTTTTTTTTTTTTTTTTTTTAAGATTTTATTCAGTAATCTCTACACCCCACATGGGGCTAGAATTTATAACCCCAAGGTCAAGAGTCACATGCTCTATGAGGGAGCTGGTTGGGTGCCCCCAGGGTAAAGCATTCTTTATTCCACCATTCTATCATACAAGCCCTTCATCCAACCTGCCCACACCCTGCTCTTTCTAGCTTATATTCACTTCTCTCTGTAAGGGAAATGCCCTTTTTGACTCACTCTTAAGACGTTTGTTGATCTAAGGTTAGCACTTTCTATTGTAATAGCGCCTTTTCTCACCTTACAACTATCCCCTTGAATAAAGACTCTACTAAGTCTGAATTTGTTATTTATTTGACATTTATTTAATGATTACTTCCTAAAACGCGTTAGACACCCGTGATTTATTTATTGTATTTTTTTTTAAAGAAAAAGTCCTAATTTGCTGCAACTGAATATAAAGGGCTTTATGAGAACATTTATGTTTTGTTAAATTCCTCATTTTTCAGCCTGGCAGGACTTTTTAAAGAGTGAATTAGATGAATGTTTTAATGTATTGCAGTCATTTCCTTAGCTTTTAGCTAATGACCTCATCTGGACAAAGTAGATATTTCCATTTCTTATCAGTAATAATTAGAAATATAACTGGTGTTGTCTCATGCCCCCTGAAAATTCTCGAGGAGACTTCAATGACTTCAAAGGAGATGACTTTGTGGAAGTGATAAGGAATGGAATGAAGAAATTTAAAAGTAATGTCTTTGCTCCCATAGTGACATGATTGTTTTTAGAGTTCCTTTAATATATAAACCTCTGTAGAATTACAAGTAATGCAGAAAAAAAAATGGCCACTTTATAGGAAGAAAATTAGATCTTTCCAATTCAGAGGAAAAAGAAAAAAAAAAAAAAAAAAACACAACCATAACCACAAGCAAACAAACAAACTAAAATCCCCAGAGCTAAAGCAGCTACATTAAATCTGCAGGGGTAGTATAGTGGGTGTATGGAACTCAAACCTTATTTTAGTTAATAGTTTTGTTTTCCTACACATTGAAACCTTTTATAAGACATTCTACACAAACTTAAAACCACTCAGTGGATCTTCATCTTCAATCTTTGCCCTTCTTGTGAAAGTAGACAGGAGAGCCATCTTCATAAAAATTAACATATCAATAAAGAAACGTTAAGGGGCTTGGCTTCTCAGAAAATCTGTTATACTAATCAGCACAGACTGTAAAAGCATATTGTTTTATCATTTTTAAAATACTCTAAACTGTATTTTGGTTATCACATCCTTAATTTTGATGGGTCCTGTGGCATATGGCAGTGTTTCTCATGTAAACTTGACCCCAAACCTCCTGAATCAGGAACTTTTTTGGTGTGTCCCAATGATCCATATTTTCAACAACCTTCATAGATTATTCTTCTGCACTCAGGGAACGACAGATAGAACATGACAGCATCAATAAAAGAGAGATAAAGAAACATGTAGTCTGCTTTGCATAGAATCTAATGAAATGTATAGATCTTCTCTCCAAAGCAATGCACACAGGAAGCTACACGTCATTTTGCTAATAAAATTCTAGGACATTCAGAAATGTCTTCAAGACAGAGGCTAACATACAGTTTCTTAACAAAAGATTATTTGTTCCAAAGTTAAAAGCACCTCATTTACTTTATCCAATAGTCATTCTATTGATGAGGAAACTATAGCCAAGAGTGTTAATATTTTGATTAAGGTCACACATACAGACTACTTACATTTTCAGGTTTCAACAATTTAAAAATCAAATTTAACTAGGTTCTAGGCAGGCACAAAAGTGATTTTCAAATAATTTAGTGTAAGATAACCATTTTCCCCAATGTATACGTAAAAATCACAGTCAGTAAATTTAGTTTGTGGATTCAATTTGAGAATAAATTAACTTTTTCCCTAGACATCATTCTTATTTATAGAGCTACTTACTATTGACTTTGAAACCATTAAAATGAATTCTGCTAGTTACATTTCATTTTAGTCTCCATAAAAATGCATTGACTCATATTGATGAAATGTATTGGGTGTGGTAGAAATGAATCCACCATGGTAAATTCAGTTTTCTGTTATTAGAAAGCAAAATGGAAATTTTAATTCCAGGCATTTATAATCATACTTTTTGTGTCCCATCATCCTTAATTAACCATTCCTCTAAATTTCCTCTCTTTAAGAAATTCATCTTATGAAATGTATTTGCACTTTAAGATGTATATTGGTAAATATCCTCCTGGTCATGTTAATGAGAGTTAGTTCTAAAACTTTAGAAGTAAGAAAGAATGTAATCACTTGTCTAAATGAGGAGAATATATGAACAGATACAGAATAATTTTCAAAGGGGGAAGGTCAATGTGGGGCACATCAATGAATTACAGAAAGCACCAGAGAGTTTCTAAAATGAAGGGAGAAACAGAAATAGGGAGAGAGGGCAAATTGAACGAACACAATACAGAACAAAGTAGACATCTCAATCTTACACTGCAGTTTCTTCTATCATTATTTTGTTAGGAGATCCTCCTATGCCTACATTTCCCATAAATTACTTTAAATTATGTTCCAAATTTAAATTATGCTAAATATTGGTAGTAACTGTGTACACCTGTGCTTCACTGTTGGATGTTCCTACTCTGATGTACTTTATAAGCATTTACAGCTTTAATGAGGCTGTTTATTTGTAATTGGTCCCTATAGGAATCTGCTGCTGTATTTCATCCCATTTGAGTTATTTTCAGTTTTTCTCTGGAGACATCATTTGAAATAAAATACCTGAACTTACATACAAAGAAATATATGACATTTTTAAATGACAAATAAATGACCATGCTCTAATCCTGCCTTCAGAATTTCACACTTAATATTTCCCACACCACTGCTGTTTTCCTTACCTGGCCACTTGCACTCAATTTTCCATAACAAAAGAGAGCATCGGCTCTAAGTAAGAAGATTTAAATTGATAACTTCTCCTTAACTTCCTTTGCACTTCATCTTGGGCAAGTCAATTTCTGTGCACGTCGGTTCATTTATCTGTTAAATAGAAAAAAAGTTAGATCTTCTAACCTCATGTGGCTATTGCAGAGGTGCAATGAGATAAGGAGGTTAACAGAGCTTTGTGTTTTGGAGATGAACATACATATTCTGAAATCCAAGCATATTTTAGGTTTTCAAGGATGTTCAATGTTTCTTACCCTTTTTTTTTTTAAAAGCACAAATATTCTTGTTTAATCAATAAAAGCTTTGGATTCTGATTTTTTTGTCTTTGTTTTCTCTTTTGTGTTCACACTGATGAACACAAGTTCTTTCGGGCCAATGACCGGATTTTCACCTGTGAGCTTCTATTATTGGATGTTCTGTAATATAGTTCTTTCAAGTGTCTGTTTTGATTATTTATTTCCTTAGCTTACCCTTTTTAGATAATAATAGTTTTTAACCTCATCATTGTGGTCTTAGATTTTTGAATTTGTTTTCTATTTTCTTGTCTTTATATATTCCTCTGATCATTCCATTATGTTTTCTTACAAAATGAACTCCTTATTTCATTTCTTTGTTTTTCTTTACTAAATTTCTTTCTTTCTTTTATTTCTCTTTCTTTACCATCAATCCCCCCCCCCCTTTCTTATTAGCTATGGTCTTTATCATTGATACCATGTTGCTGTGATGTATCACTTGTCATTTGTTCAAATTCAAGGTGGTCAGCCCTTCTACTTACTGTATCTTGAAAGCCATTTTTCTTACATCAACTCCCTACTTATCTGGGACTGTTGGTCTTCCCTCTGAGCTCCAGTTAGAGGAGTATTTTATCCTGTTTTTTTCAGTTTGGGCATGTGGAGGAATCTCAATTTGGTCTTCTGTTCTTTCTTCTATGATCCTCTAATGGGATCTTACTCTTCAGTCTATTTCTTATCCTGTGTATAAACTCAACAATGACAGAAAATAAATCTGTATTCCTTTTATAACTTATTTAGTAGAATTATGTGGATTCTCTATGTGACCCCACATAGAGATATCTAGTTATAAAGACAAGGAAAATTAGCATTGTGCTTGCATGTTTTTTGGTGATGTATTCAATTATTTCATACTCTCCTCTAAGCACCATGGTGACATATTTCACAAAGGGAGCTGTTCTGGTATTGGTGGGTGTCTGGTAAGTAATACACTTTGGTATCATGAAATATAAACTAGGTGAAAGCTGAATGCAAAGGTAAGAAATTGAGAAGAATATCTTCTCTTTTATAATTGGGAAGGATGAATTATTAGGGCCTCATCTCAGACTGAAGGAGAAACCAAGCTTTCATTTATTGATCTGACTTACATGGAAACAAAATAATCTGAATTAAATATGTAAAAACAATGCATACAATTTAAGATCCCAAAAGGTCCCTCTTTTTGGCATCTGGAAACTATTTCCACTCCACCTTTGATATACAGTATCTTTTAAGGTCAAGTGAGTCAAGCTCTCTAATATTTAAAGTAAATGGTAAAAGAAAATTGCCGATATCTCAGCATGGAATGGTGACAAGGTATAGTGCTTGTATTTACCTTTCAGACATGATTAGACACCTTTACTGTATTCTTTGCAATCTACATCTTCTTTTGATTTACTAAGAAATATTGATTTTATTCCATAAGAGAAAAATGTCATTTATTCAAAACAAAACTTCCATGCAGTTTTTTTTTAAGTGTCAGGTTGACAAGTGCTATAAAATAATAAACTTCTCATCTATTATACATTCTCCCTCTTTCTCTGCATAACAATAGATTGATGTGATGAGGGGAGGGGTTGAATCCAGAGCAGATGTGTTTAACATTGTTCTCTGAAGAATGACTGTATAGTCAATAACACTTTAGTCTCCAAAAATATGATTGAAGAGAGGCAGCATTTTACCTAGAGGGCAAATGAGAAACAAGAATGATTCTCAAGTGATTTTTTTTTATACTTAGATGAATCCTTTAATACTCTCTACCAAATCCACTTAGTGATAAAATCCCTGTAACAGCACTTGATTGTGTGCAATATTTCAACCTGAGATTTTTTTTTTAATATACTATAATGCATACATGGAGTGTGGCTCATGTCTGTGGGTGATAGCTGAACATAAAGGCTGCCTCCATGTTAGATAATAACATTTATGACAGGAAGAATATTGAAAATGGAAAAAATATATTTTAACAATACTTTCAAGTACCCAAAATACTGAAGAAAAAGGCTTTGGGAGATATTTTGTTGTTGTTATCCAGATTTCACTGTCAGCCAATTTCTTACATGCAGATATAAACCTTTATTAAACTTCCTTTTTCTCTAAGAGTATGAAAAAATACATATATTTTGCCTATTATATATTAATCATAGAAATATTTTTCTTTATAATAAAAATAATGTATTTCATTATACTTTTGAGGAAAAGAGATCTTATGAGAATAATTTTGTGGAATATTTGAAGAAATGGCACATTAGGAAATAATAATTCAATAGTTCTTAAAAGTATTTTCTTGTGCAAGGCTAGAGGCTGTTTGAATGAATATATATTCATGTGAATCAACTGTTTTTCTATAGGAGGAAGATAGAATCAGGATGCTTGTCGGTGGTCTGAGGGAAACATCACAGGTGTGTTCCTCCCTACTTCCTTAAGAAAATGGACCATTAGAAATAGGATTCGTAAGATTCTATACCTATACCTGCTTCCTTTCTCCACAGCTCCAAGAAGTAGGAATCTATCTATTTATCTTCTATCTATCATCTATCTATCTATCTATCTATCCATCCATCTACTTATAATGATAATCTGGAAATTGTATGTTTAAAGTCCTTCCCTTGATATCAATGTAGTTTGTAACTACTGCTCAGATTTTGTTATCACCAGCATCTTCAATTTGTTCATTTGGGAATTCTATTATTATTCTCAGTGAAAGATTTTCATTATGTTGAGAGATCTAGTATCTCATGTTTTACATTATCATCAGAAGTTCATTATGGGACTAGAGTCTAAATAACATTAATTCTAATGGCCTAGAAATGAGAAAAGTTTGGGAGTTTAAGGCAGTATAAATAGGAAGTTATTTATTTTAGAAAATTTTATATATATATATATATATATGTATATATATATATATATATACACATATATATATACGGAAAAATATATATATGAGGTGATATTTAGTCTTTAAAAATTTTATCCTCATCTGTTCTGAAATTATTAACAACATATAAAATGCTTATTATGTGCCAGGCACTGTTTCAAGTGGTTTACAATTGGTACCTCACTTAATCTTTATGACAATCAGATGAGATATGTAGTATTATTTTTTAAATGTTTATTTATTTATTTTGAGAGGGGGTGGCGAGTAGGGGAGGTGCAGAGACAGGGAGAGAGACAGAATCCCAAGCAGGTTCTGCTCTGTCAGTGCAGAACCCGATGGAGGGCTCAGTTCACCGAATCGTAAAACCATAACCTGAGGGGAAACCAAGCGTCAGACACTTAACTGACTGAGCCACCCAGGCACCCCCGAGACAAATATTACTTATTGCTTTCCAATTCAATCCAGTGAAGACACGCAGGTGGAGAGAAGTTAAGTTACTTGCTTGGATAGCACAGATACCTCCAGAAAGCAGAGGGTGAGAAACAGGCTTGCATGCACATAGTTTATGAAGGAAACAAACTTAAAAGGCAAGAATAAAGAATGAGGAGAATAAATAAAATAAAATAACCCTCTAACCTTACTTATATCTTGTAGACCTCAGATATGATCCTAAATGTACTGTTTCTATTGTATCATGGATTGTGTAGCACCACTCAACTATACGATTTCGTGATTCAGACAATAACTGACTCAAGATGAGCACAGAATTATCTATTCTCTCATGATAAAGAACATTAGCATGCCAGTCTTCTGCCACAGAAGGATGATGGCCTCCATCAGAACCCTAGGGCTCTGCAATAACATTTGTTGGTAATTTCCAGAGATTCCACACAGCGTCCATATTCACCAGAGCTACATCTAACATTATCAGATCTGCTGGGTCATATGACTGGCATGGCTGAGTAGATATCTTTATAGCCTGGGGCCTGCTACAGAGGCATTTCTTATTCTTGGCCCCACTTAATTTTTTTAAATTTACTTACTTTTATTTTTTTTTTTTGAATGTTTATTTTATTATTGAGTGAGAGAGAGAGAGAGAGAGAGCAGGGGAAGGGCAGAAAGAGAAGGAGACACAGAATCTGAAGCAGGCTCCAGTCTCTGAGCTGTCAGCACAGAGCCCATTGCGGGGCTCAAACTCACGAACTGTGAGATCATGATCTTAGCCAAAGTCAGACACTTAACCAACTGAGTCACCCACCCACCACCCACCACTGAGGCCCCTTTTGGCCTCACTTAAAATTGATAACCCTTCAAATGCCCTGAGAATAGGTTGTAGAGTTTTTCTCCAGCTCAGTACATACGGCTTCAAAATTCCAATGAGACCTACCAAGTGCTATACCACTTTGTGATTTATTGATAGGGGAATATGGTGCAACAACTTGTCTTTTAGCTAAGATAGGCTATCCTGGCTTGCCTTAGACCAGTGCATTCCTAAAAAATTTTACATATGTGACAGCTCCTGAATCTTCATATTTCCCCTCTTATTTCCAGCATGCCTGTGTTTTAAAAGTATTCAGAGTACTTGCTACTTCCTACTTGTCTGGTCGGTTTTGCATAATGCTGTAATATTATGGACAAATGTGGTCTTCAGAAGAATGTTAAGACTGTAGGATAGCTATATATAAGTAGTTGGCTATTTCTTTCCTATGCCATTTAGTATAAAACAAAATATTATTTTATTTTAAAACAGTGTGTTTTTTTGTTTCATTGTTTTGTTTATAATTAGGTGATTCTCTTCCAATGAATTATAAATTCATCAAGCACAAAATAACATAAACATTTTATTCTTACATATAGCCACAAATATTATTAAAACATTTTGCTTATAGTTGACATAAAGATGGTGAATTGATTTGAATAAAAACTAGCTTAGTGATTATGAAGATAGTAATTGAAATATATAACCTGGGGAAGTGTTAAATTGAATTAAGGAAAAAAATAGGAAAATACATGCACCAAAAGTGAGAAAAAAAGGGGAATTAAAAAAATATTTTTAATATGCTTGTAATGTGTTGACCTCCTGTGCTTTGTCTAGGATAAAGTCAGCAACGTGATGCTCTTGCTTAAGGAGCAAATGCCATTAGTGACATTCAGAGGTAAGCTGAGGATATTTAGGCATGGCTGTCTTCATTCTTCAATAATTTTGTGTTAGCACCAGAAAAATACAAGGCATCATTTTCAAGTGTATTTTTATCCAATTATATGGCTTTGCCATGGAAACAGCATAATTGAATTAAATATTTTTAAAAAAAAATAAAGAAAATAAACATCCTGAGGTTATTTTCATATAAAATATTCAGTATTTCCTCTTTATTTCAACAGCTGCTGCAGTTATTAAAAGACCAACTCCATTTCCATTGCTATATGTTCACGAAATCCTTTCCTACATTCCAAATTCATATTCTGGAATTGGCATACATTGCTATGCATCACATCACAGCATCTATTTAAAGTGAGGGACCAATCATGTCCTTGGATCAGAATATTTCTAGTCTTTCCTCTGGAGGAGAATTGCTACAATGGATATAAGACATAAACTCTGATAGGTATTTAATAACAAGTATTTTGTGCTTTATAACAAAGTCTTAATTCTCCTCCAAATATGTTCACTGTGTAAGTTTAAATAATATTAAAAATTTAAACCAAGTAAGACCAATAAATTTTTTTCTAATTTGAATGGCAAAACTGATTCAGCTTTATCCTTAAGTTTTTTCCATTATATTTTTATTGTGAAGCATTCTAAATATTCAAAAACTATAAAATAAGTATTTTTTAAATTTATCTTTGAAAATCTTAATGTTTTATCATTTTTTATATTATTAAACACACACACCCATTACATTCTAGATATAGCTTTAGTATCCTCTCTGTTCCCATTTCTTTCCCATTATCCCATAAGCAAAAGTTATTCTCATTTTGTGTTCTTATTCTCATGCATGTATGTACACACATATACATTATATATACACATTGCATACATATGCATTCTATATGACATATACAGTTATAAACATTTCATTGTTCTACTGGTGTTAAGACTTTCTGGTATTTTCTCATGATTATCCTGGAGTTATGGATTTGGAGGAAGAGTACCATATAAGTAAAATGATTTCCTCATTTCATTATATCAGAGAGCTACTGATTTCAACTTGACTTCTCTTTAGTGACATTATCCTTAATCATTTGGTTAAGGGGGTGTCTGCCTGGGTTCACTACTACGAAGATACTATTACTCTCCCTTCCACACTATTCATTGGAAGTGAGTTACCAGGTTCAGACCACACTTGAGACAATTAAGTTTCCTTACACTATCTCATGTTCCTGTGATAAAAAAATGCTAATGAAGTACAACAACTCAATCTAAGCAACCCATTAATGACCTAGACATTTCATGAATGAAGTTTGGGGTCACCCCATCAGGCAAGGAACCATAACAAGCAGAGGTGCTTACTGATAGCTAAAAGAATATGGAATTATTAAGGGAAGAAGAAGGTTTAAATACCATCACATGATTAGTCACAAAAATAAAAATTACATGCTTTATGAATACTCCTTAATTATTTTTAAAAGAATATGTGTGTGTTATATGTGTGTGTATATAATTTATCAGAGTTACATTAAAGGATATCAAAGAAGGACTCAGACTCAGCTAGAAAATGAATAAAAATCGCCCAAGGATGGATAAAGTGACTGTGTATTATTGTATGGTGAAAGTTGACTGTTTTAAGTTTCTTTTTTTTAATTCTCACTTCTCTTTAATCACAGAATTTTAGTTTTTATGAATAATCAGGACATTTCAGGTAACTAAGGTTTGAGAGGGAAACAGTTCTTACTTTACATGAAGAATTACGACATGCTCCATTTTTCTGTAACTCTACTGGCTGGATTAATAAATATTTTAACAGAGACAAAAAAAACTTTTGTAAAGCCAAAGATCACTGCATATATATTTGCAAAAAAACATAAACAAACACGCATTTCTCCCTGACTAGGAGAACTTAAATAAATGTTTGAACATTAAGGCAGTGACAATTCTAAAACATAATAAAATTCTAAGTTAAGGCTTTATGTCTGTTTTGAAACCCATGTTCATAGGCCACTGTGACCATAGCAAACTTTTATCTATCAGGTTAGGTTCATCTGTCCTGGATAAGTTATTGATTCACTACCAACTATTCTATGGGATAGGAATTAATACAAACATCATCCATTTAATGAGTTATTAGTCCAGTCCTTAGATTTTATTTTGAGGATTTAGTTTTTAGCAGCAAAGCCTGTGCCACAGAAGGAACTTTTTTTTTTAAATAAAGTTAGAAAACTTATTGGCTGCACCGATTTTTCCTTTGCTGAAAGTGGGCCAACAATCAAGAATTCCTGATTTCCTAAACACAGAAAACCTCCAGAGCATGTGTGACCATGCTCCCATCTAAAAACGTGGATGTTCTTGATTACTGAAGTAGCTGGTATTCATCTTCTTTGAAGACTGGTATTGCTATCTAAATAAAGCAACAAAATGCAGAATACCATAGTTCAGGTGGATCTGTTCTATACTTGCTATCCTCAAGGCACAAATGCTACCCTTGCTGAGCCAAAGTCTTTCCTTATTCCAGGAAAGATGAGAAGTGGATGAAGATTCACTTGAGAATAATTGATTGCACTCTTGCCCTATTCAAGCTTACACAAAGTATGGAAATTTAGGGGGGGCGGGGATGTCCTTTTCTCTTTCCATTATTCTTTTCCTTAACATTTAGACAAAACTCAGATCCAGCCTGTAGGTCCACTTTGAGAAGCAGCTCTGGAGCATCCCCACCCCACCCCCACTACTGGGGAGAGCAGCAGGGGTGTTCAGCGGGCACATTCCAGTATGAGCTAACTGGGCATGATTCCACAACGCAGCGTTTCTGCGGTTGGGATGACAGACGGTCGCTTAGACCAGAAGGATCACTGTTCACACTGGGTGCTCGCCGCTACTTCTTGAAGCAGTAATTGTACAGAAACACGTCTTGTAAGGAAAGTACTGTACGTTTACGTTGGGACCACTCCTAGTTTGTGTGGAGGAAGAATAGCATTGACTACATGAAGATGGTCTCAAAAGCTATAGCTGGCTGTAGTTTCCCTTTGTCCCCAAGTCAGAAAAAAAGGGTGATGTCAAAGCAGATGAAGCTGCAGGCAGCCGGAGTCCCACGCTGTCTAAACACTCGTGCTTGAATCTGCTGCGTGGCATCTGAGTTCTTTAGATTTACTATCAGGAAACAGGAATTTCTCTCCAGCACCGTCAAACATTTTAGGTGCAATTTAAGTCAAGCGAGTCACATTTCAACTGAAATGTTTTGCAGATTTGAAAAGTCGGCACCATACTACCTGCTAAGCTTGGCTTCAGCTAATTGCCAGATGGGTTTTAAAGGTGTGAGATACACTTTTTTTTTTTTTTTTTTTTTTAAAGATGGGAAGACTAACTGTGAGAGGGCAAACGGAGGCAACACAGAAACAATCATTTTTAGATCAACATCTTATACTTTAAAATACACTCACTTTATACACGAATTTTGTGTTTACAAGTACGAAAGGCACAGAACCTCCAAGGACCGAAGTAAGCGCATCAGTTAACTACGTTCAGTGGCGTTAACACTGTTGTCCTACCCTCCGCTCGCTGAACCCGAAAGGAAACTGTAAAGGCCGACCCACGCACGGAGTTCACGTTTAGAAGTTGGAGACTGTGTGTAGTTCTGCGGTTTCTAGAGAGCTGAACCGAGATTCCATCGTGTTCCAGGCCAAATCGGCCAGAAGAAAGTTGCCCATTGCGGTTCTAGTCTCAAAGGGTCTCAAAGCCAGAATTCATGGTCTGTGTTTCTGTGCTGTTCAATTGAACTTTACTCTCTACAGCAGGTATGCTTTTAGCAGTGGAGATTCCTTCGGTTTGGGTCTCTGTGTCAGACGAATCTGTACTCATGGAAAAGCGGGAGTGTTTCAGAATACTCGCCAGAGGCAGATGGGGCTACTGTCTAAAAAAGAAGTTTAGGTCTGTCTGTGTTTGTATGTCAAACATTTCAAGGCCTAAGAAGCTCGAATTTCCCCTACAGCTATAGGACTAGGCAGAGGTATCTGCAAGGAAGACGTCAGTTTGGGTCTCTATGTCCAGCAATTCCAAGACTGGTTCAGGGGTCATGGTGTTAAACTCACTCTCTTCAGTTTGAGTTTGGATATATGAGCGGAAAAGAACTCCTCGATATCAAAATCAATTGCAGGATTCTGGGCTGGGCCAGATGGGAGCTGGGTATCTTGTCCAGTATTCGTGTCTGACAAAAGACTACGATTGTCCAGTGTCTGACGAGGCAGGTTACTTGACAAAATGTTTTCTAAATCACTTAATAAATATATAGTCTGGGTCTGATTATCTGTCACGTTCTGTGAAAGAAGCATAGTGTGCTGTGTGCTGAAGTTTATAATTGGTGAAGATTTCTCAGTATCTTGATTTAAAGTCTTAGGGTGGTTCTGAGGTAACAAACCATGAGTGACAGTCTCTGCTACTAAGCTGCTGCTTATGATATTGTCTGTAGAAACACCGTAGGACGAATGGACACTCTCAAAAATGTCTCCACACGTTACAGCTTGGTCCATCTGGACTCGGCCATCTGTCCGACACTGCATCGCACTGGTCTGAGTTTCTCTGGAGATCCCACCTGACTGGTAACAGGCATCTGTGAACGTATCAGTCTGAGCAGCTGTGGAAGAAGTTACCTTAGAACTGGATAAGAATGTCTGAGTGTGAACACTAATGGGAAGGGAGACTTGAGAACCAAACGTCAAATCCGTTTGAGAACAGGACGATCCGGAGGAATCGGGGCCGGCCCACTGTGCGGAAGGTATGAAGTGTTGTGTGGCATAAGACAGGTCCGTCTGTACATTGACTGAAGAAATGCTATTCTTCTGACATGTGTTTCCTAGTTCTTGTAAACAATTAGACCGGCTCTTACCCAAGTTCACCTGAACACCTGTACTAATTGGCTCCAGAGCAATAGGATTTACAATTTTTGAAAGAGGGAGACTCTCCTTGAGACAGCCAGCCTCGGAATCTAGGCTGACGATCAGGGTTCTGACCCACAAGGGCAGTATGTGCACAGCGCCAGGGGCGGAACCCTGATGATCCACGGGCTGGGCCGAGGAGTTGGCTATAGGCACAAAGACAGGTGTGGGAGAAAACTGCAGAGCAGGAAGTTTAACCAGAGCCACTCTGGGCTTGGGTAAAAGCAACTTCTGAGGGTATCTTGGAGGTGTTGTAAGAGTCTGCTTTCCGGCATTAGAGTTGCAAGATCTCCAAAAGAAGAAGTTTCTAGTTCTTGAGTGTCTGGTCTTGGATCTGGCTGACTGCTCAATGACTCAGTGGTCTTATTGGACAGCTTCTGGCTGTGCAGGCAGTTTTCCATTTTCCTTTTCTTACTAGGTGGCTCCCTGTGCTCTGCAGGGATCTTGTGGCCAGTTTGGTAGATAGGGGACTGTAAGGCGGTCCTGCTGGCATAGGGACAGCCGCGCGTTCACTGGAAGGTCTTGCCACAATCCTTGCATGCCTTCTCAAGTCCCACCTGGTGCCGTAGCAGTTGCTGCACTTACTACACTTTTGCTTCTTTTCGGCGTGCATTTTCATAAAGTGCTGTTTTACGAGAGAAAGTTGAGAAAACGGTCTGTCAGGGCCTCTGGGGCATCCTTCAATTGGACAACAGAATTTTGGTACCATTTTCAAATCTTTTCATATTGTTGGATTTACTATGCCATCCTGCAGGCGGTGGCTCTTGACCGGGTGCATGTTGAGCGCCAGGCTGTTGGGCAGGGTCGGGGTGCCCCAGGCCAGAGGCTGACAGGGCTGCCACATGGCAGAAGGGCCTCCTGTTTTCAGTTTTAAATGGATTATTGCATAGATGGAAGCACAATAATGTATTTGTTTGATAATTACATGTGTTCTAAAGAGTGATGCATGGATGCCAATTTGTAAAGAAGAGGACTGTGGTGAATTCATACTTGGTCAATGTAGCTAAGCTGGAACTATCATTCCCAGAATTCTTTCATTTCTATGGTTCCAGGTTAGCCTTGGTTGCAAGAAAAATTTGCATGAAATTTGGAAGGCAGAAGTGAAGTCCCAGGTCTGTATCTGGTCCCAGGCACCACTGAAGCGCCTTCATTATTATTGCTGATTTGTTGGCTCATTTCGTTGGTGTGGAACAATGTTCAGTCCCTTGGATTCTCCAGTTTTTAATCATTATCTCCTCCCTTAGCAGGGCTAAGTACGTGGCAAAGGCACTTATTTCTTGTACACGTCACCTGTATCTTTGAGGTTAGATGCAAAGAAAACTGTTTTAGTTTGTTTTCATATAGTTTTTCATCTTGAATTCCAGTTAGTCTGTCTGAGTTCCAGATTGTCTTTGAACATATTACTATTTGGGTACTGTTTGTCCTTGCTTTCCCCCACTCTGTGTCCAGTTATTCTCATCAACTACCGTCCTATTGACTGATGGCAATTTCAGCCCTCCACCAGATTCAAAGTCAATGGCCTTTCATACACTTCTTCACCAGCTCCTCTTTGAGGTCACTTAATAGTGACTTTTCTTTGGTCATCTGACTTTATATTACGTTTTTGGCCTCCTCTCCCAATTGTCTAAGGTCCAGTTATTGTAACAAATTTCTTATTCCATAGAACTCATATCGGTTCTGCTTCCTTGATTGACTGCGGTGATATGAGTACCTTCTTAATTTATCTTTCAAGTCTCTAAATCTCATTTTCATAGCTATGCGTTTGTCTCATGGGAGGCATGTAACTTACTCAATTCTTTCTTGGAATTTATTAATTCTGTGTTTACCAGAAATATGCTATTAGACAATCACAATTTTCTTTTTTATTCATTTCTTGCTTACTTTTTTTATTTTTATTTTTAAGTTTATTTATTTATTTATTTATTTATTTATTTATTTGAGAGAGAGAGAGAGAGAGAGAGAGAGAGAGAGAATACAAACAGGCTTCAGGTTCTGAGCTGTCAGCATGGAGCCCAACGTGGGGCTTGAACTCATGAACCATGAGATCATGACCTGAGTCAAAGTTGGATCCTTAATCAACTGAGCCACCCAGGTGCCCCTCACTTTCCTTTTTAATTTTAGAAATTAGTTTTTTGTTCTTTCTCTAAGTTATCTTTTCTTGTATTTTTTTTGTCTTGTTTTATGTTCCTTATTTTACGCTTTTAATAATTTTGGATATTCCATTGTATAATATCTTTCAGATGGCCAACTATTTTCTGAAGTTTTCTGGAGAATCTCAATCTGCTCTTTATTGTGTCTATTGCCTCTCCTTTCTGGTAAAACTTTATACATTTTGTAATTTTGAAATGTGAGCTCTTCTTCATGGATCGTTTTTAGTGGAAACCACTTTAGACCTGAAATGAGATTATGCTCTTTTCCAGTGTGGTTTTTATTTTTTTCTGTCAAGCACCCACTGGTTTCACTGGTAAAGAAAATCATTGTATAGCAGCAGGAGCAGTACTAGTAGTAATTTTTGACTTGCAGAATGTGAAAGTCATTTAAAATCTAACCCTGATGCTTCTACTCAGAGGAGACTCCTATTCCCTAAACTCAATATGCACCTTGATTCATGTAAGTGATTTCATTATCTCCCCATACTTCGGGGAGAATTTTTATTAGCATGTACAGACTAGCATCCTCACTAGATTTTATCATCAAGACTTCAATTATTTCACATGTTTTAGTATGGGTATTTGAATAAGTGGTTACTTTTGTCATTCAAACTATATAATTGTGTGTGTGTGTGTGTGTGTGTGTGTGTGTGTGTGTGTGACTATATAACTAGTAATGAGAAACAAAACATTTTGGTATTACATATTATCAGTGGATTTTATATAATTTAACTGTTAATCTGTATTAAGTTCTCACAGATTAAAATTTTATAAAATTTAAGACCTTTTAGCATTTTGATATGTATACTGCTGTATTTTAATGTATTTTGTTTATTATGTTTTAGTATGTATTTAGTTACAACATTAATCCCTTTGTACTTGAGCTTAGTATGTCAGTCTTGATAAATAACTTAATATTTCTGAGACATTATCACTTAGGAATAATACAAATACAGAAATTCCAAATACAGGAAACTAATTGATTTGGGGCTTAAATGCTAATGAAAATTGTGCCTTTATAATTATATTGAATGAAACAGAGACTTCATAAACCAAACACGTTATAACCCAATGAAAACAATTTACAATAAATCCACTCATTATTTTTTTTCAAAAAAGAATTACTGATTACTTAACGTGTTAGGTAGTGTGTTGGGAATTTACTGGTGAACAAAAGCTATTTCCTATCCTTATGACCATTTGCTAGTGGAAAAGGTGTACACTAAAAAATATAATGACACTAAACTTGTAAAACTAAAACTAAGTGATAAATTAAAAATAAAATAAACACAAGACCTATGACAGTATGTGGCAGCGAGATAACGACCTAATCTATGGAATCATGGAGAGATTCCCCAAGGAAATGATGCTGCAGGCAATATTTAAAGTAGATAACTAAGCCATGCAGATGGCTAACAGGCACATGAAAAGATGCTCAACATCACTCATCATCAGAGAAATACAAATCAAAACCATGATGAGATACCACCTCACATTTGTCAGAATGGCTAAAATTAACAACACAGCAAACAACAAATATTGCTAAAGATGTGGAGAAAAGAAAACCCTCTTGCACTGTTGGTGGGAATACAAACTGGTGCAGCCGCTCTGGAAAACAGTGTGGACTTTCCTCAAAAAATTAAAAATAGAACTACCTTATGACACTGCAATTGGACAAGTAGGTATTTATTTAAAGGATATGAAAATGCTGATTCAAAGGGGCACATGCACTCCAAAGTTTACAGCAGCACTATCAATAATAGCCAAATTACGAAAGAGCCCAAATGCTCAGCTGATGAATATATATATGTACACACACACACACACACACACACACACACAAAGCGTGCACGTGCACACACACACACACACACACAAGAATATTACTCAGCTATCAAAAAGAAATCTTGCCATTTGCAATGATTTTGGATGGAGCTAGAGTGTATTATGCTAAGCAAAATAAGTTGGGTAGAGAAAGACAAATGCCATATGACTTCACTTATACATAGAATTTAAGAAATAAACAGATAAAAATAGGAGAAGGAAGAAAAAAAAGGAGGAAGGCAAACCATAAGAGACTTTTAACTGAAGAGAACAAACTGAGGGTTGCTTGAGGGGAGGTAGGTTGGGGGATGGGCAAAATGCATGATGGGCATTAAGGAGGGCACTTGTGATGAACACTGGGTATTTTATGTAAGTGATGAATCACTAAATTCTACTCCTAAAACCAATATTACACTATATGTGTTTTTTAAGTTTATTTATTTATTTTGAGAGGGGGGAAAGGCAGAAAGAGACAGAGAGAGAGAGTCCCAGGCAGGCTCCACACTGTCAGTGTGGAGTCCCATATGGGCCACAGTCTCATGAACCGTAAGATCATGACCTGAGCCAAAACCAACAGTCCGATGGTTACCTGACTGAGCCACCCAGGTGTCCCTATCCTATATGTTAACTAACTAGAATCTAAATAAAGCCTTACAATTAAAAAAAAAAAAGTATAAGTAATAAAGTAGGTAACTAGGAAAAGATAGGAGACAATGGGGGAGTAAAATTTTGGAAGATGAGACATCACGTGCAATTGAAAAATATTCAATTTAAGACAATACAGAAAAAGGCAGGGCAGCTAAACCTGCTGAAATCGAGACCAGGATGCATGGTGAAATTTGGAAATAGGTGAGGCATGTACATATGTGACAACATGCTGAGAATATTGGTTTTAATGTAGGAGAAGTTTGGAGCCACAGTAAATCTATGGGTGTGCATGGGAAAGGGAGATTTTTAAAAAGTCTTCTACTTTAAATTGATTAGTCTTCATTGATGGTGTCCAATCTTCTGTTAATCTCATATCAAATATTTTTATTTTAGATGTAGTATTTTTTATCTCTAGGTGTTCAACTTGGGTCTTCTTAAGAAAACTATCTTTCATGTCTTTCCTTATCATCCTAACTTTTTCCTCTACCTTCTTGATCATATGGAGTAGGTTTACAATAGCTTTTTTAACTTCATTATCTTCTAAACATTCTATCAATAGATAGATTGATAGATAGGTAGATAGATTGATTGATCAATAGATAGATAGATTCTGACTCTGTTATCATTCATTTTTTTTCTCTTCATTAGGGGCTTTATATCTATTTTTACATGCTTGGAAATTTTTTATTAAATGTCAGATATTGTGGATTTTGCTTTGTTGGTTGCTGGCTGGACTTGTTCAAGGTAAGCAATTTAAAGGCATAAAAGTATATATTAAATAAGTTAAGTTCTGGGGGTGCCTGGCTGAGTCAGTTAAGCAACCAACTCTTGATTTTAGCTCAGGTCATAACCTCACAGTTTCATGAGTTCGAGTCCTACTGAGAGCACAGAGCCTGCTTGGGGTTCTCTCTCTCTTTTTATCACTGTCCTCCCCTCTCTGTCTCTCTCAAAATAAATAAATAAAAACTATATACATACATATGTATGTATGTATATATATGTGTATATATAGTTTAAGTTCATTATTATTTTTTTAATGTTTTATTATTTATTTTTGAGAGACAGACAGAGATAGTGTCAGCGGGGGGAGGGGCAGAGAGAGATCCTGATCCGAAGCAGGCTCCAGGCTCTGAGCTGTCAGCACAGAGCCAGACGTGGGGCCTGAGCTGAAATCGGACACTTAACCGATTGAGTCACTTATGCACCACCATTATTATTTTTTCAAATATATATGTTCTTGGGGTGACTGTATGGCTCAGTTTGTTGAGTCAGACTCTTGATTTTGGCTCAGGTCATGATCCCAGGGTCGTGGAATCAAGCCCCTCTTCCGGTTATTCAGGGTGTTTATAATTCTCCCTCCTCTCTCTTTCTCTCTCTCTCTCTGCCCCTCTCTCCACTTGTGCTATCTCTGTCTAAACAAACAAACAAACAAACAAAGAAACAAACAAACAAACAAGGCATTTTCTTTGACTGAGAAAAGATCTCTATTGGGGCTTAAAAATATGTCAAATAGTGCACACTGAAAATGCAAACACTGACATATACTGTACCTGACATCCTGTCATTAAGTTTGGATCCAAAATAGATTAAAAACACAAAACCTTCTAAGTGTCCATATATTGTTGCATGGTCAACTATTTTATTCTTTTGTTTGGTTGATTGGGAAATTCAGATTTGGAAGTACAAGGAACTATGGTGCCAAAGTTATCTTTTTCTTACTAAACTATGTAGTTCTTGAGGAAGAAATTATGTCATAGACACTACTGTGTTTTATTATAAGGATATGGTATCCTTTCTTAAATTATAAATATTCAAGAGTTTTCATTATTAAATATTACTAGTATGAAATAGAATATGAATGCTGTCTTAACCTGTAAGACAAACTTTTTTTAGATGATACATATTTTTGTAATAAATCCAACCCACACATAACAAATAAGCAGTCTTTCTGAGAAATTCATTTTTAAAGTAATAATCCTATCGAAATCACACAGTTCTTTTGACCAGAGGTTATGCTCCCATTGCTGCAACTTTTCAACTGATGACATAATTTTCAGGATAAGAGTGTTTAAAGATAAGCACATATACCTTATAGTTAAAAAAAAAACATTTTTTTGCATACAGAACAATATACAAAATAATGTATCCTCTGTCAAGTTTTGTCAAATGTTAACTGTAGATTTCATGTGTATATATTCATAAGTTTGATAAAGCATTCATTTGAGATTTTTAAGTTTTAACTGAATGCTATCACATTATACATGTTCTTTGGGTAATTTGCTTTGTTTTCTTTATACATTTTTTTTACTAAGTAATATTGAATTGAATATTACTAAGTAATATTGCACATCATTGAAGTTCAGTTAGTTTCACTGTATATTACTTTTCTCTGTCCTTGAATTTCACATAACTGAAATCATACAGTATATACTATTCAGTGTCTAGCTTCTTGCACTTAACTTTCTGTCTGTGGGTTTCAGCCATGTTGTTGCATGTAGCTGTATTTTTTATTGATATGACTGGTTAAGAATCAGAAATGACATAGGATATAATTGTATGCAGAGTTTTGGACTTCTTCCACAGTCCTCTATGCAGTATGTTCATTACTTTGTCCCTAGTTTTTCATCCGCTTTGCCTCACAAAGTCTCTGACCTCTGCCTTCCCTTCCCAGTGAGATCAGAGCCTTCTTGGGGTGTAGACTCCTGCAGGAAGAACCTGAAAATGTCCTCAAAGAAGATAAGGTTAGACAGATTTTACTTGCTGTGCTTCTCTTTTCTCAAGGATAGTGTCTTTTAGATATTTTCTTAATTTTTCCAGTTTCTTCAGATAATTTTGTTTTATTTTATTCCATTTTAATAATTGTTTTTGACAAAAAAAGTTATTCTGATACCAGCTATTTTAACATTCCTGAACTACAGAAAATCCTTTGTGTATAATTTTTTTGTGTTTTTTAAATGTATTTTGGGTAAATTTATCTTTTCCTTTCAGATTTCTTATGACTTCTTAAAGAAATTGAATCTATGTAGTTAAAAAGACATTTTACCTTTTTTTTTCTGGTACAATTTTTTTTTTAATTTTGCTTTTTGATTTTAAATCTATGTTAAACCTGAAATTTATTTTTATGTATGTTTTCTATTTGGAGGTATTTTTTTCTTGTGTAGGTAAACAGTTATTTGAGCAACTATTTATTAAATAATGCACAGAACTATTTATACAATCTGCTTAAATATGTATAGAAAGTATAATGCATTTTATAGAGTAAGTCTTTTTAAATATTTACTTAGATTACATTTGTTGGGAAGCCTATTATGCCAGGCACTATGCAGCCTACAGCAAAAAAATACAGCTGCATTTTGGGGATGGATTATGCTAATTGAGAAGACTCCAATTCTAAAATAATGCCATATTGGGGCGCCTGGGTGGCGCAGTCGGTTAAGCGTCCGACTTCAGCCAGGTCACGATCTCGCGGTCCGTGAGTTCGAGCCCCGCGTCAGGCTCCGGGCTGATGGCTCGGAGCCTGGAGCCTGTTTCCGATTCTGTGTCTCCCTCTCTCTCTGCCCCTCCCCCATTCATGCTCTGTCTCTCTCTGTCCCAAAAATAAATAAAAAACGTTGAAAAAAAAAAATAAAAAAATAAAATAAAATAATGCCATATGACTAAGGTTTACCTATTCATAGACACTCTTAATGAATCACAGATTCACTTTTGCTATATTTTTACAATGCCTCTGTTAGTCAGGATTTTCCAGAGAAACAGAATCAACAGAATCTGTGTGTGTGTGTGTGTGTGTGTGTGTGTGTGTGTGTGTATGTATGTATGTCTCTACACTATCTACTGATTAATTACAAGGAATTGGATCATGTGATTATGGAGGTGGGCAAGTCCCAAGAACTGCAGGGCAAGTAAGCAAACTGGATATCCAAGAGAGCCAATGGTTTGGTTCCAGTCCAAGTCCAAATGCCTGAGACCCAGGGAGTTAATCACATAGTTCCCATTAGAAGGCTGGCAGGCTCAAGACCTAAGAGCTGTTGTCTTGGTTTGAGATTAAGGTGGAAAGGAAACCAGTATCTATCTCCATTTAAAGGAGGTCAGGCAGAAAAGGATTATCTTTTATTCAGGAGAACATCAGATGCTTTGTCCCATACAGGCTTTCAACTTATTGGATGTGACCCATCCAATTGGGCCTCATCATGAGGAGTAGAGAACAATCTACTTTAGTCAGTCTGCCAATTTAAATGTTAATCTCATTCAAAAGCACCTTCAAAGAAACACCCAGAATACTGATTGATCAAATATCTGGACACCCAGTGGCCCAGTCAAATTCACATATAAAAGTAACCATTTCAGCCTCCAAATAGAAATGGTTAACAATCAGGCACAGTAATTCATTTCCTATTTTTATTTGTCATAATAAGCAACAAGGAAGTGTTATATAAATGCCATTTATCATTGGAAAGCATTTTTTGATGCTTAAGTCTCAAGCTTTGTGGTAAGTACTGGAAAGTTACAAAACTACTCTATGATATTAAAGAAACAGTTGTGGGACGTGATTAAATATGAGTAGGCCAGGAAGAACTTGCAGTCAGAAAAGATGGCTTGCCAACATCTCTCAGGTAGCCAAAGAGTTTGATCAAGAAACAGAAAGAAAACCAATGTGGTGAATCATAGTATAGATCAAAGCAAAGATTTGGGTCTACATTCTAAGAAAAATGAAAAGAAATTGACAGCTTTCAAACAGAAGAGTAACATATTCAATTTTCATTTTTGAAAGATCATTCTGTCTTCTCTGTGAAAAATATGAGATAGAGATAGGGTCAAAATTGGATGAATGTAGTATAGTTATAAAAGACACGGTGATCTGAACAATAGCAGAGATATAGAGAACTAACTATATATACAAATAGAGGAGGAATTGATAGCATTTACTGAATGATTGGGTTTAGCGTAGGATAAAGGAAGGTGTCAACAATGATCCTTTTGCTTTTTGATCTAAGGAATTGTCCAAGAAATTCTAAAGAATTACCATTTGCTGAGAGGTAAAATGCTACAGGAGAAACATATAAGAATGAGGTCCAAGAGGTAAGTTGGAGAAGGATTGAAGAGAGATGGGGAGAGATTCTTGATGAAAGTTCACAGCTGAGGGGATATGCCTCAGTCTTCTGTAAATCAACATTTATGGAAATTCAGTCTCTTAGTTCTTGAGTTCCTTTCTTCTGGGGCACCTGGGTGGCTCAGTCAGTGAAGCATCCAACTTCAGATCAAGTCATGATCTCATGGTTTGTGGCTCTGAGCCCCACATTGGGCTTTGTGCTGATAGCTCCGAGCCTGGAGCCTGGTTCAGATTCTGTGTCTTCCTGTCTCTCTGCCCCTCCCCTTCACACTCTGTCTTTTTCTCCCTCAAAAACAAATAAATAAATAAACATTAAAATAAATTAAGTCCCTTTCTTCTGAGACCACCGCATGAACTTCGCCATTTCATAACCTCTGAGTCCGTATTAGGTTGAAATCCTTTCACAAAGTTCTTATTAAAGTTTTTGCCCTTTATTATTTGATTTGTTCTTTAGGTTAATGTCGCAGATTTGAGTCTCGAGTTCTCTCTTGTCCAGCAAGAGAGCAGATGTGAGAGAGGCTAATGTCCGGGAGGAGACAAGAGTCCCGAGTAAGGGTCCTTGCTCCATTTTTATTACGATGAGAAGGCTTATAAGCATGATGGACATGCATAAAGAGACAATGAAACGGTGGATATTAACTCATGTGAGTGAGACAAAAGGGGTTTGTTTCAAAGATACCCGGTGTTAGGCATTTGGGTCAATTCAAAACAAAATCCTGGTGCCAGGCAGATGGTTGTTTATGGCAGGCACAAGGTGCCAGTCTGCTTATTTTAGCTTGCCTAGGGGATAAGATAGATACAGCATGCTATCTCAGGGTCAAGAAGGTAGCTTTCTTTTGCTAGTTAGCTCTACTCTGGGCAATTTCACCCTGTGTGGTCTATATTCCTGTTCACCTGTTTACCTATTCTGGATCTTTCCTCCTGTGAAAGCAACTTTCTGCTATTGTACTATGTTGGGGCACTTCTGCCCTGTTTACCCAATCTATGATACTTTCATCCTGTGGCTTCCTATTCCTCCTATGCCTTTGTTCTATACTTCTATACTGGGGGCACTTTGGCCCTGTTTACCTAATCTTGGATGCTTTCATCCTAAGCCTGGTTAACCCATTGGTGCAAGCTCAGGGAATTCCTAAACTGATTCTCCACAGGTTTACATTCTCCTTTCCCTAAGTTTTTAGAAAAGGGACTGACTCCTGTTTGGTCACCAAATTAAAATTCTTAGAATTAGTGCTGATGTCACTCCGTCCATTCATTCAGTCAAATATTGATGCTAAGGATACTATAATTGTATATAGTGATTAGTCAGGCCTTGACTACATGTCTGTCCCCAGAACAGAGTGACCTCCAATTGGATTCCACATACATTAAGAAAGGCAGAGGACACTATCAATAAGAGAATATATGGTCAATTGTCAGCCACCTATTTCTGAAATATCAGATCAGATGGGGATTAAAAAGTGTCTACTAAATGTAGCGTCAGTGAGTTTATTTATGTTCTTAGAGCAGTTTAATCAAGCAGTGGATGTGGAAGATTAACTAGAGGGGGAAAAAAACTTCATGGAAATTGAAGAAGATGCATCTGTAGACAAGAAAATGCATGCCTGACTGAAACAGGACAGAGAAATCAAACATCTGTTTGTAATTATTGATTGTGTTTGTGTGGGGAATCAATGACTAATGATGGTGACTGGAAGTTCTGATACCTTGCTGATCAGCTCAAAACTCAAAATAATTTCCCTGAAACACTAATTTGAACAATAAACGCAATTCTCTTACAACCACGCACACACTCAAACACACAATTTTATCATCAACCCTTCCAAGTGTACAATTAAAAGACATACTTGGTTGGCTCTTGTCATTTTCATTTTTAGTTTCTTTTACGCACTAATATATTTGAACCATCTCAGAGCTTCTCACATCGGCCTAGTATTTCCCCACCTTCATTCCATCCTCTTCAGTGTAAGAGCATGAGAGTGGGCCCTTTTGATTGCAACGCAAGGCCTGAGTAAGCTTTAGATTGCCGGGGTCTCCACCTCGAAGGCAGCCCTCTCCCAAAACACATTGCCAGCTACACAACTAGATGAAGAGGCCACCACCCCTGAAGTTTACTTTGTTTTAGAGATTTCTGGTTGACTTAGATAATTTCCACAGCTTATTTCTTCCATCCTGTGTTTTAATCCCCCCCCTTATGTTTTAAACTCACCAATAAAGAATGAACCCATGAAACCCCTAGTCACCCCAACCTCAACCCCAGCAAAAACAGAACCCAGGCCCATGTGCTCTCTCTTTCACTCTCTCATTTTCTTTCTCTTTCTCTCTTCTCTCTTTCTCTCCTTCTCCCTGAAACCTCACTGTGTGGCATGTATATATCTATCTATCTATAGATATAGATATAGATATAGATATAGATATAGATATAGATAGATATATACATATATATCTAGATATATGTATATAGATATATATATATGTATGTATATATCTAGATATATATGTATATATCTATCTATATCTATATCTATATCTATATCTATATCTATATCTATATCTATATATTTAAGTTCCCTGATGGTTGTTGCTGAGATGTATCTTGCACTCACGGTAGGAGCCACAAGGACTGGTCCAACCACAACGTTGGCTCAGAAAGGAGGAATGTCTGTGGGGTTTCCTGGTGGGTACAGCTGGCATTTCTAGCCAATGGCATCATTATCGATAGGCTGAGACCAGCACAAAACAATTTTCCTACCACCTGGTTTGGATTTGGTACCCTAAAATGTCCCCTCACCGCCATGATAATATTTTCATCATGTGTCTCAGATGTGAGAGTTCCTACTTAGTTGGTCCCATCCTTTTGGCTTTGGTTATTGAAATCACTTTAAGAGCAAGTTCTCCAATACCTTCTTTCAGGGAAGTACACGGCAAAGTTAATTTTTTTGAACGTTTGTTTGTCTAAAAATGTTTTTATTCTACCTTTACACTTTATTTGTAGTTTGTCTGACAATGAGATTCAAGATCAAAATAATAATAATTCAGTATTTTGAAGGCCTTACTTAGTATCTTATAGCTTCATGGAAGTCTGAAACCATTTTGCCATTTTGAATGTTGATCTTTTGCACATAAGCATGAGTTGCCCACCCCCTTAATTTCTGGAACTTAATGAAATTTACCTTGGTTTTTCATGCCTTAAAGTTTCATGTGAGGGCCACATGGGTGGCTCAGTTGGTTAAGTCTCCAACTTTGGCATAGGTCATGATCTCACAGCTCGTAAATTCTAGCCCTAAGTCAGGCTCTGTGCTAACAGCTCAGAGCCTGGAGCCTGCTTCAGATTCTGTCTCCAGTCTCTCTCTGGCCCTCCTCTGCTTGTACTCTGTCTTTCTCTCTGTCTCTTAAAAAGAAATAAACATTAAAAAAAACTTAAAAATAATTTAATGTGATATACCTCAGTATAGGTCTATTTTTATCCATTGTGTCGGGGACTCTGTTGGCTACCTCAATCTAGAAGGTTATCTCTCAATTGCATTAAATCTTATTGAATAGCTTTTTTGATAGTCTTTGTTCTACTTTAGTTATTTTTGCTATTCCTCACTCATTATTAATCAAAAATAACTTTTTTATTCATAATATTTTGATCAAGCAAGCAATAAGAAGTAGGTCAAAAATGTTTTAATGTAACTTTGAGATTTTTACTGCAATGAAAGAGATGTATGATGTTTGCTCTTATTACAAAATTAGCTGACATCTCTACTCCTCTCTTCCTTCCTTACCTACAAAGATAGGAATAGAATAAGGGATAAATCAGAAACTCTGCAGGGTATTCACAAACAACACTAAAATGATCTTGGAAACAAGTGATAAGACAGGAAAATAAGGTAACTTTTTATTGTGAATTTGTTGCTAATCAGTAAAATATAAGAGTCATATAAAAGGACACTGGATCTCAGTGTCAAAACAAAACAGCAGTTTGAATCAATTTTCTTAACTGGATAAAATTGCCAGGGTTGTGGGTGAATTCACTCCTTCACTCAACTGCCATTGGCTAAATGAGACAGCTCATCTGGTACAGTGCATAAAATAAACTATAACTCACCAATAATTAAGCCAGACTTCCTCTTCAGAACATCTTGTGTATTGTGAAGGCTGTCCAATAAATGAAACTAAGTAATTATGAGATCCGTGCTGCTTTTGATTGTGTTAATTGAAGAAGCTTCTCCAACTTTCTCTCTTTTTAAAACAATTGTTAATGTTTTTATTTCATTTTTGAGAGAGAGATGGACAGAGTGTGAGCAGGGGAGGGGCAGAGAGAGAGGGAGACACAGAATCCGAAGCAGGCTCCAGGCTCCAAGCTGTCAGCACAGAGTCCGACAAGGGGCTCAAACTCACAAACAGTGAGATCATGACCTGAGCCAAAGTCAGATGCTTAACTGACTGAGCCACCCAGGCGCCCCTCCAACTTTCTCTTTCAAATTACTGAAACAAAGCATGGTTTTAGGGTTTTGCTGTGAAACTTATATGAACATTAGAATATGAGGTCATTGAGAAGTGGTCATCCAGGCAGGCTTCTAGCGGCATAGTCAAATTCAAAAATGGCTGAGAACTTCCAGGAAAAGATCTAGAAGCTACAAAGATACAGAGTTTAATTTTCTTGCACATTCCCGGGAACTCAGTATGAAGTCACTCTTGTAGCCTCCAGTCAGGAGGATGGGCTACAGTCCTTAAGAGGGCACATCTTGGTTTCCATACAAGATGTGCCCTCTTAAGGACTGTAGCCCATCCTCCTGAATGGAAACCAATTTGACAATAAATTTCATATATTGAAAAAAAAAAAAAAAGCAAAAATAACCAAGTAAAATTTTAATATCTTTAACCCCCCCCCCAAAAAAAAAGAATTTGGTTAAAAATGACCTCATGTTATTAAGAGTGGCATCCAGACTGTTAGTAAAAGGAGCTTGAAATGAAAAAAAAAAAAAAAAAAAAAAGAGAGGGCACATCTTAAAGCAGATCTCACACAGAAAATTGTGGTGTACATCTATGGGTCAAAGAAGAAGCTCCAAGCCTTTGGGTGGTCACTGAGGCTGCTGTGAAAATGGAATGTTAAATATTGACAAAGGATTTGGCCTAATTTCACAGTTTTTCTTTTCTTGTTTTAGAAATGACAGTGTTTTCAATAGCACTAAGAAGTGTATTTTATACACTAGCTGTATCACATCACGTCTGTTCAAAAATGTTAATTGAAAGAGTTTCTGATAAATTGTGTGACCATTTAAAAGGTAGCATTTTGTCGGATGGCTTCACAGCAGCTACTATCTGTGTCTCTCTTGTTCAGGTCATTGCACAGCCCTATTAATTTGCCTTTAACTTGCATTTTAAAATATTACAGATTTAGGCCAGAACTTCAAGTATTTTCAGTTTAGTCTCTATTACTGAGGTCACATAGTGCTATTTATGATGTATTTTTGTGGGTGTGCGTTTTAGTCACTTGCAACAAAGATTCTTTTAATACTTTTCTTTTTAACTTTTAGGTTTTAATTTTTATCAAATTGGGCTTTTCATGCCCTCATTTGAATTTGTTACATATTAACAACAGTAATCTCTGAACTGCGTAGAAAACAGGCAAAAGGGAGAAATTTGTTCACAATCAATAATTTTTATTTGATTCTAATTTCTGATACTGTAGTCTGATGTAATATTATTGTAATCTTAGACATTCTGGGCTAGTGACACATAAATGGGACATTTTGATGCAGTATTTAGCAACTGTAAGGCTGGTTAAGGGAAAACTCAGTCCCACTGGCCAATTTATAGAGTCACAAGTGAGAATAAACTGACAAACGAGGACCAGAAATAAGTGACTTACTTAGCCGTCCATAGTCCCACAAAATGTTTACAGAAAAGTGAGAACTAAGACACAGTTGTGTTGACTTTCATTATTTTATCTAATTTGTATTCCTCTATGTCATTATTGTGATATGGCTCCGATCAAAGCCAGATTTGTTTTGGAATGATTTGACAGTTTTTGCATGACTTATGCAACCAATTAGTAATTGTCAACCTCTGTAAGTCCCAGGCCATGCTCTGAGGCCTACTCCTTAACCCTAGGTGCACACTAGAGTCACGTGGGCAGCATTAAAAATAATATGATCACCTAGACCGTATCCCTAGAGACTCTGATTTAATTAATTTACAGTTGTACTTATACATTTAAAAAGCTCTCTAAGAGAATCTAATATGTAGCCGGGGTTGAGAATCTCTGCTGTGTGTTATGCAGCACTGTGGTTTCAACCATGTACATTTCAGACACTCAACAACATGTAAACCTAAAATCAAGAATTAACAGTTTGGAAATGGGCTTACATTTATTCATATATTCTCCTTCTCAGACAGGAATCTGTCTTACTACATGTCTGATGTCTAATCATCCACTGTGGGTAAAGTTTCATTACCATAACTGGTAACTCCAAACTTCTTTCTTAGTCTAAACTAAAAGATCCTTTTTTGCACTCAGAATTACCTTTGTAATTATGTTTTTTTTTAATTTTATTTTTTAATTTTTTTAAATTTTTTTTAATGTTTATTAAAAAAGAGAGACAGACAGACTGCAAATGGGGGAGGGGCAGAGAGGAGCAGGCTCCAGGCTCCAAGCTGTCAGCCAGAGCCTGACGCTGGCCTCGAACTCACGAACTGTGAGATAATGACCAGAGCTGAAGTCAGATGCTTAACTGACTGAGCCACCCAGGCACCCCTGTAATTAGGTTCTTTTTCAGAGAAGCTTAGCATTAGATAATTTTACTAAGTACTTATTCTTATATCTTCATAATATTCTTATGAATACTAGTGACTTTATCCACTGAACATCAGTATTAATTTTTTTCCAGTGGATACACATTTCGAATTATTTCATTGCTATTTATAACAAATCCAGCTGCCCTTTTTTGCAGTTAATCAGGTCTGAATGTTCTGCCCTTCAAATTACAGAGGACAAAAAACTTCCCTTTACCAGGATTCTAGTTCCAACGACTTACAGCTTGTAGTAAGTTATGGTTTCAGTTTCTTTTGGGAAATCTGAACTGAATTGGGAAATCTAAAATCAATGCTTAAGTTCTAACTCTGCCATTAACAAATTAGCATGAGTGAATCCTAATGAGTGCCCATTATGTGTCAGTACGCTAGTATGAACAGAGAAGCCAGAAGTAATAATAAAAATAATACTGATAACTTACATTGATGTAGTATATTATAGAAAACTACAAGTTCCTTGCTTTGAAGAAGATGTAAATGAGTTTTAGAGATAAAAATACGAGAAAAAATAATGAATGATACAAGACAAACTGTATAAAAATTTCCATGATAAAGCATGAGTTCTGTGAGCGTTAAAAGCATAGGGAAAATAATAATGATAAATATTTATAAAATCCTTCATGAAAGAGAACCTGAAAAGGACTTGAACTTGGTCATGTTTAAAGAGAGAATATGAAGGGTCAGGAAGGTGTTCTATATAAAGAAAATGGCATAAAGAAGTGTGTGTGTTTGTGTAGAGACAGAGAGAGAGACTAAATGAAAGGAAAATGTGTTGGCATTAGGAAGAAGTAAAGCTAAGTAGGTGGTATGCAAGCTGCACAGCAGAGAAAAGTACCAATTTTGAAGTCTGATGGATATAGGGTTTTTTACATGGGTTTATTTTCTATTTAAAAAAATTTTTTTTTAACGTTTATTTATTTTTGAGACAGAGAGAGACAGAGCGTGAACAGGGGAGGGGCAGAGAGAGAGGGAGACACAGAATCTGAAACAGGCTCCAGGCTCTGAGCTGTCAGCACAGAGCCTGACGCGGGGCTCGAACTCACAGACCATGAGATCATGACCTGAGCCGAAGTCGGCCGCTTAACTGACTGAGCCACCCAGGCGCCCCTATTTTCTATTTTTTAATTGAAATATAATTGCCATGTAACATTGTTTAAGTTTACAGCATACAGTGTGTTGATCTGATATATTTATATATTGTAATGTGATACCCAGGCGCCCCTATTTTCTATTTTTTAATTGAAATATAATTGCCATGTAACATTGCTTAAGTTTACAGCATACAGTGTGTTGATCTGATATATTTATATATTGTAATGTGATAACCACTATAGAGTTAACTAATACCTCTTCATGTCACATAATTGTTATTTCTTTTTTATACGGGTTTAAATTCTTTTTTTTAATTTTTTTTAACGTCTATTTATTTTTGAGACAGAGAGAGACAGAGCATGAATGGGGGAGGGTCAGAGAGAGAGAGGGAGACACAGAATCTGAAACAGGCTCCAGGCTCTGAGCTGTCAGCACAGAGCCCGACTCAGGGCTCGAACTCACGGACCATGAGATCATGACCTGAGCCGAAGTCGGGCGCTTAACCTACTGAGCCACCCAGGCGCCCCTATACGGGTTTAAATTCTTACCCTACTCTTACTAGCTGTGACTCACAGTGGATAAGTTATTTATGCCATAAACCTCAGTTTCCGTATTATGAAAGTAGAAACATTACAACACCTACCATATTCTGGCTGGTAAATCAGATAATCCTTGTCAAGTTCTTAGCTCAGTGTCTGTGCTCAATAAATACTAACTAAAACTTAAATGAAGCCAAGTAAGGAAATAATACACTTAATATGGTTGGAAATTAGCTTTCCCTAAAAGCTGAAAATTGGAGAACAATATTTGAATTAGTTTAGTCCAGCAGTAGGACAGAGAATGAAGGTAGAGAGAATTTAGAGTTTGAGAGACCATTGAACTGATTATTTCAGGAATTGAGGCTTGAAGACGTATAGTTCAACACTAGTGTCATTAAAATTAAAAATGATAGGACAGGTGAAAGAGACTTCAAAGAAAATTTGCAAGTCTTTCGTACTCAGAAAAAAAAAAACACTTTGGTTAATGTTGAGTTTCAGAAGGAGGGAAAGCTATCTGAATAAAAGCGTGCAAGACGATTGAAACTAATGGCTTGAGTTTGAATGGGAGAACAGGACTGAGATATGAATACCATCAGTAATAGAACAGATATGAATACCATCAGTAATAAAATTAAAGTTGAAGTCAGAAAATAAAATGAGGTCTCTGAATAAGAAAGTGTAGTGGTTGAGTCTTTAGTAAAGGAACTGAGATGGATCATTCAATCTGTCTAATGGTTAATGGGTTCCTTTCTATTGTAGGTTCTCAAGAAATATGTATCAGAGCATTATTGATTATTTTCACTTCCATCCACTACTTTCTCCATTTCATCCTCTTCTGGACAGTCTTTCCTCCCACTATCTTCAGTTTCACATTTGCTGAGTCGACACAGGCAGTGTCAAGCAGAAAATGAAAGCGATCAACTTTTTCTTTTTGCGTTTTTCTCATTTCATCATGTTAAGTATCTTTCAGGGTAAAAATTAACATCAGTCAAGCCAAAAAGACGGTTAGACAGTTTGCTGCTGCCTTTAGCATTCAATGCTAAAAGTATTTTGCATTATCAGACATATATTGATATTTTGTGGTTTAGTCTATGAATATGTGTCAATTATATGTTTATTTCTTTCCATTGACTTAATTTTTTTTCTTTTGTTAAATAGTACTGCGTAAATTTCTCTTGTAATGGGAAACATGGAGAAAAAATCACATGCATAGTTTTTTTCTCAATGCGAAATGAAATAATTTGGGCTTTGGTGATGGTTAAAGAGGTATTTTTTCTTTCTTGGTAGAGCACTTTCTAATAGGTGGAGCTTTTCTCTTCATCTCAATGCTTTGAGTCCGTGGTTGTGTTGAAGAATATGATCACTGAGTTTCTGGACTGCAATTCATATTTTCCAGGTCAGCAGAGCCTTTAAAAATATATTATTTCTTCTCACATTTTTATCTTTGTCTTTTCGATTCTGAATAATCAAATTCAACTCCATGCTATTTTATTCCTTTGGCTCAGAGGCTATTGGTAACAGAAGTGGAAATCAGTGAGGGAATCTGCTTTTTCACCTTCTCCTAGGTGGGTCTTCTGGAAGGATATACTTGATGGTATATTAATGTGTATGTAGTCACAAGGAGGAGGAAGTAGTAACAAAGATGACTAGCAGATGGTGTGCTTCAAAGGCTGTGTGGTTGTTAAGCCAGTTTAATGGCTGTTACTTGGGCACTGGGCCAGATACAAAGTCTGCATGGTCATTTTTATTACTGAAGTGATGAGTATCACAGCCTGCCTGATTCACAGTTGATTTTTGCCAACCTGTACCATGCACAGCCTATATTATGGTGCACCCTGAGTGGTATGCAACAGATGCAAATGTGGAGTCATTATGGAAATCAACCTTCACTCTTATTAACTCACACAAGGTGTTTATGAGGGTCATCACGCCTTTCATTTGGCACCTATGTGAGGTCTGACTCTTTCGGGGATGGTGCTAATTCATTTTCAACAGCGAGTTTTACTTTATTCACTGGTCTTTTAAAAACCTCCCAGGTAAATGTGAAAAACAGACACGGTTTCTTAAAGATTTAGTAAATGGCAAATGGGAACAGAATCAGTTTTCATCTTCATAACAGAAAGGATGTCCATTGTATGTATTCACTTTCCTTATTATTCAGGGTAACTATTGTGGTTTTATTTTCCTAAAGTTACATTTATAAATAGTATTTTAATTTTTTTCTATTCTAGAGGAAAATATAGTTTGGCCTGACCTATGCCTACTTCAGCTAGGGATAAAATAACGATCTAATTCTGCTTTAAGAGAAAATACGTATGTCTAGAGGTTTTTAGAAATAAACCACAGTTAGATAAAGTGAATTTATTAATCAGAATAAATAATCAGGAGTTGACTTTATGCTCATAACTGATAGAGATTAATTTCTAAACTTCAAAGGGCATGGAAATGGCATTTTCAAAAATCAAAAGAAAACTAGAGGATTTTGGGCAAATGCATTTTAAAGGCATATCTTTTCTTTTGATTTAGATATTCTTATGCAATGCAGAACTTTGGAAAGGCATGAAAAAATGAGTTGTAAGCATAGTAAAAAGTAAGTAAGCATCCACTTAGATTCTTCTGACAATGTTGAGGTAACTTTTGAGTTGCCAATATAATTTAAAATACTGCTTTTACAAATTTTATTTTCAAGCATTAGCTTTGATATTTATGCATGAGAAAATGATAAACAACTTTCATTAGTTTTACTACTCCACCAGGAAAAAGGAATGTTTTTATTACAGTGTTCTTTCCTGTAAATGATAAATTCTTACTTATAAGATGAAGTGCCATAATTTCTATCTTTAAGAGAAAGAAATGTGAGAGTGTCATAGTCTTTTTGTAAACAGTGATACTTGTTAGCCCTATCAAGTGCTATTTCAAATCTCTGACAAAATTGTGTTCTAACCATTTCTGTATTAATCATTCTGTATTTATTTGTTAACATTGATTTCTAACATTTTCATAGTGTATGATCAATAATAAATCATTTACTTTTAGTGCTGATTAATGGAGATGAAAGATGAAGGGAGAAGACAGTAATGACAGAATTTATTAGAGTTACATACAGTATCTTAGTTGAACCAGTCATTAGCTGGTAGTTTAAGACGAAAGTATAAAAGCGGAAAATTCATAAAATAGTTTCAAAAGACTCAGCAAGGAACATTTCAAAGAATTTCAAATTTTGTAGACTTTTCCGAAGATTGCTTTTATTTCATTAAGTGAAAAATATATTTTGCAATTTCATCATGTATTAATTATGAATTTTTGATCACTAGAGAAATATACAGGTATAGCCTAGATGTGGCTCACTTCTATAAAAGTTATCCTTTTATGGAAATATGTTTTTTAGCAACTAGACAAAGCAAGTGGCATTTTCTATCTAATTATAATTAATCAATCAAGCAAGCAAACAAGCAAGAAATTAATTCTAGAAGCATATTTTTGGTTCCCTACCATGTACCAGCTCTATAAAATACTTCCTAGTTAGCCAGGACACCATGAGCCAGTCTTTCTTGGATGGGTCTCATTTGTAAAATGTGAGTGTATCAGTTTTGTTTGTTTTGTGTGGTTTTGGGGGTGCTTTTGCAAGTGTAACATCTTACTTGTACTACTCTGAATCTACTATTCCCATAACCAAATAGATGGTATATTTTAAAACTCAGTTTAGTTTTGAGACTTTACAAAGATATTACACTTCTTAAAGTTAGACATTAACAAGGTTCCTTTGAGATTTTTAATTTTGAGGATAAAATCTCTGAAGCTACAGTCAATAACCTAAAATCTTGGGGCTTCATCATGCATTTGTACTAGTGTTAGAGTGAACGAAAAATGATTCTCTGAGTTAGACTGTTGTCGGACTCATATTTGTTCCCTGGGCTCATTTTTATCTGAAGTTTGAGTAATCACATATAGTATTTTGTCAGATTATTTTCAGCCTTCTGCATCTTCAGAAGGTAATAACTTTTCCCCAGAATCCAGACTTTTGCTAAACTGTGAAAGAAAATGTTCCTCTTTAATCACTAAAATATAATATTTATGTCCCAACTTCTATTTAGGGAATAAAAATTAAAATTTACTTCTCTGTTCAGTATCTATCAAGTTTTATTATGTGAAAAATAACAGGTAATGTGGGATTTAAATTTGATTAAGATTATTATTTTTCGGGGCGCCTGGGTGGCGCAGTCGGTTAAGCGTCCGACTTCATCCACGTCACGATCTCGCGGTCCGTGAGTTCGAGCCCCGCGTCAGGCTCTGGGCTGATGGCTCGGAGCCTGGAGCCTGTTTCCGATTCTGTGTCTCCCTCTCTCTCTGCCCCTCTGCCGTTCATGCTCTGTCTCTCTCTGTCCCAAAAATAAATTAAAAAAAAAAAAACAAAACGTTGGAAAAAAAAAGATTATTATTTTTCAACCCATAGGTCATAAGATATTTGTAGGTCAAGAAATTATTTAATGGTTTCCAGCCAACTTTTAAATATTCATGATCTTAAAATAAAATTCAAATTTCAGAGTACATCTCATATAGTAAGAGTATATGCTGTTTCATTATATATGTGTGTGTTTATATATGATATATATATATATTTTACTGTCATTCATAAAATATTTTATGTTTAGCTTTGTTAATCTATAACATTACTGAATAATGTGTCTGGTCTCTATTTTTCTGGTAGTATATAGAAATTAATTTTATTGCATTTTGCTTTGGAATAGTGTTATCAGCTTACAACAAAGGGCATTATAAAACAATAACAACTACTAAATGAAATCTGTTATTTATTTAATAAAGGAAGTCGTAAATACTATTATTCCTTGACTACTTGGACCATAGTTAACTACTTTGTAAGAATCCATAGGAGAAACTTATTTCTTTTTTCTATGCTGGCAATGATTCTTCTGACAAATTTCTGCTTTTCCATGTGTGTGTATAGACAGATGGGACTCTTGAAACAAAATTTGTAGGTTCTTTTCTCATAAGTAGACAGGATCTTATGACTTGCATACTATTAACATTGACTTCATTTTACACTTTGAACGTTTATTTTAATTTTTCTCTGCTTTATTTATTTACCTATTTATTTATTTTAATCTTGGCTTACAGTTAGAATTTTTAAAATTAGGTAGAGAATAAATAAATCCATATATAGATGCACTCATATATCAACCTAAGGAATAGAATTGGTACTTGATCTGCTTCTTATGAAGTTATTATAATAATCAACTAACAGGTTGACACTTTCAAGCATGGCCTTGAACACAAGTTACAACAAACTAGATAACTTAAATGTTTTGGCTAGGCAATTACCCTTATATGCTTGGGTCCTTTCTTTAAAGAATTATAATAAATATCTGATTTTATAAGATGTATCCAACATATGAAAATATTATCATTTAGTGTTTATAATATGTTTAGCATCAATATTAAGACTGTAGATTCTGGAGGCCAAATCCAGGGATTTCAATTGTTCTGTGTCACTAGCTATGTCACCTGGGGCAAGGCATTAACACTGTATCTGAATACCTCATTCTTAAAGTGAAGACAATAATGGAATCTATCTCTTGGAATCATTTAGAAAGTTAAAGCATTGAATGCATACAGTTCTGAGAACACTATTCAGTTCATACAAATAGCTGTATAAATTAGCAATTATTCCCATCCTATTCCTGTCCATCGCCACAGAGCTTTGCAGAAAACAATTCTTTTAATGCCTTTTCTCTTCTGTTACTTTTGCAAGCCTCAGATCCTCCTTCTACATTTCAATGATATGCCTTTCAAAAAGTTTGGAAAACCCTGCCACTTAGTTCAGTAAATTGGTTTCCTTAATCCTCTTTTTTTTCTGGTTTTAAAAAACTTCAATGGAGCATTGCTTATGTTACAGAAAAGAGGAAATCTTAAGCAAGTGAGATAGAGAAATGACAAGAAAGATTTCCAGATGGGAAGAATATATACTTGCTCTGTGAGTTCTGGCATCATTTTGTTTTAAGTACTTGCCTTTATCTTTTGCTTTTAAACTGCAGAAATGTTTTATACTTAATAATTTTATTCATATATCCATCTTTCTTTTCTGGCTAAGATAGTGCTCAGTGTACAAAAATGATGTATATATGTTTTCCAGTTTTCACTACCACCGAATATTAAGACTTCATACTTTTTATGGTTTTTAATGAAATGAATATGATTTCTTTTCTAAAAGCTTATCATCTCTCCTCCCATCTACTTTCCTACTTCTCCTAATTTTCTCTCTCTTCCAAATTTTGCATTCCATTTTCCCTTATATTTAGTATTACAAAAATAATGGTGCTGTTCATTCCCTCACATAGAATCTCCCCTATAATATTGTGAGTATGTACATTAGCTATGGTCTTGTTCTCAGAGACTCATTACTGAACTGAAGAATCAGTCTAATGAGCATTGTCCTTACTTACTCTTTATATAGGAGAAATCGGAAAACTATGGGATCAAGTTAAGATCCTGTCTTTGAAAGAGACTAAGGCCACTGCTGTAATTGGAACCATGTGCTAAGAATGTCCTGAAGATGTTCTTTTCCTCACACTGTTCCCTTCAGAAGAGCGAGCTTTTTGAGTTCCCTAGATATGATGTATTGACAGCTCCTTATCTTTTGTCTGTCTACTTGTCCTTCAGGTATTAGCTCAATGTCTGCCTTTTCTAAGCAGACAGACCCGCTTTTCCTTGGCCTAAAGTTCCCTGAGACTAGAGTTTCTTTTTTCATCATTGTATTTACAGACCCTTTTGAACTAATTGTACTATAGTGGTCACTATTAAACTGGCTGAATAGATGAATTAAAGATGAGTAGAATTAAATGTAGATCTTCCCTTTCTGATTAAACGCAATAAAATATAATTGACTGGTGTAGAAAAAAATAGCATTTTTTTTTGGTATTTGACATAGAATTCACTCTTTGGAGCAACATAAAACAATAAATAAAGTCAAGAAATTCATTTCTATGTATCACTTCTGAATATAAATTTTGTAAAAGTCAAATGGAAAATGAACTGGCCTCAACTGAATAAAACACTTGGACATTTACTACCAGTATAGTAATTTAATAAAAGTTTTGCCTGATTTAATTAAAAACTGAGGAATAATTAAAAGTTACTGTATGGCTGCTATAATATTTAGTGCAGGCTTTTCTATTAAATGTTCCACAAACTATTCAGAGAAAACATCTAAAACAAAGTAGCAAATAAATTTGGGAAATGTTGCATACATTACCTTGTCTTAGAGAGTCACAATTCACATCAGCTTATTAAAACCCTTGAGAAAGGGCACCTGGGTGGCTCAGTTGGTTGAGTGTCCAACTTCAGCTCAGGTCATGATCTTGCAGTTTGTGAGATTGAGCCCCACAGCTGTCAGCCTGTCAGCACAGAGCCTACTTCAGATTCTCTGTCCCCTTCTCTCTCTCCCACTTGTGCTCTACCCCCAAATAAATAAATATTTAAAAAAGAACCCTGAGAAGTCTTACAATAAAGAGATGTGTAACTTTTAAAATATTTTTGCTAAATGTGTTTGACCATATTAACATCCCAGGGGTTAGTTAGTGTTTCAAGAAAAACACTTTTGAGAACACTGATATAGTGGGCAATTTGTATCATTTTTATGTACATCCTGAGGAAGGAAAATAAACACAGGGTTCTTAAGAAAAACATAGTACTCTCTCATGAGTTGAATTCCTCATAATAGAAAATATTAAAATTAAACTTTTAACACAAAAAATGACCCATAGGAACTGTTGTCCTAGAGTTAGGCATCTGGGAAAGTAAATATAAAAGCTGATCTGAAATTATGAGATCAATAAAACAGGAAATGGGAAGGATGAATCTAACAGTGATTGCTTTCAAGGAGGTAGTCATTAAATAAAGTGAAATAGGGGCGCCTGCGTGGCTCAGTGGGTTGAGTGTCCAACTTCAGTGCGGGTCATGATCTCACAGTTTGTGGGGTTGAGCCCCGCGTTGGGCTCTGTGCTGACAGCTCAGAGCCTGGAGCCTGCTTGGGATTCTGTGTCTCCCTCTCTCTCTGCCCCTTCCCTGCTCGCATTCTGTCTCTGTCTCTCTATTATAATTATAATATATAAATTATATATAAAAATAAAATATATATATAAATATATATATTATATATATATAAATAAATATAAATATAAAATAAATATAAAATATATATATAAAATAAATATATATAAAAATATATAAATATATAAAATATAAATAAATATAAATAATTATAATTTAATTATAATTAAATAAATAAACATTTAAAAATATATTAATGAAATAGAACTATAGGGAGAAAATCAGGCATTAAGCGTGGAATCAGCTTGAACTGAAAGACATGGATGCTCTTTACTTCAGGTGAAAATAACAAAGGATGAAATCTGCAGCTCTTCTTCATTGTCTTCCTCATGCATTTTTTCCAACCAGCAGCTACACATTTATTTTTTTTAACCTTACACCTTGAATAATGGCAAGTTTAGAGGCATATTAGATCACCATAAATAAGAAATATTTCCCCAAGGTCTGAGTCTAAGCATCGAGCTATTTTTGAGAACAGATTGATGATCTTTGTTTGTCAGCCTTGCCATATGGAAGCCGTAAGTACTGAAGTCTCTCAGTGTAGTGTCTATGTTAGGAAAATGTGATCTCTTAAGTACTATGGAAGGCTTGCAATCTCAATGTGTAGTATTCTAAAGTTATATATTTTCTTTACTACATTCCATATCACCTAGTAACCCTCTCTAAAGCAAAAATGGAAGCATATTTCACTGGAAATATTTTCCTAGAAACTAAAGAGGAATTTTTATAGATATTCATGCCAGTTGTTGGGAAAGTATTGTTAAAATCTAATATTTATCAAGAACAATCACAATGGAACAAATAGAATAGAACTAGAAACAATATCAAAGGTCAATTGTTGATTTTATAATGGAATTCTGTTTTTAAAAAATATATAAACAAGCCAACCAAAAATTTCTAGCAGCTTCTAAGGGGTAGGATCGGGATGCCTAGATGTCCTGGAAACTATGGCCACAAGCTATTCTCACTTATTAATGTCTTATCAAAAATAAATAGATTAGGAATTCATTTATTCATTTATTCAAAAACCATGTGTTAAGTACCTTTGTAATGACCATCAGGCTAAGCACTGAGAATATAGTAGTCAACCTGGCAGATATTAAGGTTCCAGAACTCAAGAATCTTACCATCTGTTGGGGAATATAGAAACGAAGATAGGAAGATAAATTTTGTAGAATATATTCAATGATACCTTGTATGAAATAGCTTCTATTAGAGGAGGGTATGAGTCAGAGAAGAATTTTCAGAGAAACTGACACCTAATTTACAAGCCAAGATTTAAGTAGGTGCTAGAAAGATAAGGATGAGAAGAGAAGATGGATTAAAACAGAGAAAAGAAAATTATGTGTAATGCCTTGAAGGTAAGAGAAATCACACAGTGTAATAGATGGGAGCATTCAAGACTTGAAATGGGACATAGAGTACTAAGTTATTGTAATGTTCAAGTAGAAATATGAGTTGGGATAAACTGTGGGAAAGGCAGGAAAGAGAGAATGAGTAGATGGGTTTGAAACATATTTAGTAATACTAATAAAAGGTAGAAGAATATCTAACCATGATTCAGTACTGCCTGCTAGACACTGTAGTAAATGCTTTTCATGAATTATGGTATTGATTCCTCCAAAATGTCTATTAATTAGATTTTTTAAAATTAAGACCTTTTTTTTTTTTAATAAGAGCTTGAGATTCACAGAAAAATCAAGGGGAAGATACAAAGATTAGCCCCTGTTCCCATGCATAGCCATTCCCCTTATCAACATTCCCCACCAGAGTGGTACATTTGTTAGAACTGATGCACCTGCATCATTATCACCCAAAGTCCAAAATTTACATCAGTGTTCATTCTTTAGTGTTGTACATGCCATGGGTTTAGATAAATGTATAATGGCATGTATCTACTACTATTTTATCACACAGAGTATTTTCACCACCCTAAATATCCTCTGTGTTTCTCCTATATAATTTTTAATTATTATTGTGTCTCCCCTATGGTCATGGGAGGCTCTTCAGTTAGCTACTAAGTCTTTTTGAAACATATCACTCTGGGAGTCTTTCGCCTCTCTAGTGAAACTTTAAAATAAATTGGTCAATATTCACATAGTAACTTTCAGGGATCTTCACTGGGATTGCATTGACTCTATAAATTAAATAGAAAAGAACTGACATTTGACAATACTGAGTCTCGCGATCCATGAATGTACAATATCTCTCTATTTATTTAGTTCTTCTTTGATTGAGATAGATATTTTTAAATGAGAAATTTTATTTTAAAATTATGTCTTAAAGAAACTTAAAAATAAAGATCTAAGACTCAACGAAACTCAAGGTCAAGTAACACTAAGAAGAAGAATAGGGATTTAGATCCAGGCTGTCTGATTCTAAAGTCCATTCACTTCAGGGCACCTGGGTGGCTCAGTTGTTTAAGCATCTGACTCTTGGTTCCAGCTCAGGTCATGATCTCACTATGTGTGAGTTTGAGCCCTGTGAGCCCTGTGTCAGACTTTGTGCTGACAGCATGGAGCCTGCTTGGGATTCTCTCCCTTTTTATCTGCCCCTCTATTGCTTACTCTCTCTTTCTCTCTTTCAAAAAAAATTAATTAAAGAAATTTTAAAGTCCATCCACTTCTCCACTGCTTTACCAGAGAAGCAATTAATTTGGTGTAGGGAATGGAAGAAGAGAAGGGCTAACATACTGTGTTCAGTTTTCTTGTTTGTGTAGCTGGGTGGGTAATGCCAGTCAATGAGACAAGGAACATGGGAAGATTATTAGGTTGTGAAAAAATGAATTTAAGGGTTACTATTCCATGTATGAAATATTCTTGAGATATACAAGTATGGAAAAAATATCTATATGATATAGATAGAAGTATATATGTATAAATTTTCATGAGATAGTTGAAATATACATCTGGGTTCAGAAAGGAGAATATACCTGTAAGTGTAGGTTTGGAAATTTGTTAGTCTAATTAGCAGAGGAAAGTCAGAATTTATTTCCATTGGTGAGTCTAGAATACTAGCATCATATAAAAACAGTGATGGGGTAAAAAATATGCCTCAATTGATGACAGCTAGAAGGAATAGATACATGTTGCACCTCTAAGTGTTCTCACTAGGGTTTGTCATTCAAAAGAATGATTTGCAAAACACAAGAGATGCCCAGTTACGCATTCATTAATCCATTTAATCATTCATTTATCTGTGACACACTTAACTACTGTAATAACCTAATTCAAATGCACAATTTATTCAGAAATCCTATAATAGAAGATTATATGGTGCCAAATATATATTTCCATTTTTCTTTGCTTTTAGACCAGAACAAATGAGTTTAATTCTCTTCTGAGACAAGATCCTTTATAGTCATCATTTGGGGAGCAAAGTGACTCAATGAATCCGTGTATGTGGACACAGAGGCTAGCATGATTCAAAATGAAACTAAGGCTGTTTCATGTCATAGAGAACCAGTTGATGAAGTACTCACAAGCAAAAAGCACTTCCCCAAACAGGGATATTTCTGAGGGTTACGTGCCATCTCTCAAAACGCCACAGACTCACAAATATCATGCCAGTGCTGGTCTCAGAAAATATTTAAACTTCTATTAAGACGGAGGGAAGAAATATAGTACAGTTTTTAGAGTTGCAGAAATTATTCATAGCTATGATCAGCTGCTATTGTTTGCTTTTAATTCTTTGTATGTTTATAACTAAAATAATAATTAAAAATACCCTAACTTACAAAGATAACTATTGAATAATTCAACCAAATTTCCTGCTATAGTTTCAATGAAACTTTTTCTCCACGGACAGCTTAGTTTCTTCTATACATTCAAACTTTACATGACTGAATTACAGAAGGCTATGAATATGGTATTTGACTACTTTTATTCATCACTAATATCAATGTAATTATTTTTCTTGTTGATATAGATGATTTTGCTCAGACTATATGCATTGTTAATTACATGTATAATACTATTACACAAACACACATATCACAGGTCTTGTGTAGGGATTGAACATATTCATAATATTATTTTTGAATAGTGTGAAAACCAAACTGGGACTCTTGACAGATTTTGGACTTTTCTTTCAAATTGCCTGGGAACCAGATATATTTGATTACTGAAATCTATCAAGAATATTCCTTTGAATTAAAAAACCTCCACATTGTTGGTGGGAATGCAAATTGGTGCAGCCACTCTGGAAAACAGTGTGAAGGTTCCTCAGAAAATTAAAAATAGACCTACCCTATGACCCAGCAATAGCACTGCTAGGAATTTACCCAAGGGATACAGGAGTACTGATGCATAGGGGCACTCATACCCCAATGTTTATAGCAGCACTCTCAACAATAGCCAAATTATGGAAAGAGCCTAAATGTCCATCAACTGATGAATGGATAAAGAAATCGTGGTTTATATACACAATGGAGTACTACAGGGCAATGAGAAAGAACGGAATATGGCCCTTTGTTGCAACGTGGATGGAACTGGAGAGTGTGATGCTAAGTGAAGTAAGCCATACAGAGAAAGACAGATACCATATGGTTTCACTCTTATGTGGATCCTGAGAAATGTAACAGAAACCCATGGGGTAGGGGAAGGAAAAAAAAAAAACAAAAGAGGTTAGAGTGGGAGAGAGCCAAAGCATAAGAGACTCTTAAAAACTGAGAACAAACTGAGGGTTGATGGGGGGTGGGAGGGAGGGCAGGGTGGGTGATGGGTATTGAGGAGGGCACCTTTTGGGATGAGCACTGGGTGTTGTATGGAAACCAATTTGACAATAAATTTCATATATTGGAAAAAAAATAAAAATAAATAAAAAAATAAAAAACCTCCACATTGATTCATAATAATTTGAAATCACCACAGTTAGTGTAAACACATTATTCTATTTGCTTTGGTAACAGGGTTAGGGAAGAGCTCTTATTCAACAGCCCTTCCATGTGGAAGGTTATCTATTAAAATAAATTCCTGGTCTCTCTCTACCCTGTCAATCTTACATCTATTAGCTGGTTAGTGAGGTTGAAAAGAGAAAGTGGTTATGAGTAGCTACCTCTCTTTATCTTCTTGCATCTTGGGAATATGCATAGAAGAAGCATTCTTCTGTGCTGCCTCTCTCTGCTTTTTGGTTTATAAGAAAAACAGAGCAGAAAGCAGGTCTCTTGAGTGCAGACTCCCAGGAAGAAAAAGATAGGAAGGAGCTGACCTACCCGTGAATAATCAGTCTAATGATGGACCACGATCAGAATTAGGAAGTTCATTTTGTTCCAGTGCGCAAGCCACATTATAAGACTTTTGTTTCACTGGCAATAAAGATAAGATTTTGTCCCAGATATGATTTCTTTCATTTCTCAATTAGCTCGGAACTTGGGAAGAAGAGTGTCATATTTTGACACTCCTTAAAATTTCACAAGAGTTAAAAGAATAAATTCAATGAGAATATATGAGCATTTATGATATATTCATTATTGCCTTAGATGCTGTGGAAATAAAATAAAATATATAATATTTCCTGACCCCAAAGGCCTTATAGGGTGGAATGAAAGCCAATATATGTAAAGCAAATGGAGATTGAAGGGTTATGAATGCAGTAAGAATGTACAGAAAAGTGAGGCAGTTGGAGCTGGAGCAGTTTTATATAGTTTTATAGAATGACAGATAAAGGTAGCATTGATAAAGGACAGAAATTATAGATCACAGTTAATGATCAGGGGACACTATAGTTTATTATTCTGGACACATGGACAATTCCTGTGTGATTGCCATGGAATGAAGCTTTAATTCCTGATCAAAGATTGTTTTCAAAATAAAGAACTATGTTTATCAGGAACATGAAGTGAAAGCACTTCATGTTTATATATATTTTGTAGTCTCCCCTTGGCTCTGAGTTTGATACACTGCTATGATATGATTGATCACGTTTGTGCATTATTTAGTTGCATTTTTACTGCGTGTGGCTTGGCAGTAAATATTCAGTCTTCACAACACCTTTGCAAAGAGACATTTGCCGAGGACTTTTTTTCTAAAATCAGACTACACCAAAATCCCATGATGAACAAGTACAATGTGCCAAAAATGTTATTATTTGTACATCACTACCAATAGACTTAGTGATATGTATTTCTCCCGTAATGGAAATATATGATAGCATTGAAGAAGGGAACCCTTTGAGATTCTTGTAATGTTGTTATTTTCAAACTGGAACGAATTCATTCTAATTTGTATACCTTATTGTTTGTCACACTGAATAGCCCCATTGGTTCTCTACTGAGTTACATTACTTCTATTTAAGTAAATTTTAATTTTGATCACTCCAGGCAAAAGCACGTATATGATGAAGCGTTATCACGAATGACAAGATGGTGATAAATATGAAATTAAAGCAGCCTTCTAATTTCGTAGACTGTTTTCTATTATGCTTACTTGGCTCATGTTACTGGAAGCTCACAGGACAAGTGGCAGCCTAGTTAATCACAAGCATCACGGGGTAATTTGTTATGACAGAGCACCATGTGTGCTCATTAAATGCAGTGATTCCTTTATTTCTTTAATCTGACTTATGTCCTTTTATGATCCTTGTCTACCAAATCTGAAGATGATACAACAATAGAAAGCAAGAACTAATAGCCATGCCTGACATTACATAAAAGCACCGAGAGATTTTTTTTTCTCATTAAACATTTGGCAAATAAATGATTTCACTAAATGACACCGAAATGATCTACCTTTATAAATTATGAATTGACACACCATACATTTGCTTACCCACAGTGTAATGATGATGAAACTATTAAACAGAGTATATACTACTCTAATTTTTTACTAAAACTGAATACTGTTACATTCAATATGGAGGATTCGCTAAACTGTACAGAGCCATTCTTCACAGTATTTATTTATTCTTTTTAATTTTTTTTAACATTTATTCAGTTTTGAGAGTGAGAGAGACAGAGCATGAGTTGGGGAGGGGCAGAGAGAGAGGGACACACAGAAGCCGAAGCAGGCTCCAGGCTCTGAGCTGTCAGCACAGAGCCCGATGCGGGGCTCGAACTCATGAACCATGAGATCATGACCTGAGCTGCAGTCGAATGCTCAACCACCACCCAGGCACCCAACTCACAGTATTTGGACAGAAATTTAAGTATAGATTATAAAATGTAAGAATATGAATTATTTTATATTTTGTATCTATTGCTTTTTAAAAATCTCATAATTTTCTTTTAGATTTAGTTCTGTCTTAATTATTTAATCAAGTAGTTAAATGACTCTATTTGGACCTTTAGAGATGGCCCATACCTTGTGCATTTCTTGAGACAATTCAGTGTGTTTGTGCACATGTATAGGGTTAGTTTCAGACAAACTTGGCTTTGAATCTGGCTATATTGTTTAACTATTTAACCTGTGGCAACATAATTTCTATGAAGGCCTAATCTTCCTCAATATGAATATTAAAAGAAGCAATTCTCTTAAAGCCATAGCATCTAATAGGGACATAATACTAAATAATCACTTGTCCAAACACGTTGCAGTTTGGCTATTTATAAATAGATGATACCTGTATAGCTAAATGACAGAACACTTTTAGGGAATAGTTTTGAGTTTTAGTAACAGAAAATCAGAAAAAGTTAAGATAAACAAGTATCAGAATATATCTTTGTCCCAATGAAGAGATCTAGAATTAGGCACACCAGTGCTGGGACATCAAGAAGAAGATAATAAAGACACAACCATTTTCAGGGAAGAGGGAAAGATGTGTTTGTTTTAGAAGCTGTGACATTAAAACTAATAAGAGGATGATGGGACGCCTGGGTGGCTCAGTCAGTAAAGCGGCCGACTTCGGCTCAGGTTATGATGTCACAGTCCGTGAGTTCAAGCCCCACGTTGGGCTCTGTGCAGACAGCTCAGAGCCTGGAGCCTGCTTCTGTTTCTGTGTCTCCCTCTCTCTCTGCCCCTCTGCCATTCACGCTCTCTCTCTTTGCCTTTCAAAAATGAATAAATGTTAATAAATAAATAAATAAATAAATAAATAAAAATAAAACTAATAAGAGGATGTTATACAAATGATGTCAATATATTTGATAATTTAAATTAAACAGATAAAAGAAAACTAATACTAAGATTCACGAAAATAGAAAACTTTGTCTCATTATTAAAATATTGACTCAGTCAACATCTTATTATGATGAGAACTTACTGCTCACCTTTTGTTCAGTAGTGAGTTCAAATAAGTATTTCAAAAATAAATAATTTCAATTAAAAATTATCATACAGTAGTGAAAAAATCCCTAAAGTAATTTATGAGAGCAGGGTTTTTTATGATAATAAAATCTGACAATAACTATACAAGCATGAAAAATTACAGATTACTCTTGGCGTAAACATATATGTAAACAACCTAAACAATATATTGGAAAATTGAATCCATAAATACATAAAATTTTAAAATATCTTATAATGACCAATTTTGTTTTATCCAAGTCATGTGAGATGGTTTAATATTAGGAGATCAATCATTGGTATCATATTAACTCATTTGAAAACAAAGCAAAATTTAGGATGATCTTACTAGAGGTGGAAAAGCTTTTGGTGACATTAAATATTCAAAGGCAATTTCCTTTCTTTGATAAAGAATATCAACCAAAACAACTTATAATAAATATCTGTCCTTTTGAGATCTGACACAAGACAAAGATGTTATTTATTGGCATTTGTATCTCATTACATAGTGGAGGTTTTAGCCAGAATAGAAAGGTCACAAAAGGTAACAAAGGCTTAGATAGGAAAGCTCAAATCTGTAGTTCTAAGATGATGTGATTTTGTGCATAAAAGATAAGATAATAGAAATATGGAGTATTAGAATTTAGAAGATAATTTAAAATTTTATTTCATACAAAATTAATATGAAGGATATAAAGCACCTAAAAATCAATCTAAGAAAATTTTGCATAACTCAAAGAATAGAATTGTGAAATTATGTTGAGATATGTTAGATAATTCTTAATAAATTAAGAGATGTATTTTGCTCATGGATTAGAAGTCCCAGTATTATAATGTCATCAGCTCTCCCTAAATTCATTTACAAATTTAAAGCAGTCTTGGGGCACCTGGGTGGCTCAGTCAGTTGAGTGTCTGACTCTTGATTTAGATTCAGGTCATGATGTCAGGGTAGTAGGATCAATCCCCACGTGGGGCTATGCACTGAACATGGAGCCTGCTTAAGATTCTCTCTCTCTCTCTCTCTCTCTCTCTCTCCCCCTCCCTCCTTCCTTCTGTCCCTCTTTCCTGCTCACTCTCTGTCTCCAAACAAAACAAAACAAAACAAAACGAAAAAACAGTCTCTGTCAATTCCAGTAGGCTTTTTTTCTTCCACAGTGGAAGTTGACAAGTTGATTCAACAATGTTTTAGAAAGTACAAAATTCTGAGAATAAGCCTAATACTCCTGAAGAAGTAGACTAAGTTGGAGAGATGTGCCTTATAAAGACAGTATATTATGGTAAAGAGATAAATAGATGAATGAAACAAAATTGAGGGTCACTGAACAAAAGAAGACTCATGTGGTCAATAAATATGGGATGAAGTTCTCAATTTCATTAATGATCAAGGAAATTACAAATTATAAACACAGTGGGATACTATTACGCATCTGACCAATGGACGTTTTTCAAATCAAACTTAGTAAGCTTTGTATCAAGATTTGGAAAGTTTCTGGAACTCTCATACACTATTGATACAAGAAAAATGGTACAACCATGTTGAGAAACCAGTTTAGCATGGTGTATTGAAGTCACATGCACTCATATTTTAAAACTCAACAACTTTACTCCCAGATAATAATCTAATGAAATTGTTGCTACTATAGACTGAATGTTTGTGTTCTTCCAAAATGCATATATTGAAGCGCTAATCCCCAAAGTGATTGTATTTAAAGGTTGGGTATTTGGAAGATAATTAAGTCACGAGGGTAGAGTCCTCATTAATGGGATTAATGTCCATATAAGAAGAGAAGACTGGAGCTCTCTTTCTCTGCCATGTGAAGATACAGGGATAAGATGACTATTTGCAAACCAGGAGCAGTACAGTCGCCAGAACCTGACCATGCTGACACCTTGATCTCAGACCTCCAGCTTCCAGAACTATGAAAAACCAAGTTGGGGGGTTTAAGCCAACTAGTCTAAGTTATGTTTATTATAGCAGTCTTAGACGAATGAGGCAAATGCATACCATATCCATAATAGCATCCACAAGGTGGAATAGCTTAAATGTTTGTTAATGTTAGAGCAAATAAAAGTGTCATATAGTCACAAGTGAAATACCATAATTCAATAAGTGTGAATGAACAACAGTTATATGCAACCATATGAACAAACAGTATTGGTTAGAAAGAAGCAGATCATAGATGAATAGGTATAATAAATTTCCATTTATGTATGATTAAAAAATAGACAAAACCACATACGCATATGGGGAAGGTGGTATGCAGTAAAATTGAAATAGTAAGATAATGATATTTTTAAGTATGTGCATATATATTACATGTGTGTATGCATTTTTAAAGTTATTTATATTTACAAGTTTTGACAAATGTCCATTTTTTACTAGGTTACTGTGCACGATTAGGTTTAGAAGAGTGATAAATGCACAAAGTTGATAATGGGACATTAGACAAAACATGTGTGGTTACTTAAAGGTACCATTTATCTAAAAGTGTAAATATCCAAAGATTGCAAAGGTTGACTTTAAGCTTCTTATAATACTGAAAGGGAAGAAGAGACTAAGGCATGCAGAATTAACTCAGGATTTGAGCGGAAAATAGTTTGTCACAGATATGCTCCCTTCCTCGGATTAATTAAAACTCTAAAAAAAGATGGTGATTGTAAATTTGTTTATCTAGGGTAGCACTGCTCCTTTAAAAAGTATCTCCAATCTTCCCTAGCTTAAAAACTAATTATTGTTTCCATTTCTCTGCTCCCACATCTAATCTTTAAAAAGCAAAAAACCCAGAAGACTTCAGTATCCTGAAACTTAGTGTGGGTGTGCCCAGTGAGAATCTTCCAAGGAGAGGATGTGCAGTTACCGCAATTGCTGAACTCCTTTGGCTAAGCCCTTTAACACTCTCCTTCCTCCCAGTAAACACCATCTTGTAATTCATATCGGTTAGGTCTCACTACCATAGCATATTTAGCTTGCATTGCTCTTTCAAACTGGATGTCTATGTGCATTTGTTTCTGTTTTCCATTGGCTATATTCCAAATAACATTCACTTCTAAATTCAACACAGGAACAAGTATGCATATTCATGAATATATATGTCTATATAAATATATATATTTACATACAGATATATACAAATATATACAAATGTATATAGAAATATATGTATTTGCACACAGATAAATGCATGCCATTTATATATAGACACAGAAAAATATATAATCATTTTAACGTATAATAACAAAGTTAATGCTTAATGTATTTACAATTTATTTTAAGAAATAAAACAATGTTAGCTGCTTACAAAGACCATTTGTTCTTCACTTCTAGAGAAAGAGATATGTGATTAGGAAGAGCACAAATGGTCTTTGTAAGGAGCTAACATTGTTTTATTTCTTAAAATAAATTCTAAATACATTAAGCATTAACTTTGTTATTATACGTTAAAATGATTATATATTTTTCTGTGTCTATATATAGATGGCATGCATTTATCTGTATGCAAATTTCACTGAGTTTGCTTGTTTATTTAAAAAAACTTTTTTTTAATGTTTATTTATTTTTGGGAAAGAGACAGGGGATGAGGAGGGGAAGGGCAGAGAGAGAAGGAGATACAGAATCTGAAGCAGGTGCCAGGCTCTGAGCTGTCAGCACAGAACCCAACTTGAGGTTCTAATCACAAACCACAAGATCATGACCTGAGCCCAAGTTGGACGCTTAACCGACTAAGCCACCCAGGCGCCCCCTTGCTTGTTTATTTTTAAGAGAGACCTCCAGGCTGTAGATTGGTGCTTATTCACTTTCTGTTTTTACCATAGTTCTAAAGGTCTTCGTTTTGTTTTGCTTTGTTTTGTTTTTCATCATAGCCTATGACAAAAGAAACTGGTTGGGTTGTTGTTGTTGTTGTTGTTGTTTGTTTGTTTGTTTTTTAATGCCCAGCATAGAGGCCAGATGATCACTTTGTAAAGTTACAGATGAAAGTGGCAGTTAGAAAAATTAAGCAGACACAAGTATTTATGTGGTATAACAGTCTGGGAGTAGGTTGTCTACACAACATAGCCTGATAACTTTCAATGTTTCCTTTTATGAGAACCAGTCTTTACATCTGCAAAAATATTATACTGTAGTGATCAGAAGTTATTAGTGATGGCTCCATGATATTGATCATATTGTTACTAGAGTGGGTCTTTGGACTCAGCAACAGTAGAAATGAGGCTAGACCCCAAATTCAGAAGCACAGGCAAGGCTTTACTGGGGCAACAGCTTCAGCTGAAGGTAGACAAAGCCAAAACTAAGGTGTCAGATGGGATCCTGAAAGAATAGCCAGGGAAGTTTTAAAGGGGCTGAGGTGGGCAAGGAGTGATGTTTAAGCACATGGGAGCAGGAAATTCCAGGACCTTGGGCACACAGGCGCAATTGACAAGACATGCTTCTTCATTTGCATATTAAGTCTCCACTTTTGGGCGTTTTTCAGCATTATAATGATGAAAAATATCAGTGAAGGGTCACATTTGGTGGCAGTCTTATCTCTGCCAGTTTGAACTGGTCTAGGCTTGCTCCTGGCTGCTTTGCTCTTCAGGAAAAAATTGTAACAGCCAGCAGGGTGTTCTACAAGAAAAGTGATAACAGCCACGAGGGACTGTCCCAGGTGCCTAGGAGTTTGTTCCCAAGGTCCCTGACTATCTCAGTGCTGTGTTCAAGAAGGTTGGGAAACATAATACATATTAATAAAATATCCACAGATTTTTTACAAGAAAAAGAGAAAGCTTTAGTGCCTTATAAGGTAACCTTAAGTTATCTCTGCACATTACAGACTCACGAATATACAAATGGCAGAAGCTTGGATACTTTAGTGCTACTCTCACTTTATGAAAGAGGAAATTAGGAACCAGAGATGAGCACTGATTTCCCCAAGGTCATAGTGCAAATGAATATAAAGCTGATTTTATATTGATCTCAATACCTTGGGTTTGCACATCTCCCCTTACATTTATTCCCCAACTTATGGATAAAAGATGTGCTTTTAGATTTATACTCACCATCCTTGAGATACATCGTAAAGCCAGGAATATATATATATATACACACACATACACACACACACACATATATATATATATAAAATATTATGAGCTAATATCAGTGAGTGTTTACAACATGCTAGCTGCTGCTATAAACATTTGTAGGAGTATTAACTTACTTAGTATTTATAAAAACTCCAGACGTTAGTGTATCAGTGATTTATTGCTACAAAACAAACCAGCCCCAAATCTCTCAAGATGAAAACTTCTAACCATTTTCTCTGGCAGTGATTTTGTGGTTTAACACTTGAACTGATCTCACTTGGGCACTGAGGTGTTTACATTCATCTGGTGGTTTAAGAGAGGTTTTCTGTTTAAATGGCCTCAGCCATCTATCTGATAGTTGGTGCTGTTTGTGAGCTGGGTATCATGACCCAGATCTCACTTGGGATACTTCACCTGACAGCCATGTTCCAAGAGGGCAAACTTCAGTGCCCAGTCCTGTTTAATTTTGGTTATTGTGTGTAATGAGGGCAAATGGGTTCCTAGCAAATATTTCAGTTTCATCAGAATTCTTAGGATTAGAATTCTGTTCTTTAGAAAATCAGCTTTCCTTAATTTTTTTTATTTGTGTTTCCTATAATGATGTCCCTTTAGTCTTTGAGTCTTATAAAGATAAACTTCAATATGTCAAACAGTCTCAATTTTCTTGAATGGAAATTTTAAAAATTGTTTTGTTTATAATTTAATACATGATTTTGTTTACATTCTTTCAGAGACAGGAAGGAGTAATTGTATTTCTTTTTTTAATATTCATTCATTTTTTTTAGAGAGACAGAGACAGAGCATGAGCAGGGGAAGGGCAGAGAGAGAGGGAGACACAGAATCTGAAGCAGGCTCCAGGCTCTGAGCCATCAGCACAGAGCCCGATGTGGGGCTTGAACCCACAAACCATGAGATCATGACCCTAGCCGAAGTCACATGCTCAACCAACTGAGCCACCCAGGTGTCCAGGAGTATTAAGCATATTTCTATGGCCATTGTGCTTGTGTTGAAGTAAAAAGTAAATGAGACTTAGAAAGCAAAACCCTAGGTAAGTGTCAGGATAAGCCGCTTTGCTTTCTAGATCTCCCTTCCATCCAAAATTAATGTCCATATGTGGAATTTAACAAACAAAACAGATGAACATATGCTAAGGGAGAAAAAAAGACAGGGAGAGAGGGAAACAAACCATAAGAGACTCTTAACCACAGAGAACAAACTGAGGGTTGATTGAGGGAGGTGAGAGGTGTGGGCTAGATGGGTGATGGGCATTATTAAGGAGGGCACTTGTGGGGATGAGCACTGGAGGTTCTATGTAAGTGATGAATTATTATATTCTACTCGTAAAACCAATATTAGACTGTATGTTAACTAACTAGAATTTAAATAAAACTTGTTAAAAAGCCCACAAAATTAGTGCGCAAACTGTAGTGGTATTTTACTTTTTTTTAGTGAGCACAATCATTCTTATTTAGGCAAGAAACCACTCTTTTCTTTTGTAAAAATTTCTGACACAGATGTTATAATCAAAACTACAAGTACATCAGATGATTCTCAGCAGAGCTTTTAGCCATTAAACAAATGAATGATATGTCAGTTTAACAGACTGATGGTAATGGATCAAGCCACTTTGTTTAGGAAATTTTTAATCTAATTGTCTTTTTGATTTTAATTAGCATGGGCAGGGCTATAGGAAGACAGAGATTGTGTCTGAATTTTGCCTTTATGATAAATTCTCACATAAAATTGTTTAATAGTTACATCAGGATGATTAGTTTGGATGATAATAAAAGGAGAGCAGAACTTGAAAGTGCTAGTAAAATGGAGGTTTAGTGACATGTAATTTTTTTTACTGTAATGCTTCAATATATCTGAACTAGAATAATGGAAACATTGTAGTAAATAGCTAGAATAGCAAATGATGACATAGGGTTTTCTCTTCAGTCAAAAATGGAATCTTTACATAATTTGGCTATTGTTGAAAGATGAATGGATAAAGAAATTGTGGTTTATATACACAATGGAATACTACTTGGCAATGAGAAAGAATGAAAGATGGCCTTTTGTAGCAATGTGGATGGAACTGGAGAGTGTTATGCTAAGTGACATAAGTCATACAGAGAAAGACAGATACCATACGTTTTCACTCTTATGTGGATCCTGAGAAACTTAACAGAAGACCATGGGGGAGGGGAAGGGGAAAAAAGTTAGAGAGGGAGGGAGGCAAACCATAAGTGACTCTTAAACACTGAGAATAAACTGAGGGTTGATGGGGGGGTGGGAGGAGGGGAGGGTGGGTGATGGGCATTGAGGAGGGCACCTATTGGGATGAACATTGGGTATTGTATGGAAACCAACTAGACAATAAATTTCATATAAAAAATGGAATCTTAGGCTTTCTCAATTTATCTGTTAGTTGTACTTTTGTAATTTTGCTCATACCTTATCTCAACATCATGATTGGTCCCCTTCTTTCTCTTTACTTTCATCTAAGCAACCTCCTAGAATCACTAAGCTTTGGAATGGGGTTTCCTCTTCCTGAGTGTATTGTGTTCACGGATTTTATTTTCCTATTCCAGATTCTTATATAATTTACACAAAAGACCAACTAGAGATCACTATATCTGCTCTATTAATAAGACAGTTGGATTTCTGAATGCAAGTAGAACCTAGTGAGAGACTTTCTTCTTCCCTGAATTAAATGTTCCCATCCTGTTATAGGTTCCACTGATGGAGCTTTTGGGATACAGTTTAAGGAAATTGTTGCTTATCACTTAGGAGCTAGGAGGCAAGAAGAGCTCTAGACCTTGTAAGAACACAAGTAGCAACAGAGAAAGCTAACCAAGAAACCAGACCTGAGGCATGTATACCTATGCTTCTGTCCCAATCTCACCATCCATCTGACCATACATTTTGGCAATAAATATATATTGAGTACCTTCTGTGTGCCTGACACAGTTCTAAGCACAGGAGATACAGTGGTGGACAAGACAGACTAGGTTCCTGCTCTCATAAATGTTACAGCATAGCATGGGTAATAAAGAAATCTAGTAATCATCAGAAACATGGTTGGAAGAAAACTATCAGGAAAGTAAATTATAGGGATGAATTTGACTGATTGAAAGAGTAGTCTAGATTAAGTGGTCTTGTACGACTTTTCTGAAAACAAAACTTTTAGGCTGAAGTCTTGAGGACATCTTGGAGCCAGCTATGTAGATATTAGAGAAAATAGAATTTCAAAATGAAGAAAATAACTAGTTCAAAGACTCTAAAGTGGGATCAAGAGTATATGTAAATGTTACTGATAGATGAGTTCTGGGGCTAGGCATGCAGGGTTTAGTAGATTAGGACAAAGTATTTAGAGGTTTTGTATATGTATGTGAGGAGGATGTGGGAGGGGTTTATTAGGAGATTAAACTTGTGATATTATTTATATTCAGGCTGCCTTGGGAGGATTAGATTTGGAGGGTGGACTACAGCAAGCAGGGACTTAAGTTAGATGTCTGTTGTAATATTCTTGAGTAGGGATAATTGTCACATTGTCTATAGTGGTTGTTGTTGGAAATGGAGAGAAGCTGGTCCTGATCCCAAAGCAAAATGCTCGTCAGAGGATGGAGAATAGGGCAAAATGTTTACCCTTACACTCTAAACGGATGCACACTTTGCTGGTGCTCAATAAAATTAATAAAGTATTTCTGGTCAACTGGCACATAGTGGCTGACAAAAAAAAGTCTTTTGGGGCACCTGGGTGGCTCAGTCGGTTAAGCATCCGACTTCAACTCAGGTCACGATCTCGCGGTCTGTGAGTTTGAGCCCCACGTCGGTCTCTGGGCTGATGGCTCAGAGCCTGGAGCTGCTTCGGATTCTGTGTCTCCCTCTCTCGCTGACCCTCCCCCGTTCATGCTCTGTCTCTCTCTGTCTCAAAAATAAATAAACGTTAAAAAAATTAAAAAAAAGTCTTTTATCTTTAGCCTCAAATTGTATTTAATTTGAATAATATTCAAATTATGTTGAATAATATATTCACATGTATTTATATTCAAGAATATATATGGTATTCTAATAAATATGTTTTCCTCAAAGAAATATTTATTTCCAGAACAATACTATGAATAAGATAATGAGATAATGTTCTACTGGTATATTAGAAATGTTGAAGAATTTGCAAAATATAGGAAAAGTGAGATAAGATCGAAGAAAAACCCAGAGCAGAGAAAACTTTATTAAATATATATCCAATACAAAAGTAGGAAATTTTCCACCACAGTATCTCAGAAGAATGTCAAGTACAAAGAAAACATTTCAGGAAAAGGAGTTGCAGTTATCAGAGCAACTAATTGAAAAAGTATATTCTGAATACATGAGTTCTTTGGGCCATTCCTTTGCAAACAGTATAAGAGTTATGTAGCAGGGGCACTTTCTCCAAGGCTGCAGCCCTAAGAATAACTTTATAAATAAAACAATTTGCTCAGGTAAAACTCCAGCCACACAGTTGGTGCTTGCAAAAGATGCACATAGAGCCTGGGCTGACTAGAAATCTTCACAGGAGAAAATTAAGTAAATATCAGGAGCAGTGGGTTCTGAGAATTTGCCCAAGAACAAACTTTCTACAAGTCCCAACTTCTGATGTTAGAGTCTCAACCCCAGGAGAAAATGGGTTGGTGTTATGGCTTTGGAAATAGAGGTAAGCGTAAGATCATACATTAACCAGGTGGATTGAGTCTAAACACCTAGACAAGCTATCTACACACTCTCCTCAGATACCTGCCTACCCTTAACAATATCGCCATGCAAACACACTCACATACTACACATGCGGGGTAGGGTTTTGAAGACGGGACGTGCTTTTATACACAAAAGAACAGAGATCCTCATTTGAGTCTGGAAAATGTTCAATCTTTTCTGTTTTGGGTAGGATGAGAATGACTGAAGATTTGAAAAAAAAAAAATTACAATCAGGAATGAGATACTCCCATTATAAAAATGACATTAATCTTTACATTGTTTATTTATGAAAACTCCTGCTATAGGAATGAATTTAGGCATCTGTTGGTCTAAAAGATGGTAAATATTTTTCTATTACTCCATTTATATTTTTACTTTATTGATACTGTATAAAAACTTTTATATTTTTATATAGCCATGAATTTTTTTCATTTGTTTATGGATGTAATATCATGTTAAGTCTTTTCCACATAATAATATAAAATATAATACTTCCATATTGTATATTATTTTTTGTATTTTATTTATATATATTTTTTAAAAAAATTAACATTTATTTATTATTGAGAGACAGAGAGAGACAGAGCATGAGCAGGAGAAGGGCAGAGGGAGACGGAGATCCGAATCTGAAGCAGGCTCCAGGCTCTGAGCTGTCAGCACAGAGCCAGATGCGGGGCTCAAACTCACAAACCGCAAGATCATGACCTGAGCCGAAGTCGGACGCTTAACTGACTGAGCCACCCAGGCACCCCTATCTTTTGTATTTTAATCAGTAACTCATACAGAGTTAAATTTTTGTAATTGTGAAATAGAGATCTAGCTTTTAAAAAAAATACTAGTGTGTTAGTACAATGAAATTTGTTGACGGATTTATTTTTTGGTCACTAATTTGAAACATATCATTTAACAGATACTAGACTCTGCTTCCTGAATCTGCATTTTGTTCTATTCATTTATCCTTCAAACTGTTTTTAGAACCATTTTGATATCTGAATGATTATCCATATGAATCTTGAATTATTCTATATTACTGAACTCTGTTATTTATGTTATAGTTTTTATTGTTTGATTTCTTGAATTGACTGTGTAGAGAAATATGTTGCTTATAAATAATAATGTAATCTCCCTAATTCTGCCTCTTCTTGTGTTGCATAAATAAGATATTCCACAAAATGTTTGATAATATATACTTCTAAGATATTAAAGTAGGGGTGCCTAAGTGGTTCAGTTAGTTAAGCTTCCAAATCTTGATTTTGAGTCAGTCATGATCTCATGGTTTGTGGGATCGAACCCCATGTCCAGTTCTGCACTGACAGTGTGGAGCCTGCTTGGAATTCTCTCTCCCTTTCTCTCAGCCCTTCCCCCACTTTCTCTCTCTCTCTCTCAAAATAAACAAACATTTTACAAGATATTAATTTAAATTTGATATTAAATAAATAATATTGTCTTTATTTTTATTAAAAATTGTTTAATGTTTATTCATTTTTGATAGAGAGAGAGAAAAGAGAAGGACATAGAGGACTTGAAGTAGGCTCTGTGTTGACAGTAGAGAGCCCGATGTGGGGTTCAAACTCACCAGCCGGGAGATCATGACCTGACCCAAAGTTGGACACTTAACCAACTGAGCCACCCGGGTGCCCCTAAATAATATTGTTTCCATGTAAGTTTTCTATTAATTTAATAGTAGATATGATTTTTGTTGTATAAAAAAGCTTTCCATTATGGTATACTAATAGAGTTATATTTCATTTATTTATTTTGAGGTAGTGAATTCTCTCACTTGTGGGTGTTGAATGTTATCAAAAGACATTTTGGATTCTATTGAGATAGTCACATATTTTTCTCTTTAACTAATTATTATAATGAATTGCATAAATGGATTTCTTAATATGAAATCACTCTTGCATGATACACTAAACCAAATTTGGTCATGGTATATTACTTTTAATGACACAAATGGATTCCATTTGCTAATATTTTATTTAGGATTTATGTATCTATAACTAAAGTTGATCTATAGTGCTATTTCCAAAGATATATTCCTTGAAACATTGCTTTTCTGTGCTAGCTATTAAGTTTTAAGAAGTTTTTTTTCCAGCTTATTTTAGGAAATTCTAAGATAATTATATAAAGGAATGAATAATATATTATAGATGTCTGATTATGGCAAGGCTGTAGGATAAAAGAATCTTAAGACTCTTCATGTGCAAGCACTTCTAGGAGCTGAACAAAATAAATCAATGAGTTAAAAATAACTAAGTCTATGCTTTAGAAAGTGAAGCAGTATGAGAGATTTACCTTATGAAATATTAAGTTGTCTTATAAAGGCAGAGAAATGATAATGGTATAGGGCAGAGAATAAAAAGACAGATACATAAGTTAAGTGCCCCAAATCAGACCCATGTATTTATATGAATGAAAAAGATCCCTGTATGTATGGGTGTTAGATAGGAGAGCAGCAAAATTTGAAGAAAAGACAGATTATTTAATAAATCCTGTCAAAAACTTCTATACTAGAATATGGAAAAATAATTGAGATTAACTTGAAATACATTAAAGGATTATTAATGAAAGATATAATATATTTTTTTCTTTTTTCAAGTTTTTATTTCTTTATTTATTTAGAAAGATAGAGAGAATGAGTGAGGGAGGGGCAGAGAGAGAGGGAGAGAGAATCCTAAGCAGGCTCTGCACTGTCAGCTTGAAGGCTGATGTGGGGCTCCAATTCACAAACCATGAAATCATGACCTGAGCCAAAACCAAGAGTCAGATGCTTAAATGACTGAGCCACCTAGGCACCCAAGAAGTAATAATAAAAATATTAATATAAGAAAAATCAAATAAAATATTTATTAGCTGTGTATGGAAATACACAATGTAAATATGCACCCAAACATGTCAAAATATAAACTTCAGAAATACTAAAAGCAATGGAATAGAAAGATATATGAAAAAAAATCAATAAAAATAAAGTTTACATAAATGTTTTAATATTAAGCAATCAAAATTGACTTTAAGGCAAATAGGGTTATTAGAAATGAAGCGGGTCATTATATAAAGTTCACTAAGAACATATAGCAGTTTTGAACTTGCAGCTAACAACTTTAAGACAAAATTTAAGAAAACATACAATAGATAATGTGAGCAGCATAACTGGTAAACAACATCTAGTGAACATAAATTTCTTCACATGTTTAAGTGCACATGAATATTTGTTAAAACTGTAAATGAGATTAAAAGATACAAAAAGATATAGGGGGTTTTAACCTATCACTCTCAGTAAAAATTACATTTAATAGATTGAAAGCTAAATATGAATACAGACATCCTACACAATGCAATCATTGAGATAGATCTTTTGGATAAACATACAAATTTAACAGCCTAATAATAGAGAATACAAGTTTTCTATAATCTACATGGAACATTCACAACACTGATTATATATCAGATACAGAAATATCACAAACAGTGCCTCCAAATATAGTGCAGTCTAAATAGAGATTATAAACAACTTTTAAAAAGGCCTTCAACCTGGAAGTTACAAAAACTTCTGTTAAACAACTCTTGGGTGAAGAGGAAAACACAAATTGAAATTACAGAACCTCTAAATATAGTGAGTGAAAAAGTACAGATTGTTGTATATAATCTATATTTACAGCAATGAAGAAAGGAAAATTCATAGCTACAAACATCTGTGTCAGGAAACATGAATGAATGAAAATACATGAATTAATTTTTTTGTTTTTTTTAAAATTTTTTTTTTTTTTTAACGTTTATTTATTTTTGAGACAGAGAGAGACAGAGCATGAACGGGGGAGGGGCAGAGAGAGAGGGAGACACAGAACCGGAAGCAGGCTCCAGGCTCTGAGCCATCAGCCCAGAGCCTGACGCGGGGCTCGAACTCACGGACCGCGAGATCGTGACCTGAGCCGAAGTCGGACGCTTAACCGACTGAGCCACCCAGGCGCCCCATGAATTAATTTTTTTGATTCAATATGCTAGAGGAGAAGAAAGAATAAAGTAATACAACAAAAAGCCCAAGGAAAGAAATAAAGCTTGAAATAGAAACTCATGAGGTAGCTCTTAGGTAAAGAGTAATCTAGTTATTAAACTGAAAACCATTCCTCTGGGGGAAAAATATGTATTAGAGTTTTCCAGAGACACAAAACCAAGAATATATATTTATTAATATTTATTTATTTATTTATTTATTTATACAGTATATATCTATATATTATGTAATTTAAGGAACTGGCTCATGCACCTGTGGAGGTTATAGAGTCTGAAATCTGCAGGGCAGATTGGTAGAGTGGATATTCACACAAGAGTTGATGTTCTAGTCTAATATTCAAAGGCTGGAGACACAGGTAGCCTATCTGTGTTTCAGTCTGGTGGAAGGATTACTTCTTCAGGGTACCTCAGTCTTTGCTCTTAAGGCTTTCAAATGCTTAGATGAAGCAATTTTACTTTTGTAGGGTAATATACTTTAAAATGTGCTGATTCTAGGACTTTTACTTTAAAATTTTTACTTTTGGGACAGGCTCACTCCTGTTCAGGAGACAATTATAAGGCTTTTTATTTTGTTGCACATTGTCATGTGAACAAATGGAATAAATGTAACTATCCTGTGGCAGATGAAGGGATAAGCTGTATTGTTTTTTTTCACATCTGCAATACATTACTACAGTTAAAATGAATAAAAAATGATATATTTATATTAACATGGACAAACTGTAAAAACATAATCTTGAGTCCTAAAAAAATTGACAAAGGATAAGAACTGTATGTTGTCATTAGTATAAAATTTACAGATGGAGGGGCGCCTGGGTGGCTCAGTCGGTTGGGCGGCCGACTTCGGCTCAGGTCATGATCTCGCGGTCCGTGAGTTCGAGCCCCGCGTCGGGCTCTGTGCTGACAGCTCAGAGCCTGGAGCCTGTTTCAGATTCTGTGTCTCCCTCTCGCTGACCCTCCCCTGTTCATGCTCTGTCTCTCTCTGTCTCAAAAATAAATAAAATGTTAAAAAAATTAAAAAAAAAATTTACAGATGGAAAATAATGGTATGTACATTTCTATGCAGACCTACACCTGCAGTAAATGTATAAAAACATGAGATTTATTTAGACACCAACTTCAAGATAGTATTTATATAGAAGATGGTAGAAAAGCTATGCTGGCACTACATTGTTACAATTTTATGTTCTTAAAATTTAAGAAAAAAGATATGAAGCAAATATTGAAAAATATTAACATCTTCAACATTTCTCTAGCAAGTACATAGGGTCTGGTATATCATTTCCTGTAGTTTTGTTCTCTGTGTTCAAAATATTCCCTAATTAAAACATGTAAATTATACATTATACTGTTTTGCACAAAACTTCATTATTTATAAAAATATTATTAAGGCCACATTATGAAATTATTTGAAAGTTAGTTCTTGTTTAACTGCTGTCTAAGTTAGCATACATATAATAATATAAACTTGAAATACAAAATAGCCTTTCTATTCTGTTTCCTGGGAAACAATTTTTATCAAGTCTTGACAGGAGATTTTGAAAGTGTCCTCTCTTCAGGCTGTGAAATGTCAAAGTTCATCTTCGTATGAGAATTCCCAACATGATAGAACTTTCTTAGCTCTAATCTGTAATGCAAGGTGTGAAAACAGAAGTTATAGTTTGATTCTGAGAACTGTCGATGTGCAAAGATGACAAAGGTTATGACAACTCAGAAGTGCCAAACAATGTAATTTTCGAGAAAAACAGACTCCATAGAACTCATTTTTTTTTAGCGTAGTCTGAAAACTCTCCAAATACCATTTCATCTTCTAAAGAGTAAATCAAAATAAATTATTTCAGTTTTAGTCTTTAACCAGAAATGTAACGCAGGTCTCAGTGGCACCTGGGTGGCTTGGTGGGTTAAGCGCTTGATTTTGGCTCAGGTCACGATCTCCAGATAGTGAGTTTGAGCCCCACATCAGGCTCTGCGTTGACAGCAAAGAGCCTGCTTGGGATTCTCTGTCTCCCTCTCTCTGTGCCCCTCCCCTGCTAGCACTCTCTCTCAAAATAAATAAATAAACTTTAAATAAAAAAAGAAAGTTTTAAGTTTCCCTTTTTTTAACTGTTTAATTTCCCCTTTAAATTGCAAATTCAGATTTACCTTTGAGGCAGAGGACTACTTTTTCTCGAGGATGGAAAATGAGTATGGTCCAAGCTGCTTCAGCAGCCCTTTGAATTTAGCTCGAAGTCAGGTTCTAGGGAAAGTTAAGTGAACAAGTTCAAATGACAAGCTTCTGATTAAGATTTAAAATTTTTGTTCAAATAACATATGGGAGTCTTTAATCAAAACTGTATCTCTGAAAATTAGATGTTTTTCTCAACTGTATTTGTATCCTTATTATGAGGGTTGTCAAATTATTTTGTGTCAATGAGGATGGTGTAGCTGTATGACTTATTGAGTGTGTTTGCATAAGAGTGTGTGTATGTGTATGAGTGTGCGTGCATGTGTGTGCTTGTGTGTGCGTGCTAATGTGGAAACATTAGCTTATAGGAGATTGTTTACATTGGATAACTTCCAGAAGCAAATGCAGGCTCTGTTTTACCCATTACCTCACAATGGAAGAAAGATTAAGAAATAACTGTATCACTGGTCTTATAGCAAGAAACTTTAAACTAGCTTTGGTTTTCATAGTGGGCTGTGGTTTAAAAATAAATTGCCTAGACTTTGGGAAATGGATTTTAGCAACATTGTAGTTATCTTCACGGGAGCAGATGGCGTCCTTGTGGATAAAATGGGATAACTGTAAAGGTAGTTGATGGTCCCACAGTCAGTGATCCTGGGAAGAGAAACAAACTCTCCAAACAGAAATTGGTCTTTCCTTTCTATAAGGTGCAGGGCCAATGGATCACGTATCAAGAATATGTGGATTCTGGATTCTGGACTCTGGATTCCCACTGGTGGTAGTTGTGCATGTGTGGTCTGGGCTGGGGGAAGGTGGAGTCCCACTGGGGGTAGTTGTGGGTGTGTGGGATGGGTTGGGGGAAGGGATTAGAGCACAGGCACATGAGCAGTTTCCAGCAATGCCAAGGCCAGCGATAAGTAAATAGGGAACTTACTAAGTGTTTCAAGGTCTGGTTTTCCCTGGTGATCTCTACAAGTAGCCACTTATAATACAATTCATATGTTAATCTGTGTTGAACTTTCTTGCAGTATCCACAAGCATTCAGAAATGGGCAATTACAAATGCAATCCTGGAAGGGTTCTACTTCTGTTCTGAAAGTAGGAAGCCAAAAAGAGGACCCACCACTCCTTTGCCAACAATGGGGAAGAAACACACAAACTAGGGAAAAACATGGTTTTTTGAACCCATTAGAGACCTGAGATTGTGGGACACCCGAGAATTCTGAATTCTAAAGCAGGACAGACACCTCCAGGAGGAGTGGTATGCCCGGGTCAGCTCACTCGTGGCGGACAATAGAAGCAAACGTCCCATCATGATAGTAGGGAGCCATGCAGACACAGCTTAGCTACGTGGGTGTGCAGTTTGTGCTTAGCTGCTGGTTCGTTCCCATGAACTTTCATCTAGTGACATGAGAAATGTTGGGGATGAGGTAGAACATTAGAGAGAGACTCCCTCAGTGATGTATGGTGAGCTGCAGAGAAATGGCTGCTGCCACAGAAAGGCGCAAAGCCCTGCCCTGGGGGTACAACTTTCTCAGACAGAGAACCGCTGAAGGGGTGCAAGTTGTGGGGTGCATGGTGGGGCTCTCACCTCTGGTCTTGGGTGAATCCAATGTAGCTAGGAGAAAAGCAGAAGAGAGGATTTGGAAGTGTGTATGAACCTGTGGAATTGTATAGTTGATAGAATTATAACACAAAGAATAATCCAATTCATTGCTAAACCCAATTATTTTATATTTTAAATATCTGTCAGTCTTAACATTTTTCTTTCATTCAATGCCACCACTGAAGTTCAATTATCTGCTGATTCATCTTCGTCACTTAGACGATAGTAACTTTTCCTGCCTCTTTTATCTCCACGAGCCAAGTTGAATAAACATTTTTAAAAAATAATGTTTATTTTTGAGAGAGAGAGAGAAAGAATGCGAGCGGGGAAGGGGCAGAGAGAGGGAGACACAGAATCAGAAGCAGGCTCCAGGCTGTGAGCTGTCAGCACAGAACCGATGCAGGGCTCAAACCCACAAACCGAGAGATCATGACCTGAGCCGAAGTCAGGTGCTTAACAGAGTGAGCCACCCAGGCGCCCCCAAATAAACATTTTTAAATGTGAATCTGACCAGGGTGTCCTTCTCCCATTGTACTGGCTATTGTCTATTGTTTAGACAAAATACCTGAGGTCTGGAATGTTTAAGTGACTTGTCTGTGGTCAAACATTGTTGAGGATTAAGTCAAATTCTTCTCATTCGTATTTGGTTCACAATACAGTTTTCTACATTGATTGGTTGAATATAATACCCATTGGCTAACGTATTATAAAATTTCAAGTTCTCTCTGATTTCCTTTATGCTTTTTTCCATAGAAGAGCTTAGGTGGTTCATTTCCTATGAAGACACACTTTGCTACCATAGAGGAGGATAGGTATGGTGATTCAAACATAGGGGCAGAAGCTCTATCAACAGTAAAAGTCTGTTCCTCACTTATAACATGAAATGATTGAGACTCAAACAGATTCAGTCATAGAGGTGTTAAGAGTAAAAGAAAATCTGTTTCTTTGACCACCAAGAAAACAATCAAGTTAAGCTCACTAATATTCCAGTCACGGAATCAAACTCTAGTCCCACGGAATCAAACTCATAAACCAAATGAAATAACACTATGGAATTGATAAGCAGATAAACCATATACTGAGTAAGCTGCATATTCTTGAACTATCCCTACGGTTTTACGAGGACATTGTAATAAAGCATTTTTGGTTTTGTAGTTTACCATCAGCAACCAGTGAAGTGGCTGTTTTATTATGCTTTGCTTCTGGCTGAGTGTGAAGGGAAAAGGAGGTTTGTGGGGGAGATGGCTTTTATTTCTATCTAGATGCCAGCAGAAATAGAAAGCGGAGGATAGAAAATTACTGGTTAGGTACTGTACATCCTGTTTGTGAAAAAGTTTTGTTTTTTAAATGGATGCCAGTGAGAATTCTCTTTTTTCCCTAACTTTCCTAGCACATAATCTCCACCTATTCTGACATTCATTGCAATGAAAGATATGTCAAAAGCGTAAGAGTTTTATATAAAATCCTTCCATGTAGTAGTCCCTCTAAATACGTAAGTGTTTGTTTTGATTGAATTATACTACTTCAAGTCGAGCACCCAGCCCTGCTCCGGTTTTCATGATTTCCCTTGTCTGGGGCCACTAGAGCTACTTTAAGGAAATAATGACTTGTTTCTGATTCACATCATTCTTTTGGGTGACTGACTCCATTTTCTGCTGCATAAATTTCTTAATAAAGTGTCCTTTGCTTTACCACTTACTATTATATTTCATTGTGTTCTAAGAAGAATGGGCTTATATGCTATACAGATATATAATAAGATAAATTCCCCAGAGTGGCAACTATTTTTTCAAATATGACTTATAGAAGAGACTTACATTAAAGAGCTAGCCTTATTGAATCCTGGTGGTTGTGTAGACTGATGCCTCTATTTTCAGTTAATTAGGAATAATTGGTTAAAAAGAGGCTGTATAGTGATGCAAAATCATGATGGAAAACCAAGGGCTATTTCAAACATTGCATAAGAGCACACATAAACTTAATTGAAAATATGTAACTTTGTATCCATGTAAAAAGCAGATCAGCCTTAAAACGATGTGAAAAACTATAAAACTTAAGTACACTATTATAAAGACTTAATAATTGTGTTTAATTATGTTTTATTTCACTATACACATGCAATTAGTGTTTGCTTTCAAGAATGATCCTCAAATTAAATATTAGCGCAATAATAAACACAATTCTTTTTTTTTTAATTTTTTAACGTTTATTTATTTTTGAGACGGAGAGAGACAGAGCATGAACAGGGGAGGGGCAGAGAGAGAGGGAGACACAGAATCTGAAACAGGCTCCAGGCTCTGAACTGTCAGCACAGAGGCCGACATGGGGCTTGAACTCACGGACCGTGAGATCGTGACCTGAGCCGAAGTCGGACGCTTAACCGACTGAGCCACCCAGGCGCCCCTAAACACAATTCTTAAAACAAATAAACATATATACATACACCACCTGCTATCCCCGTCACCCTTCCCCCACATCAACTCATTCCAAAAGCAATGCCATCTATTCTCCATCAGTCCCTATTTGGCTAAATCAAAAATAATATAAGCATAGACATTTCTAAATTATTGGCTATTGGGAAAATGGTCTTGTTTAGAATATGTAAAATATTTTCCCCAAAAGTGTTTTCTGAACGTATTGAGTTAAAATGTCAAGTACTAAAATAAGAAGCGTCAAAGTTGTCAAGTACCCAAATTTAAGGAGTAGACACCTCCTCAAGAACTTCGTTAGCACGACAAAGACAACTCTGTCAATCAGAAACCCAGGACAAAGACCAAAGTTCTTTTCACAGGACATGTTCCATTTGCAGTCTCCTAACCCTTGGAAGTTTTGGCTGATTTTGAATGGCTCTTAATAAAGGTACCCTTGAGGAAACAAAGAAGGAGAAGGAGGAGGAGGAGGAGGAGGAGGAGGAGGAGGAGGAGGAGGAGAAGGAGAAGGAGAAGGAGAATTTATAAAGGAACAACCAAATCATTTTTCCAACACTTCACCAATATCCCAGACTCCCCCTCCCTGGTGAGCATGAGCAGAAGCCCAGGGAGAAGACAATCACCAGAATCAAGAGGGGAATAACACAGCTTTTTACTCCTATGTTAAAAGAGAAGGACTTAATCTTCCTTAAAAGTTCGGTTCAGAACGTCTCAAATTAAAAATATGCGATGAAACTGACCTGTCTGAAGCCAAAAGACATAATTTTTTCATTTCCCTGTGGCTATGTGCTTGTGCCACACACCGTGGTCTATTTCTTTTTGCCTGTGTGACTCAAAGTTAAGGAGAATGGGAGACAGACAACAAAGCCGAGAGGCGGCGGCCTGAAACCGGCTGCCGGCCCACCATTTGGCATGGTGAGTGTTGTTAGTTCCCTGTGGGTTAAGTGGCGATGAAAACTAGCCGAGCGCGAGAAGTCTTGCTGGTACCTTGCCTAAGAGCACCAAGCTGCAAGAGATTGTGTGGTAGGCTGCCAAAGGCAGGAGCTGGGAAGAGGGGAAGAATTTCAGCCAGAGTGAAATCTCTCCCATTAAAGAACTGTGCGGTGAGGAGGCCACTTACAGTTTGCCCTGAAAGAACTATCTGGCCCTACAAGGGAGCTGCCGTGTGGGCACCTGCCATACACAGGGCATCGGGAGGCAGCCAGGTCAGTGAGAAGCTCACTAACCACACACCAGCTATGTGACACCTAGTTGTCCTGTGTATATCTTCTATCCCTCCTGCTTCCTTTGAACCATAGCAGCTAAGAATGCATTTCTTTTACATACTGAGTTTCAATTTACGCTTTTGTTTTAAGAAAGAGTGCCATAGATACATTTTTAAAAACATGTTAAAAATTACCAGAATTAAGTGTCCGACTTCGGTTCAGGTCATGATATCACAGTTTGTGAGTTCGACCCCTCGTGGGGCTCCGTGCTGACAGCTCAGAGACTGGAGCCTGTTTCAGATTCTGTCTCTCTCTCTCTCTCTCTCTCAAAAATAAATAAACATTAACAAAAATTTTTAAATTACCAAATCAATTTTCTATAGCAGCTAGCTCCAAAATTATGCAATTCCATAGTTAGAAATCACAGAGATTTGAGGAAGACTTGTAAGAATTCACAATGCATACAGAGAAATAGGCATGACTGTAAGAAGGGGAGACTCACCTCAAATTTTCTTGCTGAAAATGACCTCCGCGTCCAGGCTTGCCTCCATACCTCAGTCACACATTATGTGTGCAGATGTGTACATCCATGCATATATATGTAGAATATATCTGCAATAGTATACAAATATATAATATATGTTGGGTGATGACTCCAAGAAGGGATAAACATTCAGCAAAAATGTTAGTTTTACTTTTCTTTACAAAAATTAATTTTAAAAATTAGTCATTTTTTATTTGCTGCTATGGGCTACAGAAGGATAACTGTTTCTCCTGCATAAAATGCAGGCTTATAGGAATTATAGAGATTTATGAAATAAAAGCTTTTGCTTCTAATACATATTTTAGCCACATCTTATTCACTGCTTTTCACATTTACATCTTAGCTTTGCAACAGCATTCTATGCATATATTTTGCAGATATTGAACATACAAGTAGGGAGAGATTTATAATAAAGGTGGACAAAGATATGTACAATCATAGAGTACAAATTAGGAAATTTTACAGTTTGAAGAGAGACAGATCTCTCATTCATTGCTTGGATTTAAAGAGTGCTACACAAATGTACTCCATTTTTACATTTGTACATCTTATTTGAATTGAGCTTTGTTCCATGTAATATTATAACAATATGTCAAACATAATTGACATAGTCACTTAAAAGTGTTCAGAAAGTCAGCCTATGGAATGGGAGAAAAATATTTACAAACCATATACCACATAAGGAGTTAATTTCCAAAATGTAAGAAACTTCTACAACTCAGCAAAAATCTAATAACTTGATTAAAAAATGGGTTAACAACTTGAATAGACATGTCTACAAAGAAGACATACAAATGTCCAAAAGGTATATGAAGAGTCTCAACATCACTAATGTCAGAGAAATTTAAATCAAAACCACAATAAGATATCACTTTACATTTGTTAGGATAGTTACTATCAAAAAAAAAAAAAAAGACAATTAGTGTTGACTAATTAAAGATGTGGAAAAATTGGAACCCTTGTACACTGTTGGTGGGGATACCAACACTGATATGGAAAATAGTATGGAGATACCTAAAAAAATTAAAAATAACACCACCAGGGGAACCTGGGTGGCTCAGTAGGTTGAGTGCCAACTTCAGCTCAGGTCATGATCTTGCAGTCCATGAGGTCAAGACCCGCATCAGGCTCCCTGCTCTCAGCACGGAGCCTGCTTCAGATCCTCTATCCCACTCTCTCTTTGTACCTCCCCTGTTCACTTTCTCTCTCTCTCAAAAAATAAAAAAAAAAATAAAAAATAGGTAAATAAAATCTACTCTGTGACATAAGTCTACTTTCGGGTATTCATTCAAAAGAACTAAAATCAGGATCTTGAAAAGCTACTAACTTTCCAATGCTCATTGCAACACAATTCAAAATAGTCAGGGTAGACAATCTAAAATATTTATTTGTGCATAAATGGATAGAGAAAATATGGTATTTACATACAATGAAATATTATTCAGCCTTAATAATGAAGGAAATTCTGCCCATATGTGACAACATGGATGAGTTGGAGGATGTTATGCTAAGTGTAACAAAAGTCACAAAAGTCACAGAAAGACAAGTAATGTGTGACTCCACTCACATGATGTATCCAAGTCAAATGCATAGAACCAGAGAGGAGGATGGTGGTTTCCAGGGGCTGGGAGAGAGGGAAACAGAGTTGCTATCAACAAACACAAAGTGACAATTACGCAGATTGAGGAAGTCCTAGAGATCTGCTGTACAGCATTATCCCTATAGTTAACAATACTGCATAGTACACTTAAAAATTTGAGAGAGTGTGGATGCCTGAGTAGCTCAGTCAGTTAAGTGTCTGGCTCTTGACTTTGGCTCAGGTCATGATTTCACAGTTCATGGGGGTGAGCACCGTGTCAGACTCTGCACTGACAGCACAGGGCCTTTTTGGGATTCTCTCTCAACCTGTCTCTATGCCCCTCCCTCATGCTCTCTCTCTCATTCTCTCTCTCACAAAATAAATAAGTAACCTTTAAAAAAAAATGAGAGAGTATATTACATTTTTACCCAAATAAAATGCCTTTTTAAAGAAGTGGTGGACACTTTTTAATATTATAAAATTTTGTAGCTTATAGTCTTTTGCATAAGCTTTTCGATGCCTGAAAGGATGTTCATATTCTACACATTAAAAAATAAACCATAAGAGATGTGGGAAAATAATTAATACTGACTGCCAACAGGAAGAAATGACACAGTATTTCACAAGCTAAAGAAACATCAATCACTAACGCAAGTAACTTCTCAACATAATATTTTCACTATATAGTCTAAATTAAGGGAGAAACATAAATCAACTACAAACAAATCATGAACTCTTTCTCATGGGCTGGTTTTACGAAGTGATATGAAGGTGATATAAAGTTCTGAAAATATTTTATGTATATTATGAGATTAAGCAAATAAATAATGTTTTGATACTGTTGGGAACCAGAAATTTCACTATAGAGAAAGGAAATATGAAGAAATACTGAAGTCAAGGCATGACCCTGAAAAATTTGGATTGCAATTGGAAATATCAATGTGAATTCATGATTTCTAATATCATGTGTATCTGTTCAATTCCTTTTGTGTACAGAGAAAAGCAGAGTGCTAAGGTTAAAAACAGAGACAAACAAAAACAAATTAAACACACACACACACACACACACACACACACACACACACACACAGAGTAAAAATACCTGTTGTCTCATTTCTACCATTTACCAGCTCTTTTACTATGACTGAGCCACTAACTTTTCAGAGCTGTAGTTTGTCATCTGTAAAACCGTAAGTCACAAATCTTTGAAAATACTTGGGTATTCCAATGCAATAACATATAATATACTACTATAAAGTAGATTAAGTCAAATGGAGGGTCCATCTCTTCTAAAACTTTTACCAGAATCTGTCAGCTCTGGCCATAGGGCCCTCTTGCTAATGAGCTGAGTTGTGGTCAATGATGAATTGGGGATGATACATCACTGTTGCACCAGTGGAGTTCAGCATGACTGATATCATAGCAGTACAGTGTGCAAAATCTAAACATTCTTAGCAGAGAATGGCAAATGAAACAACCCTTGGGAAAGTTTATACCAGTTTCAAAATTATGTTCTTAAATTCTTTGCCTGTTGTCCTCCTGTTAGGGCTTGAATGTTTGCATCCTTTCAAAATTCATATGTTGAATCCCTACCCCTAGTGGGATGGTATTAGCAGGTGGGTCTTTGGGAGATAAATAGATTTAGATCAAGTCTTGAGTTTCTTCATCATGGATTAATGCCTTTATAAGAAGAAATCAGGGAGCTCACTCTCTCTGCCATGTGAAGATATATCAAAAAGGCAGCTACCTACAAGCCGAGAAGAGGGTCCTCACCAGAACTCGACCGTGCTGGCATCCTGATCTTGGAATCCTTAGTCTCCACAACTGTGAGAAATATCTCTATTGTTTTAAGTCACCAGTCTATGGTATGTTGCTATAACAGCCAAAGCTGACTAAGAAAACGACTACAGAATTCATATACAATTTCTTTTTAACTCCATCTCCCATAAACTTGAAATAATTTTCTAAACACACTAATGATTTGCACAGTACAAAATCATACCTGGATAGTTCATTTGAAATGATAAACCATATAAATGTAAAGAATAACTTGGGGCGCCTGGGTGGCTCAATCGGTTAAGCGTCCGACTTCAGCTCAGGTCGTGATCTTGCAGTTCGTGTGTTTGAGCCCCACATCGGGCTCTGTGCTGACAGCTCAGGGTCTGGATCCTGCTTTGGATTCTGTGTCTCCCTTTCTCTCTGCCCCTCTCCCACACATGCTCTGTCTCTCTCTCAAAAATGAATAAACGGTAAAAACATTTAAAAAAATAAAATGAATAACTCTTTTTGTATAACTAGTTTTTAAATCAATAGTTGTTTTTTTTTAAATAATCCTTCCTTATGTTCCCAAAGATACAATTGGAAATATCTCTTCCATTATATAAGTCAAAAATAATGGGATCTCTTGACAAATTAATGGTACTTAGGAAATTTTACAATTTTTAAGTCAAAAGATTTTGTGGGTAAGTGAAATTGATTCTTTTTGAAATATTAATATCTATTTGCAGTTGCACTTATAAAATACTGACCTATTTCTTTCTCCACAAAAATAAGTGTGCTAATATTCCAGAGATAGGCCATATGCTATTGCTCTGGATCTCCTGTGGCTTTTGAGACATGAATTCTCACCCAGTGTTTCAGCAAACTGCCTTTTCAGTACTGCGCTAAATCAACCACTTGAGAAATAGTGTGATAACTATGGTAGTCACCATATAACCTTCACATGTAGAAAGTGCGATTCCATTTTATTATCACAATCCTTCTAACATTGAGGTGGTAAGTTGTTTTTTCTAAATAACTTCTTTCTGTTGGAGATGCCATCTGCAGTGAAGATTAAGGCTAAGATGCATTTTAGTGGCAGTTAAGAGAGGAGTGTGTGTGTGTGTGTGTGTGTGTGTGTGTGTGTGTGTGTTTCTTAGAGTAGCTACATCACATTTAGGATAAATAAAAATTTTGAAACATTTAGAATAATAGCATTAATTCTACATTTTTTTGACCATAAATTCATGCTAGGTGAGAAAAAAATAGAGCAAATAGACATTTATTTCATGATATCCAACTGCAGTAAGCTAAAAATACCTGAATATGTAGTGATATTATATTATGAAGGATATCCATTCTAATCAATAGAAATGTCTCAAAGTATTTCTATTTGACTGTATAGTGATTCAGAGAATTCCCTTGACATGTAATATTTTATTTCTTTTTTTATTCTCAAGTTCAGAGAGGTTTCCTATGACATATAGCCAGGCAAATACATATGGCCAGGCAAATGATGTAGCCACACAGAAGAGAGGCTCATTTTCTAGAAATATTATACCAGTGAGGCTCTGAAACTAGAACCATCATAAAAAAGAATGAAACACAGGGTTGAAAAAGGGTGTTAAGAGGAAATCTTAAGGGCGTCTGGGTGGCTTAGTTGGTTGGGCATCCAACTTCGCTCAGGTCATGATCTCACAGTTCATGAGTTTGAGCCCTGAGTCGGGTTCTGTGTTGACAGCTTGGAGCCTGGAATCTGCTTTGGATTCTGTGTCTCCTTCTCTCTCTGCTCTCCCTCTGCCACTGTGCTCTGTCTCTATCAAAAATAAATAAATGTAAAAAAAAATTAAATTAATGTGGTAAGAGGTAAGGGTCTTGGCTCATTTTTGTTTATATGGATATCTTACTTGAGTTGTATCATTTATTGAAAAGATCATCAAATCTCCACTTCACTGTACTGTTTTATGTTTGCTATAAAATGTTCAACACATTTATAAGCCTGGTATTATCACTTTTTGTCCGTATAAGCAAGCTGTGGATCATGAAGGTGAAAAAGGCATATAACCAGTAAGTAAAAAAGTTATCATTCCAAGATCTTTTGGCTGCCAAATTCATACTTTTCTACCTTGACTTATTTCTGCAGTTCTCTCCGTTTTACTTCAAAGATATAGAAGCATTTGTTAAATTAATAACTAAATCAGTAAAGACACTATATATATAAAAAATGTTTTTGAATGATCTGGAAAGAAATAGTGTTTCTGAGAACTAGTTTTGGCCATGGAATGGGGGCATATCAGAAATGAGTGAGTGAGTGCCCGAGTGTCGAAGAAGACAATGAAAATACACATTTCAAGATAAAGTGGAGAGGTTCTCTTGAGACTAAAGTGATATTTCAGTAATAAAATTTTATAGAGGTAGAGGCATTGTCCTAGATGGCAAGGAAGTTAAGAGTAGGGGTAAGATACCTTTTATGATGAATGGTCAGTAGTGGATGGGACAAGCACAATGTTCTTTTAATTGCAGCACAAACACACAAAAAAGTAAAGTCTAGTTAATATATCATTCTGTAATGTAGTCATAATATAGCACAAACCAGAAGTCTTTAGTACAGAACTGAACAAAGATTGCAAAAACACCTGTTGGAAAATGCTTGAACATACACTGAGAACCAGGATTCATTGGCTGTATTTGACTAACTGGCAACATTTTAATCATGATAAGATTTGTTGAAAAAGGATCCCGTCAGTTCACTGTGTGCACATGTCAGTGTTCAGTCTCTCCTTGTTTCGATGGGACTCTGGACCCAGAGAGGCTAAGAAGTCAGCTTCTCTACATTCCTCAGGATTATCTTCATCCCTGGTTCACTTCTTTGTTTCAAAAACTATCGCAAGGTTTTCCTGGCATCTCCCAGTGTTTGTAACCTTTGCATATTTTGCATTGATTTTTCAAAATTCACCTCAGGGACCAAGTTTTTAATCCATTGATTTTCATATATACATGTATAGATTTTTTTTCTGAATTCTTCACTAGATTCAGGGATTTTTTGCTGGATGTGCTAACACCAAAAACCACATGGTCAGTTTTTGTGGCACGGTAGCATTATACTCTGGGTCCGAGATTCTGATTCTGTATCCAGCACCTTTGGCAACATCAGCATTTTTCTCTGCTGTAATGATCAGAGTAATATTCTATTCTCTCACAGAAAGAACCCCTTCTGATTGGATTCTACATTGAGAGCACATTCCTTGTTGTGCAACTTGGCAGCAATTTTTGTGCAACATTTTGTTTGCTGCGAAATTCAGTTATATAGTTGACATCAATTAATGTTTATTGGCCAGGAGATAGATTTTCACATTCAGAAAACACATGCATTATTTTAATTTGTTTTTACAACTCCAAATCTCCTACCTTAATACTACTAATAATGGCAACAACAATTAAAAAAAAAGTGCTTTTCATAACATCTCAATGTGCAATGGGAAACTGCATTTGCGAAGTTTTATATTATTAAACCAATGCTCAGGGACGATTATGATTATGTGGTAAGCTCATCTCAATGCTCTAGTTTTTTATTGTCACCTTCTCTGAAGAACTCTAAGCACTAAAGGAGAAATGATCGGATACTAAGCGCGTATTGAGGAAAGGTAGTTCAGGCTAACAGAGTTGGGACTGCCCAGTGGGCTTGTGAAGCACACACTCAGGTAATAATGTTAGCGTTAAAGGAAATGAAAATGTCACGGTGAATGTGAAAGCAAACAGATGTCAGCTGGTGTGTAATGCTAATGGGAAAAATTAAAAAATAAAAGATCAATTCAAATGAGAGTAAACCTAAGTATTCCAAATGAAAATCCAATTAAAGGGATGCTTACTAGAGGTAAAACACACTCAATAGAAAGATAACTGCAAGTCCTTTCAGTTCTGGGAAAAAAAAGTGCTAACTTTAATGCTCACAACTTGGGGGCCAATGACTAGATTGAACTCCCTGGATATACACACACATAAAGAAACATAAATTACTGCATTGCGCTAACAAAGTTATACAGAGAACGTGCTTACCTTTCAAAGAATTTAGAATCATCGTTTGACCTCCTAATAATTCCAGACAATAATTAAGATTAACATAGAACAAAATAAAGAACACAATGTCATTCTTTCCATGCCAGACCACTCAAAATCAGGACCCAAATCTGCAAAGCCAGGCCAGTTTTCTTTCTTTTTTCTTCAGTGTAATAATGTATATTTGACCTCTGTATGCAATTACCACTTCGAAATTCAGATTTTACATTAGTTCACATCACCTAAAACCATGTATCTAGTTCCTGCTCTATCCACAAGTTTTTATACCCAAATTACAGACAATTGAAGGGAAATTAGGGAAATGCAGGACAAAAGAAAGTTGTTTGGCTTGAGGTAATATGAAAAGATGTGATCTAGATGTAAATGTCCCTATAAATGTGTAGAAATTTCCCTTTCTAACACAGAAATAAGAGTCAGAGGAAAAAGGCATTTTCTAGAAAATAATCTGCCTCAAAAATAGCAACTGACCCAGAAGGCTGTTTTCTGAGAATGAAAAGCCTGTCTGTGAAGGAGTATACGTTACTCAGTGAACCAGAACTATGCAAAGTCCTAGCAATAGCCACATTTCCAGAAATCAGGATTTCATATAGTTGCCTCCAAAAGCAGACACATTCTTCTTGTGTGACTTTGTATTTAGAAATACAAGATGACTTGTTATAAGAGATAATAATAACTAGTTAGAATGTGGGGGAAGACAATCCTATCTTATTCTGCTACCTAAATTTCCAGCTTTATGAGGTCTAGATAGGAATACTTATTAATTGACCAATCCTGGAGTTCAAATGGCTATATACCTAAGAAATATTTTAAAAATGCCAAGAAAGAAAATAACAATACAGAGAAAAACTATATAATAAATGGCTGAAATTTAGTGTTCACTTTCCCAATTACTTTGGTCAGAAAATGGGTCACTAAAGCCTTAAAGTGCACCTGGAAATGTGGCTTTCTGTGTCCACGCCCCAATATACTTGTGAGGCTCTTAATTCTCACATACAGGTTAGCCTCTTCTCCAGAGGCTAACTTTATTCCAGAACATCACTGACAAATAAATGGAATCTAGAAAGGATGATTTATTCTATTCCCCTATGAGGAAATCTGAGTTCTACATAGGGTATGTAACCGATAAAAAGTTACACAGCTAGTTAATGGTCAGACTCACACCAGAATACTGAATTTGTGTAAATACATTGCTTTTAATATACTTTTGGCTTTAAAATGTGTATATATGGCTCTCAGCTCCTTTTTGTTATCACGTTATTTATTCGGTCTCTCAATTTTAGCAATTCTTATGTATTTATTCATGACAAACACTTGCTTGGGGCTGTCTGCATGGTTGGAAAGTAATGAGAAATCAGGTCGATAATTAATCAGATTTTCTCTTTACTCATTGGAAAACATAGATTTAATTGCATGTAGTTATCTTATGAGCAGTTTTAGTTTGCTTAAGATTCTGCACATATATGTACAGCATTTGAAATTGAAACAGTAAGGTTTATAAAGGTCAAATTGTAGTTCGTAAAAGCACTTCAATTTTCTTTATGTATATTTTCATACATTTGCGTATTTATGCTAATTGGTTCCTAAAATATTTTATTTATGTAAGAAACCATGACCTGGATATATGCAATGGCACAATATTTATATTGAATTATGAAATGTCATTAAGAATATGGGTTCTAGAGGTTTTAACAGCTCTTAATGGCTGTGACATCATGAATGGGCTGACTTTACCTCTTAGTTTTCTCATTTTTCAAATGAGAAATAGTATCTCCATTGTCAGATTGTTATATATATTAAATATATATATACATATATATATATATATATACATATATATAGCACTTAGAATAGTGACAGGAACGATAAACTCTACAAAGTTGTTGGCTATTAATTATTATCACCATTAATAAGATTTTAGACTTTAAGACTGATATTCTAGGCCTATTAATCATTATGTATTTTATTTTTATATTTATTTTACATTTCTCTCTCACTATTAACATAGTATTTCGCTATACCAACTTCATATTATGTAATTTTATACCCCATTTGGAATATTACAGACTGTACCTAAAAACAAAATAAATCCTCTAACATCAAAAATACAGAAAATAGTGGTCCAGAGAACAGTGTAGCACCTGGCACATGCAAAAGTATCAACAGTCAACTGGAAGGATGGACTTTGGCCTAAAACATATCAAGAGATATCACATAAACTCTACAATAATCTTATTTGAACTAATGGAAGTAGGCTCTGAAAAACAAAATCTTGGGGTTTTTTTTGTTTTGTTTTGTTTTTTGTTTGCTTTCTTTTTTTTCTTTTCTTTTCTTTTCTTTTTTTGGAAATCTTAGCTCTTACCTGGAAATTTGGGAATTTATACCAAGGGCAAATAAAATTTCTTATACTATTAAACTTACACAATACAAATTTCCATATTGAAAGGAGCAATTTGCTTTAGGCTGAGGGATTTAAAATAAAAACACGAAAAAAAAAAAAAATAAAATAAAATAAAAACACGATTCACAAATTTTACTATTGTCTCTCTTTTTTTGTTATTATATGTATGTTAGTTAACTTTAATTATTGGCTTTACTGTGCACTTAAAAATCATGAAAACCGATGGGCTTGATTTCTATTCACCTTACAAATAGATTTAAGCACGAGCAAATAAGTGTTATCACTACAAGGATAACTTGGCACATTTTCCATTATGGAGAAGATTCAAACACAAGTAAACAAGTCAAGCAGATAAAAACTAAAAGTCTAAGGGGCGCCTGGGTGGCTCAGTCGGTTAAGCGACCAACTTCGGCTCAGGTCATGATCTCCCGCTCTGTGAGTTCCAGCCCCGCGTCGGGCTCTGTGCTGACAGCTCAGAGCCTAGAGCCTGCTTCAGATCCTGTGTCTCCCTCTCTCTGGCCCTCCCCCGTTCATGCTCTGTCTCTCTGTCTCAAAAATAAATAAACGTTAAAAAAATTTTTTTTTTTTAAACTAAAAGGCTTGGAGCACCAACGTGGCTCAATAGGTTAAGCATCCAACTCTTGAATTCAGCTCAGGTCATGATCTGGTCATTCATGAGTACAAGCCTCAAGTTGGCTTTGCACTGACAGCACTGAGACTGCTTGGGGTTCTCTCTCTTCCTCTCTCTCTGACCTTCACCAGACCTCTCTCTCTCTCTCTCAATCTGTCTCTCTCAAAATAAATAAATAAATAAATAAATAAACAAATAAACAAATAAACAAACAAACAAATAAAAGAAATAAATAATCTTAAAAGGAAACTAAGAGACTAAAAATTATATGTAAATTGGTAAATATAATTAATAAGTTTTACTACTTCACATAGGTAGAAACATGCATAGCAATTATGTAACGTATTTTTTCTTCAACACTGACGGATAATTTCTTCAAAGTTATAGGAACCAAGATATGGAGTAATTTCTAAACAATTAGCATAACAAAGACCACAGACTAGGATCACAAAGCAATGAAGTTCCATATCAATAACAATAACAGCAAAATTAATAATCCAATATATTTAAAACTATAAAACACAATTACCTATGGGTCAAATAAGTAATAGGAAAATTAAAGTGATTTGGAATTACCAAAAATGGTGAATACACAGCAAATCAAATCTTTTATGATGCAGATAAATTAGCAATTGAAGGAAAACATAGGGCCTTAAATGTCAGAAGAAAATACACGCTGAAGTTAAATTCAGCCAAATGTTCAGCTGAAGGGACATCCAAGAAAAGTAGAACCGAGATAATTATTATAATAGCAGGAATTAATGAAATGGAAAGCAAAGAACAAGCAAAAATCAACCAGAATGAAAAATATGTTATTTTAAGTCTAGTAAAATTTTAAACTAACAAGAATAATCAAGCAAAGACATAGAATGCACATATAAACAATAGTATGAATTAAAGTGGGATACGACTATATAATAAAAAATACAAAAAATAATATGGGAATGCTATAAAATACTTTGTCTTAACATATTTAAAAATCTAGACAAACATAATTTTAAAATGACTCCACACACACACACACACACACACACACACACACAAACTAGAAAACATAAACATCCCATAATCATGAAAAGATAAACAACTTAAAATCTTTACAAAAGGAAACACTGTCCTCAGTCATACTTTAAAGGAGGCAACTATTCCAATTTTATAGAAACCTTTGCAGAAACCAGAAAATTTCAATTTAGTAGGCTTATCTTGATCCTCAACAGAAAAATATAATACAAAAAAGTTTAAGATAGAGGACAATTTTACTTAAGAACAAAGATAAAAACACCACCCAGAAAATTGCACACTGTATCCAGGTTTATTAAAATATACCCTAAATGAAATGAATTTATTAGAACACTGCAAGGTTGGTTCAATTGTAGAAAATGTGAGGTTCTTTTGTTTTGTTTGTTTATTTCAGTAAGTTTCACGCCCAGTGCAGAGCTTGACCTCTCAACCCTGAGATCAAGACCTGAGCAGAGATCAAGAGTCTGACACTTAACTAAGCCACCCAGGTGCCTCAACAATACAAAATGTCTTAAAATATTGTGCCAGACAGTATTATTTTTTCTGCATATTTATTGCCATCATTTGGAAAAGAATCATACTTTCCCATATCATATATGTCAGCCCGAGACATGTAGTTTGTTTTAGATGATGAACTGTAAATGCAGTGTTAGGCAAAAACTTCAAGAGGCAGCCTGGCCTTACCCATGATTATGTTTCTTTTACCAAACCAACAGTGTTCCACATGGAAGCTGTTCCATCAGTAGATTTGGGTTGAAGACAACATGAGATACAACTGCAGCAAATCTGAGATAAACACTTAGCATGAGCAAGAAATAAACCTTTGTTAAGTTACTGAGTTCTGTGGTTATTTCTTTTTGCAGTTTAACCTATCCTGACTATTTTAGTAATTTACCACATTAACAAGTTAAAAGTGAAAATTTCAGTGAACACCCAATTATCCTGTAAAAGCTTGCAATAAAATTCAATACTCATTAATTATAGGAAAAAAAATGACAATAAAATAAAATAAAAAGAAGCATCCCCATCCTAACTAAAGGGAACCTACCAACAAACAATAGAAAAAAATAATGGTAAAAATGTTAGAAATGTTCTGTTTAACACTGGGAACAAGACAAGTATGCTTATTATATAATATATGTTTATATACAAATATATTACTTATTTTATTAGTGTTCTAGCTGTCACAAAAGTCAAAGAAACAAAAATAAGATATCTAAGTATTGGAAAAAAAAGTATAACAATATTTTCAGTGATATGGTTCCTTCCATAGAAAATCCTAAATACTCTACAAATAACGTGTCAATTAATATGAGAGCTTACAAGAAGACAAGTGATATAAAAATTGACTGCATGCTATAGGCCAGTGAAAAGAGAACGTATTTAAATGAAATGTACAATGTAATAGCATAATCTTGTGAAATCATCCAAGAATGATGCTTAAGAAATGGTGTAAGACATTTTTAAAGATAGTTATAGAACTCTACTGAAAGCCACTTTTAAAGACCTGTGCAAAACAGAAACACACCATGTTCATGGCTATAATAAATAGGCCAGTTTTTTAAACATTGACTTATAAGTAAAATTCAATTCCTATTAAAATTCTATTATCTGTGTGGGACTTGCTAAGACTGATCTAAAATTTATATGGCAAAGCAAAGGGCTCAGAATATACAAAATATTCATGAAAAATGGCACATTGGAGAGACTTGCCTACAAAATGTGAAGGTTTGTTATAATGCTGCAGTAATTCAGAGAATATGTTATTGATATAAGGATAAAAAAGAGATAAACTGAACATTGCAGTGAGCACAGAAATATTTCTGCATATGTATGAATACTTCATTTGTTACAGAGGCCACAATGCAGTTCAGTGAGAAAGGAATATCATTTTCTCCAACTAGTGCTCTCTAGTCATTGATTAGACTTTCCCAAAATCAACAAAGTTGCTCCATATTTCACACAAAAAACAAAAATTCAACTTCAGGTAAGTTGAACACTTACATGAGAAAGAAGAAAATAAAACATTCAGGAATTTTATCTAGTGATATACTTAAGGCTCTAGAAAATGCCTGGCACACAATTGGTGCTCAATAAATTATATGAACAAATATGGGGCCATATGAAATCAGAGTAAGGAAAGATTTCAGGAAACACTTGTGTCTGTAATAAACAGTAAAGGAAATGATTGATAAATTTTGATAATTTAAAGTAAAAATTTCCCTTCATCAGAAGCCACTATTAAAAAGTATAAAAACATAAGCTATGAACTGGAAGAAGATATTTACATTAAATACACATTAAAATATTAGTATTTAGAATATATAAAGAACACTGACAAATTAACAAGAAAATGACAAAAAAACTCAATTTAAAAAATAAACAAAAGATGAATAAGCATGCTGGTGAAGAGACAATATAAATCACCATTTAACATATGAACAGAAGCTAAGACAGTTCTATTAGTATTTTATTTTGTTAGCTAGGGGTAGAATCGTGGATGTTTAACATTAATCATTACATTTCATTTACCTTACATATAAACATCTACATGTATATAGACATAATCTTTTGAAGTCTGAGATATAATGAAAAAAGATAGTAACATTAATAATACAAAGCAATGTCTGAGTAAGAATTCTTAAAAATTTACTGTCAACTAGTAATAATAGCATTAAAGTAAATGATAGTTACAATTCATTGAGTGCTTTTATTTATCTTACATTGACCTGATAACTTCACATCTCTTTTTCACTTTTTACATAATTCTTGCATATATGTTAAATAGGCCATTTTCCCTAGCTAACCAAATGGAGATTTTAATAGGTAGATTCTGTTAAACCATGAGCATAATATAAGGATTAAGAAATACACCTTGCTCCAGTGTTTTGGGCTCCATGTAAATACAAATAAAAACGAATGGTGATAGACATTACTTTGGTGAATCTCAAAGACTTTTCTCCACACATGCTATTCAGTATGCATCAAATATCCAGGGATCCATGGGCGCATTCATGACCAGAGTGAATCATTAAAGTAATGCTTCCACATATTGATCCTGATTACTTCTCTCTTCATGACTGGTGGTTTGTTATTCATTCATTAATAACCAGATGAAATCTGAATTGTGTGGAGTGGATGAACTAACCACAACCATTCTTTCATCTATTCAATATTGAAAGTCTACTAAAAGATCAGAATCTGTTGAAAAACACAGCAAGCTCTCCTGAACTTTACATTTAATTACACTGAGCAAGTATGCATCTTTTTAATGTTACCAAGATATTCTTCTCCAGCTGATATTTCTTTCTATAATAAATTTTGTCAGGACCAATTTCAGACATTGAACAAACATTCCAAGAAGGTAAAGTGCAAGGAAAAAATAATTAGGTCAAAAGATCTGCTTTAGTACAGCTCATTTGCTCAACCAAAACTCATGATACCACAGTGCTTTTTTCTTTTTTTTTTTTTTTTTTTTACTTCCAAGTCCCTGGATATTTATTCAGGATTCTTTCCTCGGCCCCCTCACAGCAAACACTTCTTCAGTCAATCCCTTCCCGAGTCCTTCTGTAGAACTTTTTGCCTGTTTCACATAGCCATATTTGCTGGGGCTTTTGTTTTTGTTTTTGTTTTTGTTTTATTTGTCTAAATTACAATTCAGTCTAGATTATTGACCAGTTTCTGTTCTCACTTAACTTTTACATTGCTGAATACTGTAAAGTATATATAATGACGGACAGTTAACATACTTCCAGGGAGGGAGCCCATCAGCCAGCAGGGTGAATTTCAGCCACATGTGCCTGTAATATGGCAGGTGTCAAGGTCTGTTGCTAGGCAGGTTGAATGCATACTTTCTGCCTACACACAGCACTTGAATCTCATCTGAGCTAGTAGCACCATTTCTGGAACCCTGAAAACTAGATATACCAAACAGTTTATCTGCACTGTCTGTGTTTTGTACAGCAGATGGCTGGCTGGTTGTTTTTACATATAATAAGTGGAAGCAGCACATATCTATAAATAAATAGTACATTAAGCACTCTTTTGCCAAGTACTGTACAGAGTTGTTGTTTTTTTTTTAATTCAAATATGGAAGTAGATCCTGTCACAGGTTTTCTGTTATGAATGCAAATTTAAGGCATAATTATATTCAGGGTAAAATAGGATGATTAGGACAAGGACTCATGTCTGCTGTTTCATCTTCAGCACTAAGCTGCCTTTGTGTCCTTTGTTAGAGGACTGAGAGATTTGTTCAGCTAAAAGGAATGAACCTCACAAGGTCATTTTGTTAATTTCACCGCATAAAATGATCAGATCTATAGGAATAAATAATGGGTGCTGTTCTCACATGTTGATAAATGTCCATGATAATCTGTTACAGTGACTAAGTAGCCTCAGGTCGATGTCTATACTTCCCAGACTGCTTAAAGACTTTCCTATGAAATGCTGCGGTGGGAGGGAGCTCAAAAGATCAGAGATGCAGACAATAAATTATAACCCAAATGCTTCTTCCTTCAGATAAGATTTTTGATCTGTCAAGAAATTATAACAGAAGCTAAAATATTCATTGAACTGATGTAAGACTTCCAACAAACTGTTTTTCTCACCAATAATTATTTATATTCCACAAATTCTGAAAAGGTGATACATACTGAGAAAGCCTCTTACACACAGAAGTTACCCACCCACATTTTCCACACGCTTATAAGTTAGCACTTATATTTAGAATTGCTTCCTAAGCAGGCCTCCTATGCTCAAGCTACAGGCAATATTCAAATACTCAAATAAATATTAGCATCAGTGTGTGTGTTCTATGCATTCTCAATGGGTTGGTTAGAAAAAAATTTAAATGTAAAATAGCTAGCTAGTGAGTAAAATGTAACAATGAGTAAGCTGATGGCAATCATGATTAAATTTGTAGAGAAGGCAAATATTTTTGAAGTAATATAAAAAAAAAAGTAAGGTTTATTGGAAGAATAGTAAAAAGGTTTATTTTAAGGACAGTTAACTGTTCCATCGTTAATTGTGTCAGTCTGTGATTTGGCTGACCAGGAAATCTGCCAGTTATTCTTCTTTTTTTATGTTTAATTTATTTATTTAGAAAGAAAGAACGTGCAGGGGAGAGGGGCAGAGGAAGAGAGAGACAGAATACCAAGCAGGCTCCACACTGGGCACCAAGCCCGATGGGGGCTTGGACCCACGAATCATGAGATGGTGACCTGGGCAGAAATCAAGAGTTCAGTGCTCAACCAACTGAGCCACCCAGGTATTCCCACCAGTTGTTCTTAATAGAGTAAATACTAAATTAATATTTTTGGAGGGTAAAAAAAAGAAGAAAAAACACAACAGACACAAGAAATACTGTGATTACTTCTCAGTGTTTTTTGTTGTTGTTTTTTTTCATTCCCAAAGGCAATGGCTCATACTTGGTGAGAACTAGGGATGTATACATAATAAAACTTTCCATAACACAAGTGAAAAAATTGAAAACTAGAGCTTTCCACATCGATGAAGGAAACTAAGCATTTGGAGGTAGGAGAACTATGCTGGACAGTGTTTCTATTTAATTTGTACAGCTGTATCGGTGCCAAATCTATTCCATGTATTTCTTCATTTTCCCCACCCACAGGATATTTGCACATGCTGTTATTTCTGGCCCCGATACTCTGCTGTTGCAGATCACTGTATTCTCACTATCAATTGCATTTTAAGTCTGTGTTCAGTTATTTTTAAATTAATAACTACACTCTAATTACTGGCCCCCAACAAATTCTCAGATAGAATCTCTGCCCCAAGAAGCTTAGAAAGTGAGATGCTTGAAGTGAACTTCCAAGAAGATTGCTTTTTTAGACCGTTGAAACAATCTTAGCACTTACTCAGATTTTTGGTTTGTCACTCTGTTAAAAGCACTTAATAAGATTCTTCATGTGCAAGGCACCCTTCTGGGCATAAAAGAAAAACGAGCTAGTCTATTTCCCCAGCCCATGCCATTACACTATCTCTAGTGGAATCGTTTCTGGAGGCAGGAAACAGAATCAAAGCAGACAGTGTCTTGTACAATCTCCCCATGAGTGGGAAGGATGGCAGCAAAAGATATGGCGCCTTCTCTGCTTTGCAGCAAAGCTCCACTATTGGATTTTAGGATCAGTTTAGAAGCAACTAAGAGACCCATCCTGTTAATTCCTTGTGTTTTATAAATGGAAATTAAATAGAATTCACCCATGACAAATATGAAGGGAGAAAAAACCCCACAATTTTACAATCAAAGTCTACAGTCTATTTTTCCAGGGGTAAAAAAAGTAATGTTAACAGAATTCTGGATAGTAAAAACTACATTTCTTCCTGTTCACTGTGAAAAAAATGAATTAAATGGTGATAATAAATAAATTTGAAATAAATATTTCAAAGAGATGAGAATATCAAAACTAATTTAAGTGTTAAAATTCCGTTTCTTAATTTGTAAATCACAGGTAATAGTTAAAATAATAATATTAATATCTTTATATCAATAAATGAAATAATGAAAGTGCTATGGTAGAAAAAATCACAAAATGAGATTTTTAAAAATGTGAATCATTATTAGCATGGTGATTAAGTGCAGACTCTGGAGCCTGATTCCTGGTTTGAATTCTGCCACCTCTGTGACCTTTGGGGGTTGCTTAAAATCTCTATGCCTCTGTAAGAGGGGGAGAATATTAAAAGGGCTAACTCATGAAACTTGTTTTGAAGAACATTCACACTCACTAGAGGGAAACTATTAAAATTATGGAAATGGTCTTTATTATTAACCACAGAGTAGTAAAAGAGTTGTCTGAATAATATTGTCTGATCCTTTATTGTGTCTCATTTCCTTCCTCTTCTTTAAATCATTTAAACTTACCCTGTGGCTTCCCAGATAAAGCTGATACTTCTGAGTATGCTGCCCTGTGAAGAATGTCATGAGCCTACTGCCACTTGAAGCTCTCAGATGACCCAGTCACAGTCTATCTTGCTCCAAGTCTTTGCTCACTCATTTTTATTTCTGTCCTTGATGTCCTTTGTTCACCATTCCCGCTCCTCTTCACCTAACTCCATCACGGTCCCAGGTAGCACCTTCTTAATGTTTTCTGAGCACTATACTGAGATCATCTCTTTGGTAGGCTGGGTCTTCCACTGGAACAAAAGAAGCTTGAGGGCAGGGGTTATGTTTCATTTTTTACTCTTGTGCCCCCCTGAAACTTGCCCACTAACTTCATTTTGTAAATGTTTTATAAGTGTTTGATAAATGAATAATCAGGATTATCAACTGATATAAATACACCGGAAATTAATCTTATCTTTTTTGAGAGACTCTCCGCCGTGTCTAGACCAATGGTTTTTAAGCTTGGGAGCACATAGAACCTCAACAGAACTTTAAAAAACAAACCAACAAACAAACCAACAAACAAAACAATGCTCAGAACCTATTATTTTAATAATCAGGTCTAGGTGGTTCTGTTGACACACCTTCACTGAGAACCCTGGCCTAGAAAAACGTATTTCCAGTATTTGGTTCATAAGAATATTTTTACATAAAATCTAAAATCCTCTAATTCTAATTCCCCACCCTTGGTGGTATACTTTTAAGAGTTTTTAACTAATGCATATTTAGGAGTCTGTGAAGTTTTAGATGCTATTAATTAATTTTCCAATAATTTTCTGTGGCTTTATTACCCTATAATCATAGAAGTTATTTTTTGTTTCCATCAGGTAACCTAGATGAGTGGAGCACAACTGTGCCTTCGGGGTTTTATTTAGCTGCAGAATTAGGTTGTTAAGATGTCAGTCCTTAAATGTCCTAACTTCCATTTGGGTCAAGGTAAAAAAAAAAAGTCCTGGGTGAATAATAAATTTGAAAATTAATGTAAAATTTTCCTCTCTTCAGTATTCTGTATGCATCCAAAATTCCCAGTTAAGCCTCCAGTCACTGAAACTTTTTACTGGTATCTTCCAAGTTCAAACAAGTGCTCTTTTTTAAAAAGTCTTGCTTATTATTTAAATTTTGGTCTACGTTTAAACAGTCACCAAAAATGTTATAGTTGATTATATCCTCTCCATTAATTAAAGTGAGGACAGTACAGGTGAAGGTGGAGTTTCTTATGCATAATTTCATGGTTTATCAGGGTCAAAGTCAGAAAGGTCAGCTAGATCATTAATTATGTTTATGTTATAACAATATTTTATGTCATACAAATATTTAATTCAACATAGCAGTGTTTATTTTCAATCCCTGAGATATGAAAGATATTGAAGCCATAGACCTTGATTTTAATCTATTTTAAATACTATACCTATTTCATTTAATTATTTTTTATTAAGGTATAATTGAAAACAACAATATATAAGTTTCAGGTGTACAACATAAAAATTCATAATTTGTATAGATTGCAAAGGATCACCATAGTAAGTCTATTTAATATCTATTACCACACGTGGTTATAAAATTTCATTCTTGCGATGAGAACTTTTAAGATTTATTATCTTAGCAACGTTCAAATATTCAGTACAGTGTTATTAATTATACTGTATATATTTTAAGAGATAATTCTCCATGTCAATAGTGTGATATGAAAATATTGTTATGAGTATAAATCTTCTATCTTGAAGGTTTTAATTCTCATGTGATTACTGTTTGTAAAAAAAAAAAAAGCTTGAATGTCTTAAGATATAAAACCAATGTAGTTGTTTTAGTAGCTAAATTTCCTTTGCATTTGGAATCTGTCCCTTTATTGATCAGCATCCAACTTTCCTGTTTTCCATACTCAATTGCAAAGTTGAAGCTAAATTTACTTTTTTAGCATGTCTCAAAACTTGGGTGGATGATGTAAATATTTATAAATGAATTGTAATAATCTAGTTTATATTGTCAAAATGAAATTTTCTGAAGGTATACCAGAAAAACTTTGGGATCAGAGGTCTGAGAAAACTGGAAAAGTGAAAAGATATATTAAGTGACTCCCACAGCTTTAGTGTTTCAGCGGTAAAGCAATACTTTCAACTTAAATACCTTATGTGTATATGTATAAGTTACTGTCAAAGTGTCTCCTGGGTTTGAGTACTATTGCTATTGTACCCAATAATTGACATAATAATTGATATAATCATACAATAATTGATATCATGTGAAACTTATTTTAATTATGTTTTCTTTACTTTGTATAATATTAAAGAACTTTTCTCTATATAATGTTAACATCGAACAGTTGGTAAAGGCTGACCTAAACACATTTTGCTCATAGGCTCCAGAGTCTGTGCTAGGTACCAACTTGTGTTTCAGAACTGCATGACTGAGCTCAGAAAACTTGAACTTACCTAAAAGTATCATTTTGCTGTATTCTCGTAATATAATGTACATTTAAACCACCTCAGTGTCTTGTTAAAATATAGATTCTGATCCAGGAAGCCTGAAGTGTAGATGTGATTCTTCAATTCTAATAAAGTCAAGTGATATCAGTATTGTAGGTCCATAGACCACCCTTTGAGTAGCAAGGAGTTCTTCAATTTCTGGGTCTTTCAATTCCAATGTCCCATTACATAGATGAACAGGTTGGGTTTTTTTGGTTTGTTTGTTTTAAAGGTGGTAACTTTGTTGATAAGCAGACCACATTTAAATTGAATTAAATTAAATTCTGTGCATCATTTTTATGATTTCCATCTTTTAAGAAGACTTCTTTAGAAAATCCTTAAAGTAATGAAGGATGAAGAAGATAATTACCATTTACATATATAGTAAAATATTGGTTTGCAAGCATAATTCGTTCCAGAAACATGCTTGTAATCCAAAGCACTTGTATATTCCCCATTGGAATTAATGCAAAGCAAATTTCCCCGTAGGAAATAATGGAAACTCAGATGATTCGTTTCACAACAGAAAATGTTCATTTAAAAATGATTATAATACTGTAATATAATACGAAATAATAAAGAAAATACAAATTTAAAGAAAAATAAATTAACCCGTGCTTACCTTTGAAAACCTTCGTGACTGGTGTGAGGGAGACAAGAGAGAGGAAGCTTATTGTGTAGGACGACTTTCACTATCACTAGCAGAATCACTGCTATCTATTGGCTCAGTGGAATCTTTTTCTTTCCATGCAACTATTAAGAAACCTATAAGGAACCCATCCAATGACCCTTTTCTTTCCTTTTGATGATTTCGTAGAAATGTGAAATTGCATTGCTAATCACCCACAGTCCTGCAACGAGACAGAGAGAGAGAGAGACAGAGAGAGAGAGAGAGAGAGAGAGAGAGAGAGAATATAGTATATTACTTGGCCTTTAAGACAAAGGAAATCATGTCATTTGCAACAACATGGATGAAACTGGAAAGCAGTATGCTAAGTGAAATAAACAAGACACAGAAAGACAAATACAGCATTATTTCACTTATATGTGGAATCTAATATATATAGCCAAACTCACGGAAGCAGACAGTAGAATGGTGGTTGCCGAGGTAGTGGGAAGATGCCAATGGGGAGATGTTGGTCAAAAGATACAAAGGTTCAGTATGCAAGATAAATAAGTTTTTATCATCTAATGTGCAGCATGATGAGTAAATTTAACAATAGTGTATTGTGTACTTGAAATTTGCTAAGAGGGTTGATTCTGAGTTCTCAGCAAACACACAATATAAGAAAATTGTAACTATGCGAGGTGATGGATATGCTAATTAGCTTGTGATCATTTCACCATGTATATGTATATCAAAACATCAAGTTGTACACCTTAAATATACACAATTCTTATTTGTTAATTATACCTCAATTTAACAAGTGGCTTATTTAGCACCCACGTGGTGCAAAAGTACACTCATTCTTTAAGTCAAATCCGAGTTTTACAGTTAGAAGAAAATTATACACATAGCCTTCTGATAGTATTTGGTGAAAAAATAGAAAATTATACTGTTATATAATTAATGCATTTGTTTTACAGACAAAATACCAAAATAATTTTGCAGGATATATATTTTTCATAAATATATTTTGCATAAAATTTGATATAAAATATATATAATATTTTTTCATTCATTCGATTGACAGACATTTAGATCATCTCCATATCTTGGCTATTGTGAACAATGCTGCAGTGAACATGGGAGTGCAGACATCCTTTGACATCCACACATTTACAGCTCACTAGTCTTCTGAGAATATATAATAGGAAAGGATAATCTTCAATAAATGGTGTCGAGAAAATCGGATATCTAAATACAGAATAATAAAATTGGACCCTTATCTCACACTGTAAACCAACTCAAAATTGGATGAAAAACTTAAATATAAGAGTTGAAACTGTAAAACTACTATAAGAAAACAGGGAAAGGTTCCTTGACATTGTTCTTGGCAATAATTTTTTTGGATATAACATCAAATACACACAACAAAAGTAGAAAGATACATACAATAGGATTGCATCAAACTAAATATCTTCTTTAAAATCTTTTAACTTTTTTTTATTTTTGAGAGAGAGGGAGAGAGAGAGCATGTGCAGGGGAGGGGCAGAGATAGAGGGAGACACAGAATCTGAAGCAGGCTCCAGGCTCTGAGCTGTCAGCACAGAGCCTGATGTGGGTCTTGAATCGGTAAGTCGTGAGATCATGATCTGAGCCGAAGTCATGCGCTTAACTGAGTCATCCAGGTGCCCCCAAACTAAATATCTTCTTCACAGCAAAGGTAACTATCCATTCTTACAGAATAGGGGAAAATTCTTGCAAACCACATATCTGATAAGGGATTAAATATCCAAAATATACAAGGAACTTATACAACTTAACATGAGAAACACATGCAACCTACTTAAAAAATGGAGAGAGAACCTCAATAGACATTTCTCAAGAGAAGACAAACAGATGGCCAGCAGATATATGAAAAGGTGTTCAACATTGTCAATCATCAGGGAAATGTGTATTAAGATTACAATGCGATATTACCTCACACCTGTTAGAATAGCATGAATATAAATTGGTATAGCCATTATGGAAAACAGTATAAGGGTTTCTCAGAAAATTAAAAATAAAGGGCTCCTGGGTGGCTCAGCTGGTTAAGTGTCCAACTCTTGATTTCAGCTCAGGTCATGATCTCATGATTTGTGAGATAGAGCCCCTCTTAGGGCTTTGCACTGATAGGGTGAGCCCACTTGGGACTCCCTCTCTCTCTCCCTCTCTCTCTGCCCCTCCCCTACATGAGCACTCTTTCTCTCTCTCTCTCACTCTCTCTCTCTCTCTCTGTCTCTCTCTCTATCTCTCTCAAAATAAATAAATACAATTAAAAAGAAAAACAAAAAAGTTTAAAAAAAAGAAATTAAAAATAGAACTACCTTGTGATACAGCAATCTTACTTTAGGGGTACTTATCCAAAGGAAATACCAAGGTACTTTTAACATCTGTATTTATTTTCCTCATTCTGTTTTAATTAAGGATAATGCCATGAAATAAACTTTAAAAATCATTTACATAATAAATGTTTAAATGTTTATTATTTCATATATTTGTTCTCATGTGTTTTCCAAAAACTAATGTATTGATGGGTTTGCAATTCCCTCATTGCCTTAATTTTGTTGTTTTCCACTTGAGTGTGCTGAGTACTTTTACCCTCTTTCTTTTTGTCATATGTTTTCATGATAGTACTACTGTTTTAGGAAGATTTACCAAGTAATTACATGAACTTGAATTGATAGGGAAACAAGCAGTAAAACAGTAACCCAAATATGTAAGAAAAATAATTTATCTCTAATTACATTTATCTTGATTTGCCAGGAATTGTAGGTCAAGAAATAATATTTTTATATTAAAGTTATTTGATAGGTAGGATCAAAATTTAATAAGATTTAAATGATTTTATTGGTAACAAATGGGAATATATTTTGAACATCATTTAAAGATTTATCAACACATATATAAGCAATGAAAGAATAATTATTTAGAATAGAAATGTGAAGTATTTAGAATAGAAATATAAATGCAGTGGAAACAGACTCTGGAGTAACGAGAAATATTTAGATTCAGAACAAAATTTAGAAATAGACTATCTTCAAATAATAAAATGAATATGTTTATATGACCCCTGGAACCTACATTTGGAAAAAAAATAGTAAAATTATAGCTCTGTAGCACGTGTGTGTGTGTGTGTGTGTGTGCGTGTGTGTGTGCATGTATGTGTCATAGGAGGTGGGAATGGGATGGAAATCTCTTGGTCACCCCGAGAAAGAAAGAAAGAAGGAAAGAAAGAAAGAAAGAAAGAAAGAAAGAAAGAAAGAAAGAAGGAAAGAAAGAAAAAGAAAGGAAGGAAGAAAGGAAAGGAAGGAAGGAAGAACCTTTCACAGACTGTCCCCTGCATATCTAGGTTGAGTGGAGGTAAGACAAAGGCATCTTTCTAGACTATTAAAGATATAAAAAAGTGCTTATTATCCCCAAATCTCTTGGGGAAATGCACATATTTCCCTTGCTTAAGCTGTTTGAAATAGATCAATATCATATTGAAAAGAACCAAATCATTTTTTATTGTTTTGAGAAAGGATCAAAATTCTAATAGTAATAATTAACTTCTAATAATTACTTGACAATGTGTGTTCTTCTCTCTGCTTTAATAGATTTGGACTATGTTGCAAAATTACTGAACCCTGGCCTCAGTGTTTCCAACATCCTTTGTCATAACTCCTTTCTCATAAGCCAAAAAGAGTTATTGATGAAATAGAAGACTGAGGGTTGATGGGGAGTAGGAGGGAGGGGAAAGTGGGTGATGGGCACTGAGGAGGGCACCTGTTGGGATGAGCACTGGGTGTTTTATGGAAACCAATTTGACAATAAATTTCATATTAAAAAAATAAAAAATAAAAGAACAGACAAGTAATGACACTCATTGAGTACTTATCATGTTCTAGTCTCTGTGAAAGAAGAAACTTTTTTTATAATCATTTCTTGAATTGTAGCTTCATATACTATGAATTCTGTGTTGAGGCAACTATTATCTGGTGCAAATTACTTAACATTTTTAACTCTTTTATGGTCTAAACTTCTTAACGTAGGAAATAGGCTTTATAACATCTACATACAGTTTTCTGATAATTAAATGACACAATATATTTAAAATATTTGTCAAAGATTCTGGCATATCAAAGGCATTTAATAAATGTTATCTATAAAGTTACAACTCCATTATCAGTATTATAATTTCTATTATTATTATTGTATTTAATTCTCACAACAGTAAGTCTGGGGAGATATAATGCTAATTTTTGTTAGTAAGGTTTGAATTTTAAGTAAATTTTCCAGAACTCCAGCATAATGGAAAAGCCAGAATCCAAAGTGATATCCATCTTATTCCAATTCCCTGTTATGTGCCTGACATAAAATTTAATGAAATAAAACTCCAAACTCTACAAGTTGTATGGCCTTGATTTAGAACTTTCTTTTTCAAAGAACTGCGTATATAAAATACAGTTTTACCTGTCTTTTTCTAGTTCTGAATATTTACACAGAGGTATGCATTTGATTAGAAAAACAAAGTACATCCAGTGATACATAAAAGTGGTGTCATCTCAGATTTATCTATGGCAGAGATATTTTTGTTGCGGTTTTGATGGACTTGTAGATATTCTAAAAACACACCGTGAGTCAATCTCAAATTCTTAGGGGTCAATATCTTAGAAGGTTTTGTTTTACTTAGCAAACAATTTTAAATAATTTTGCGTATTATACAGATTCATTTTGGAAAGTCTTAGTAATTTTTAAAAAGTATTTATAGCCTCCTCGAAAATAGAAAGTACTTGAAATTATGTGAAAAAAAGTTTTCATGTGATTCACATTTTTATTGACCTACAGGAGATATTGAACCGATGAAAATATTTTTATTTCATATATTCATTCATCTTCCCTTGGTTTGTTTTTTTTTTAATGTTTTATTTATTTTTGACAGAGAGAGAGAGAGACAGAGAGAGAGAGAGAGAGAGAGAGACAGAACATGAGCGGGGGAGGGGCAGAGAAACAGGGAGACAGAATCCAAAGCAGGCTCCAGGCCCTGAGCTGTCAGCACAGAGCCAGATGCAGGGGATCGAACTCACAGACCGCGAGATCATGACCTGAGCCAAAGTCCCACGGTCAACCGACTGAGCCACCCAGGCGCCCCATTCCTTTGGCTTTTTATAGCTTATAAATTGTACCAAACAAATAGGTGTGTTACTAACAGTAGAGTTTAATCTTTGCAATTTTGCCAGTGAATATCAAGGCTTAAAGTAATACTAACATAGAAGTTGATGAGTGATAAGATGAATGTGTACTAAGTTTATAGTTGTAAGTCATGTTTACACGGCTGACTCTATTACCCAGGGAGTTGGAGAAATTCATGGAACAATCTAGATAATTCTCAAATCACAAGGCTTTGCTTTTCTTTTTCTATGAATACTTGTCCAGGAGATGTTGAAAATATATTCAATGCTGCATCACGCTGCAGAGAATGTAAGATCTTTCAGCACATTTTGTTTTTCTATGCCTAAATTCAAGTTTTTGTTTTAGTTTTTTGTTTACTTTTGTTCAACAAGAAAAACCCCCCTCTGAAACTGAAATGTGGTGGGGTTGGTCTGGGATCTGTATTTTGACTATAATCATGATGGTTTTTAAGTGCCAAGGAGGAAAACATAAAATCTAGCATGACTTTTCCACTATACAGTATTCCCATATTTTGAGCTAGGACTATAGCTCTGAAGAGTTAGGATAAATCTGTGCTGGACTTTGCGTCAGATCAAACTGCGCTGGGTCTGCTCTTGTCAATGGAGCTCCTGCTATAGATGTTAGTGGCCGCAAAAGCCAGCTAAGACCACTCTGTACTTTTCATATTAGAGGTATTTTTTTCCTGAAACTATTGTAACGTTGTGTCAACTCTACTAAAGACCTTTAAAAGTTAGTTTCCAGGGCCATGATAGGAGAGAAAAAGAACTTCTAGATTGAATTATTGCCTTCTCCTCTATTTACCTACCACTCCCACTGCTACAAATAGATATGGGGAATAGACAATAGAAGAAGTAAAATAGGTTTTTCTTAAGTAATAACTATGGACTAGAACTTGTCCTAAGTGCTTTATTTTACATTTATGGTATCATTTAATTTTTTTTAAATGAAATTTATTTTGAAGGAGAGAGGCGGCAAGCTTTTCCCAAATTGCCCAGGATAGAATAATTACTTTGGAGACAAGGAACTAAAAAACAGATATCTATTACCCTAAAGCAGGGCAAAAAAATGTGACTTCACCCAAGAAGAAATCAGCAGCCTGGTTTACCAAGTTCCATGAGCACCCTGGTCAGACAGATTTGCTTCATGTTGGTAGTTCTCGGCTTCAGAAGTGGCCCTGAGGGAGGAAACAGGTGTCAAAATAACTTCATTCTTCTCTTTGTTCCACTTTCCATCGCCCGTTCTGTCTCATCTGTCTTACATTTCTCCTGCCCTAAACTGCTGCTGTCTTAGATATTGCCCATGATAGGTAGATTGGGTAATTTATCTTTACCCAAAGAATTGTCTCTAGGGCTAAGCACCAGTTATTATGTACTACAGCATTAACTAAAAGAATGTCAGACTTTTTTTTACAGTCAATTCTTATAAGTTATTCAATTTTTTTAAATGTTTATTCATTTTTTGTGAGACAGAGCATGAGGGGGTAAGGGTCAGAGAGAGGGAGACACAGAATCTGAAACAGGATCCAGGCTCCGAGCTGTCAGCACAGAGCCCAACGCGGGGCTCGAACTCACGAACTGCGAGATCCTGACCTGAGCCAAAGTTGGATGCTCAACCGACTGAGCCACCCAGGCGTCCCATTCTTATAAGTTATTCATACAGATATCTGGCCCTCTCAAAAATAAGAAGGCAAACCAAAACACTTGGTTGGAATCCTAATAAAACATTAACTACAGTGTCCAAATAGGTCAAATTAACAATTCACAAATTCCACACTTTGGATAATGATATAGAATAATCAGTTACTTGTTTTGAGTTAGTAAAGGGTTTTTTAAATAAGAAAAGGTAAGTGTAATAGTTTTAAAAGACTCAATTTTATGTGAAAATTTGGAAGGGACTTGAATCCTTGGGAAACACTGACAATGTTTATAACTGTCACAGAAGCTCACTCATTAGAATTATGAAAGTGACAGCATGAACGTAATGAATTTTGACATCTGGTGCATTGCAGTGAAAAAATGTTACTAAGCAGAATGTCTGAACAAACACTCTTAACTATAACTTTGTATTCTGAAAGTGCCATATAAAATATTAGAAAAGTACTATATTTCTCCTCTGGACATTTACAGATTTAAATATCCAAGGGGTTTATTTTGCCAGTTAATTTCTTTTTTTTTTTTTTAACATTTATTTATTTTTGAGACAGAGAGAGACAGAGCATGAACAGGGGAGGGGCAGAGAGAGAGGGAGACACAGAATCTGAAACAGGCTCCAGGCTCTGAGCTGTCAGCACAGAGCCCGACGCGGGGCTCGAACTCACGGACTATGAGATCATGACCCGAGCCGAAGTCGGACACTTAACCGACCAAGCCACCCAGGCGCCCCACCAGTTAGTTTCTTAAACATTCAAAAACATTTATTGAAGGGCAGCTGTTTAGTATTCACAACTATTAAAACAAGTGCCTGTCTTCAAGGAAATTATATTCTTGGCACTTATTTCTCTCACTGCCAAAATGTAAGCTTTTGAGATGAGGTATATAAACTTACTTCTTTTAATCCTGATAGCATTTCCCAAATTGATACCCAAATGTACCCAAAATTCTAAGAATGTCTACTCTGAAAATACAGTATTCCATTATCAGCAATGATAGATTAAAATTCAGTTATTTTAAGTCGAATCTGCAGTGTCAATGAGAAATGAAATATATTTGGGAAGCTGATGTTTAATGTTGTCTAGAAATTTGATCTTGATAATACAGATGATCTGAAGAAGATCTGTGGAGCTTTTTTTACAAATGATTTCGTGAAATAATTATCCATACAAAGATTCCCTCAAAGCTAGGGTGAAATATTTTCTTAACCTCTTTAATAATCTTGTGCTAATATTTAATTTTTCAAATCCTTTTGCATGAGTAGAAAAAATGTAAGTATAGTTGTATGCATACATTTATACACCTACCTATACTCTCCAAACACACACACACACACACACACACACACACACACACACTACTATATAATAAGTATTTTATTAGCTTGATGAATACTATATTATCCCTAGGGAGCATAAAAATATACATAACTATGAATCTGCAGTATCTCTTCACATAACTTCAAAATTTTTTTAAAAAATGAAATTCATAAAAAGCATGGCAAACAGTGCCTGGATGGCTCAGTTAGTTAAGTATCTGACTCTTGGTTTTGGCTCAGGTCAGAATCCCACAGTTGGTGAGTTTGAGCCCCATGTCAGGCTCCACACTGACAGAGTGGAGCCTGATTATGATTCTCTCTCCCTCCTTCTCTCTGCCTCTCTCTTTCTCTCTCTGTATATATATATATATATATATATATATATATATACATATATATATATATATGTATATGTATATATGTGTGTGTGTGTGTATATATATATATATCCCCAGCTCTCTCATAATAAATAAATAAACTAAAAGAAAAAATACAAAGCATGGCAAAGACCTATGCCTGCAAACCATGCCAGATAAACTGGATCAGTTTTACTTTACCACTGTAAGGAACTGGACAAAGATTAAAAACAAATATTAGTAGTTTTTGGACAGTGACCAGTAGGAAGCTTAAGGAAAGAACATACAGGGGCGCCTGGGTGGCTCAGTCGGTTGAGCATCCGACTTCGGCTCAGGTCATGATCTCACGATTTGTGAGTTCGGGCCCCGCGTCGGGCTCTGTGCTGACAGCTCAGAGCCTGCAGCCTGCTTCCAATTCTGTGTCTCCCTCTCTCTGCCCCTCCCCTGCCCATACTCTGCCTCTCTCTGTCTCTCAAAATTAAATAAATGTTAAAAAAAAGAAAAAAAAAGAAAAGAACATAAAAGATGAGCCTTGGATTTACCCAAACTATCCCTGATGGCATTTTCCAACCATGGTAAATAGAGTGAGACTGATGGTCTCCCTTAGTAGAAAAAAGAACAAGCAGAGAGTGAAGGCATGAAGGTAACCGAGATTTGGGAACATGATGCCAGTAAGACAGGAGCTGTAAAGGAGCCATAAAACACTAGGCAGAAAATTTCCTCAAGTCCTTGTCCAACTTCTACATTGTACTTACACACAGTGAGATTCTAAAATATTTAGCTTGAAAACATTTTTGAAGCACAGATGTCAAGAAAATTTTGGACTTTGGCATAGCCAGAATAAAGCTATATTCCAGATGAGACCCTGGAAAGGCTACTCCCTATGAGTTACATCTGTGCTATAGTAGAAAAGACCAGTCTGCACAAGTAAGGAGAAAGCTAAATGAGACATGGTTTAAGGAGGCCTAAAAGCAAGATTCAGTAGAGCTACATATTTTATCAGCTAGTCTTCTACAAAAGAAGACATCTTAACCCAGGCCTTCAAAAGTCTTTCACCTGCAATATTAAGCATTACAGAAAAAAATGATTAGACATGCTAAGAAGTGACAAAAGACAACTTATAATCAAATGATAAATGAATCGACAGAGGCAGACCCAAAGATGATGCAGATATTTAGAGTTAGCAATCAAAGATTCCCAAAGAGCAAACAAACAGTTTAAAATGGATTAAAACATAAAATATCTCAAAAGAAAATTCAAGTCAATAAAAAGTATAAACATTCTAGGACTGCATAAGACAATATCTGAAAGTAAGAACTGAGTGTATTTCATAGCTCACTGGACACGTTAAAATACAGAGTTAATGAAATCACAGACAAGTTAGTAGAAAAATATCCAAGCTGAAACAGAGAGAAAATACACATAAGAGAATTCAAATGTGTCACATGTGGACATGTTTTTATTTTTTTTAATATTTTTTAATGTTTATTTATTTACTTTTTAACATTTATTTATTTTTGAGACAGAGAGACAGAGCATGAACGGGGAAGGGTCAGAGAGAGAGGGAGGCACAGACTCTGAAACAGGCTCCAGGCTCTGAGTTGTCAACACAGAGCCCAACATGGGGCTCAAACCCACAAACCGTGAGATCATGACCTGAGCTGAAGTCAGACGCTTAACCGACTGAGCCACCCAGGCGCCCCAATGTTTATTTATTTTTGAAAGAGAGAGAGAGAATGAGTGGGGAAGGAGCAGAGAGAGAGGGAGACACAGAATCCAAAGCAGGCTCCAGGCTCTGAGCTGTCAGCACAGAGCCTGGCACGGGGCTTGAACTTGAGAACTGTGAGATCATCACCTGAACAGAAGTCCAAGGCTTAACCCCCTGAGCCACCCAGGAGCCCCATGTGGTCATGTTTTTAAAACTTATAGGACATGTGTGGTTGCAATACAAGAAGGAGGAGACAGAAGGAAATGGAAGAGAAAATGTACGTCTAAAGAAATAGTAGGTAAGACTACTCAAAATCTGGTGAAAGATAGGGCACCTGGGTGGCTCAGTCGGTTAAACGTCTGACTTTGGCCTAGGTCATGATCTTGCAGTTTGTGGGCTCGAGCCCTGTGTTGTGCTCTGTGCTGACAGCTCAGAGCCTGGAGCCTGCTTTGAGTTCTGTGTCTCCCTCTCTCTGCCCCTCTCCCACTCCCGCTCGCGGTGTGTGTGTGTGTGTGTGTGTGTGTGTCTCAAAAATAAATAAACATTAAAAAAATTAAAACAAAATCTGATGAAAGACATCAAATCACAGATTGAAAAGTCTCAGGGAAAGCCAACCTAGTCCAGTAAGAACTTTTCTCTTTGAATAGAACTTCTCTATTTAAAAACAGTACAGGCATCTTGGAATTATTGCCATTCCATTGTAAAGTATGTGGTCAGTCTTATTCTTGATTTTGTTACTAAAAATAGAATTGTGCAACAATCCCTCAAATGATCTTAGAAGCCACAGTGTTTATATACTGCTAGCTATCCAGCCCATAAAGGTGTCAAATAACAGACCCAAGGTTAATTTGCCTTTGTCATAAAAGTGATGAACTCCTTCAGTAAAACTGATTAATTGATTGACTATTTTTTCCTGGTTTTCAATATTCCAGTGGATATTTTAGTAAGTTGTCATTATATTTCTTGCAGAAGAGGTATTGAAAAATTTTAGATATTCAAAACTATCTATGAATTAAAAACTATGCCCTTAGAGCGGCATAAAAAAAACATTGGAGTGGGATAAAAAACATTGGAGCATGGAATCCTACTAGAAAAAGTACCCCAAATGTAATTATAATCTTTACCACCTTCAGTTAACAAGTATATATATGTTTCCATGCCCTTCAAAAATTTACAATAGAGTAAAGGAGTTAAGATAACTAATAGAGAAAATTAAAATAAAATATGAAAAGTCATATGTGATTTGTATAGAGCTGTACTAATATAGTAGCCAATAGTCACATGTGTTTACTGAGTTCTTGAAAACAGTATTTTTAACATTTTCTTTCTGTCTGAAAAGAGAGTATCACCTAAAGTTTTTACCTATGCTGTCATTTGGTCCTATGATCATTTGGGCAAAATATTATCACTAATTGTTTATCTGTTTGTTACATAAAATATCCCACAATTATTGTGGATTTTTCTCTCTTTTCTTATAATTTTGGAAATTTTTGCTACATATATTGTGAAACCTTGATATTAATTGCATATACACTTAGTGTTATTGGATCTTTCTGTTAAATAAAACTTTTTATCCACATGAAATGACCCTATTATAATTGCCAATGGTTTTATAGCAACTGCTACTAATGTTTTTGTCTTGATTCCAGTTTGTTTAAGAATATAATGATATACTTCCTTTTGATTATGGTTAAATGGTACACTTTTTTTTTTTTTTTTAAGAGAGTGAGCTAGCAGGAAAGGAAAGAGAGAGACAGAGAGAGAAAGAGAGAGAGAGAATCCCAAGTAGACTCTCCACTGTTGCTGCAGAGCCTGATGCAGGGATCAAATCCACAAACCATGAGATCATGACTTGAGTCAAAATCAAGAGTCAGAGGCTTAACTGACTGAGCCACCCAGGCACCCCTAAATAGTATTCTTTTACCTAATCTTTTACTTTAAGCTTTTTTGTAAGCTCATGCTTTAGATGTGTCTCCTAACAGTCAGCAATTATTTTTTATGCAATCTAACTGTGTTCGTCTTTAGATAATTTAGTTTATGAATATTTATTTATTTATTTATTTATTTATTTATTTATTTATAATGTTTATTTATTTTTGAGAGAGAAAGAGAAAGAAAGAGAGAACATGAGCAGGGGAGGGGCAGAGAGAGAGAAGGAGAGGAAGATACAGGATCTGAAGCAGGCTCCAGGCTCTGACCTGTCAGCACAGAGCCCGACATGGGACTTGAACTCACGAACCATGAGATCATGACCTGAGTTGAAGTCGGATGCTCAACTGACTGAGCCACCCACGTGCCCCTAGTTTATGAATATTTAATGTATTAATTTTTTGAGACTCACATATGCCTCTCTGTGCTTTCCCTTTGCCTACATATTCTATTAGCTTACCCTCCCCCTTCATTGCCTTTTTGGGATTATTATTTTTCATTTGTCAAAGATTAACGTTTTTGCTAATATTTCCTAATATATTAAGGGTTGTCCTAGAAATTACAAATGCCTACTTTACTTATCAAAATGTAATGCTAATTGGTACTTTTACTAATATAATGTCCCTGGAATACTTTAACGCCATTTAATCTTTTCTTTTTCATATATGGTGTATTTATAAGGTATATTTATAATATAACAATGATTTTTTTGAAGTTTATTTATTTATTTTGAAAGAGTCAGAGACAGTGCAAGAGGGAGAGGGGCAGAGAGAGAGAGGGAGACAGAGAATACCAAGCAGGCTCTGCACTGTCAGCACAGAGCCCAACACAGGGCTCGAACTCACAAAACCATGAGATCATGACCTCAGGTGAAATCAAGAGTTGGACGCTTAATTGACTGAGCCACCAGCCACCTCTTAAGGAGATATTTTATACAGTTAACATCCATTTATATTTATACACATTTTTCCTTAATTTTTTTTATTGTTTCATTTTCTCACTTATTTCTGATCTTATGTCTTGAATGATTTTCTTCTTGCCTTATAAGAGCATCTTCTAGTATTTTCTTTAGTATGGTTCTCCTGGTTGTGAATTCCCTTAGTTTTTGCTATTCTAAATTTATTGCTATTATCCTTGAAAAATACTTTGCAGGGAATAGAACTCTAATAAAATATTTTCTCTTTGGCTATTAAAAATATGCCATTGAGATATCATATCATATTAAAATAATTTTACTTTTGGAGCTCCTGAGTGGCTCAGTCAGTTGAGTATCCAACTCTTGATTTCAGCTCAGTTCATGATCCCAAGGTCATGGGTTTGAACCCCTCAATGGGCTCTGTGCTGAGCGTGGAGACTACATGGAGACTGCTTAGGATTCTTTCTCCCCCTCTGCCCCTCTCCCCTGCTCACACTCTCTCTCTATAAAATATAAATAAATAAATAAATAAATAAATAAATAAATAAATAAGCAAGCAAGCTTTCCAGGAGTTAATTTCTATATTTACTCTGGTTGCTTTTGAAATTTGTCTCTTTGTCTTTGGTTTCTGTGGAGTTATTATAATATATCTAAGTGTAGATTTATTTTTCTTTATTCTCTCAGAATTTGTTCGCTTGTTAATTCTATGGCTTGGTGTTCTTCAACAGTTTTGTGTAATTCTCTGATATTATATCTTCAAATCTCCTCTCTTCTCCCTCTGGAACTTAATTGAACACATATTAGACGTTCTTATTGTGTTCTCTATTAATCTTTCCTATCTTCTCTGTTTTATTAATGTGGTCTCCTTTCGTTACTTTGAATAGTTTCTTTTGATATATATTCCAGTCACGTTGTTTTTAGTCATGTCTAATATGCTCTTAAACCATCATTATGACACATAATATTTATTTTTACAGTTTCCAGGTCTATCGAAAAGACTCAGGTCTTTTTTCATTTCTAAAAATACCTTATGTTTTCTATTTCCTTTCTGAGAGAAAATTAATATTTTTATACCCATGATTTTTAGTCTGTATATGGTGATTCTATTACTTGGAGGGAATATAGTCTGTTTCTGCTATTTATTATTAATTTTGATTCTTCATGTCATCATTTATCATCACACGGCTAGATTATCATTGATTGTATTCTAAACTTTGTATTCAAATGTCATTATTTTAGGGGCACCTGGGTGGCTCAGTTGGTTAAGCAACTCACTTCGGTTCAGGTCATGATCTCATGGTTCATGGGTTCAAGCCCCACATCGGGCTCTCCTCTGTCAGTGCAGAGCCTGCTTGAGATTCTCTGTCTCCCTCCTTGTGCTCTCTCTCTCAAAAATAAATAAACATTATTTTTTTAAGTCATTATTGAAAAAAAAACAATCAAGGCCTAGAATGATGTCATCTTTCTTTTGGAAAGATTTATATATTTTCTCTCAGATGCTTCAAGAAACTATAAATCTGGCATCACCTTGGAGATTTATTAGAGCATTCATATGATTCAAATCCAGGCTGCTCTCTGGCAAGGGATGGTATATTTCTAGTTTACCTTTTATTCTAAAATGAAGCTTTTTAGGTTTCCAATGTATATCAGGGGACTTTACCAGGGCCTTGCTCTGGGTAGAATCTGGGCCTTAATTTGCTTTTCTTTTAACTAAGGGAGGCTATGAAAAGTGTTGTTCAGCCTCTTAATCATCTTTTCTGGATTAGCAAACAGACCCAGAGCAAAAATTGTACTTATAGCCAATTGACTTGGCCTCCCTATGTCTCAGTTTTCTCTTGTGTGAAATGAGATAAACACCAGGACAAGGCTCCTAAGATTGTGGTAAGGATTAAATGAGTCAAGAATCTGCAACAGGTGTCTGGTGCATGGCAAGAGCTTAAATTATTGTCTATCAATATTATTTATAATATTAGGTTCTCCGAAGTAATTGTGGTAGTCCCAGTTTATTACTGTTACCTGGACAGCTACCAGTATAAATCTGACAGATTTTTCCACTTTATTCCACAAATATTTATTGAATAATTTTATGGGTTAAAGTACTTGTCAAGACAGTCACGGGAAGCACTTATCTCTACAGATTTTATAGAATAGCAATAGGCATTAATATCCAAAGTAATGAGGGCCAGTTGTAGAATTAATAGCAAAGGCAATCAAACATTTCTTGAGTAAGCAACTTCTGAGAAGCTTGTTTTCTTGTGGCCATCCAAATGCATGCAAACTTTATATTTAAAACTCTCAGTTGTTTCAGGAAGAAAGTTACTGTTTATAATGAAATAATGAAATTTTGGTGCTGAGGCCTAAATCGATTTCAGTTGACTATCACAAACAGGCTAAAATAACTAACATTAGAATACTGGAGGTGTTGTTGTTGTTGTTGTTGTTGTTGTTATTCTGTTGTGTTTGTACCCTTTGCTAAGCATCAGAAGTTCTTTAGTGAATATAAAGTTAAGATAGGAGAGTAAATGCCAACTCAATTATTAGTTCACGTAACTAGTCATATTTTAAAGCCTTATATTAATACATTATTACATTAAAATAAAGAGTAGTTCTGAAAGGACAGAAAATCATCATGATTAAAGGTAATTTGGATGAAATGTCAACTGATTAAAACCAGATTCTGATATATGCTGATATTAGGCATAATTTTTCATGCTGGGATGTTTTATTCTTTCACACTATTATCCACTGGATATTTTGTTCCTACTCTACATGCTGTATTACCAGCATGATGAATATTCCACTTGTCTCTATGTAGATTGTCTCTTCAATACCTGTAGCGAGGAAATCAGCATTCTTTGTTAGCAAGACTCTGAATATCCACTTCAGTTTTACAGTGAAATGAACTAACGTGAATGTTTATGCCACCTAGGTGATAATCAGGGAAAATTTATTCAGGTATTCTCTTAAACTGTACATTTATTAAGGTTCCTGAAATTGTTTGTCATTTTCAAGTAGTTAATTTGTGAGATGTAGGACAGTCAAGGTCCTTTACAATTCAGTCCCTCCCTGTCTTGGAAACGGAGTACATACATTCCCCTTCTACCTACCAAGAAACCTGCAACCCTAGTAAATAAGATCCACCAGTTTTTGATCGCACTAGCAAGGAGATGACAATGGTGACGTGATGTGAGCTGGTCCACCCAGAGTGCCAGCAATAAGGAGGAAAATGGTCTATAGATAATTTAAGAAACATAATAAAGTCAACCAAAATCAGTCTACTTTTCATCATCACCATGCATTGGCAGTTCTAAAAAATGACAATAATAGTATCCAGCCCAAAATGTTTTGTAAAGGTAGGCTCTAAATAATTGCAGTTAATGCTGTGTTGGCCCATAATACCTGGCAACGTTCTTCGCACATTGTTTATGAGTAATAGTCTGTATTAAATAGATACATATGAGTTCAAGTGGATGAAAAAAAGTCTCCACATCTAACATGTATTCATTATACTAAAAAACATGCAAAATAAAAGTGATTCTACTGAATGGAGAAAAAGAGTCTAAAGATAAAACATACTACAATTTGGATAACTCAAGTTATTATTTTTAAAAATCTGATTGCGAGTAAGGTGTATTTTTTTAAATTATTTTCTTATCTATACCTTTCTGGAAATACACAAAAATATTAACATCACTGTTCCCTTAGATACCACTAGAAACTTTTACTTAGGCTGATAGTAACCAATTAAGTAAAGTTCTTTGGAGAGCCTCATCAATGTTTCTTACTGTTCCATCTTCTAGCCTAAATCTTCATAAAGAAATATATTTTGAATACATTTTGTTAATCAACTCATTCTATAGAATAATTTCTTAATTAGGTATTCTCAAGCTGTTTATTGAAAGAACAGAGAATGGCTTGCAAGTGGCATAACCATAAGTAAGTAGTCCTGAATGTTTTTATATTTTAAATCAGTCCTACCCATTACCCTCCACAAATAGCAATAATTTTTAAGTTTCTTAGCCTTGAATTAATAAAAATTTATAAAACTTATTTAATAATACTGGGTAATCAGAATAATTTAAGGAGTAAGATTAGGTTCTAAGACTACAAGGGATAAAAATCATGTTAACCTCCAGTATTTTTAAATTTTGAAATAACTGGCTTCTTAGCAGGAAAAATTATATTGATGTAGAAATGAAGATAAATTTTCCAATGTGCTTCTGACATCACTAAGAAGAGTTAACCTTTGTGAGCAATGCTTTTATGTCAGGGAGTGTTTTAATTGCTTTATTTGCATTATCTTCTTTAATTCTTATTAACAACCCCATGAAGTGGGGACATTGCTATTCTCATTTTATGAAGCAAATGAAAATGATCAAAAGCCCAACGCATCACAGTTCTAAGTAGTTGATACAAATTCAGTCACTTTGACTCCAGAGCTAAATATGTTCTGAAATAATTGTGCTCTAAATGACCTTCAAATTTAACTGCTGAGATTTCCCACGGTGATGTGATATATCAGCGCATAGAAATTTAGTTTGTTAGTATTTGTCACGGGAAATCATTTTTCAGGGGAAAAAATAATGGTTCCAAACACTGTATGGAAGTCATTGACTAGGTTTCAATGCCTCTATGACACATCAAAATTAGAATTAGCCACTGGGTGGCTCAGTGGGTTAAGTGTGTGATTCTTGTTTTTGGCTCAGGCCATGATCTCACGGTGTGTGAATTTGAGCCCTGTGTCTGTCTCTGCACTGACAGAATGGAGCCTGCTTGGGATTTTGTCTCCCTCTCTCTCTCTCTCTGCCCCTCTCCTGCTCTCTCTCTTTCTCAAAAATAAATAAGCATTAAAAAAAAAAAAGAAAGAAAAGAAAGAGAAGGTCTGCCTTAAGTGTGAAAACACAAAAATAAATTCCAATAGAGCATAGAGGACAAAGAAGGCAAAAGGTAAATGTGATTTAAAACATCAGTCTTTGAAGAGTATGGTTTCACAGACAGAAAAGGGAAAGAAATAAGGCACTCAGGAGCAAATTAGTAATGAAGCAAAGTAAAATAAAGTAAAATTAAATTAAATTACATTAAATTAAATTACATTAAATTAAATTTAAGGGTCAACAAGACAAAAGAGAATAAAAAAATAATCAGATAAAACACCCATCCTGACCAACAGAAATATCAAACTAAAGTAGTTTACTTTGCCACACTAACAGAGGAGTCTTCATTGAACAAGGAATCTTGGAAACCACCCCAAATTCAAAAAACATGAACAGAAAGTAATAAATCTCTACAAATGTGTAACAAACTTATAAAAAATGAGATTTGACACCCCTCCATTAAGAAATCCTGCTTTCTCGGGGAACCTGGGTGACTCAGTCGGTTAAGTGTATGACTTCAGCTGAGGTCATGATCTCACAGTTGTGAGTTCCAGCCCCGCATCAGGCTCTGTGCTGATGGCTCAGAGCCTGGAGCCTGCTTTGGATTCTGTCTCCCTCCTTCTGTGCCCCTCCTTCACTTACACTCTGTCTCTCTGTCTCTCAAACATTAAAAAAAAATTTTTAAAAGAAAATAAAAAGAAATCCTGCTTCCTTGCTCCCAAGAACACAACCATGAAGTAGAATAAATGAAAACAAAACCAAAAAGACTACAGGACCCTTCAAACTGAATTAAAGACAATCAAGTAAACATTTAAAGATTAAAACAAGCAATATTTAGGGGCGCCTGGGTGGCTCAGTCGGTTGAGCTCAGGCTGACCTTTGGCTCAGGTCATGATCTTGTGGTTTGTGAGTTCGGGCTCACGTTGGGCTCTGTGCTGACAGCTCGGAGCCCGCAGCCTGCTTCCAATTCTGTGTCTCCCTCTCTCTCTGCCCCTCCCCTGCTCATACTCTGCCTCTCTCTGTCTCTCAAAAATAAATAAATGTTAAAAAAAATTTAAATAAAAAAATAAAACAAGCAACATTTTCAATATGGTGAATTTTATAGGTGTCTGTAAAACTTTACACCTGGTAATCAAAGATACTGTTTTTAAGCAATCATATGTCAAATTCATCATATACACAAAATATCATTGAGTTCCATAAAGTAGGTTTATTAAATAATAATCTCTCATCATAAAACAATAAAACTAGAAATTATTAACAAAACTGGAAATCATTAAACAAGTCAAAAACACAAAGGAAATTAAAAAGTCTAATAGTGACCAACCAGGGTAAAAAGGAAAATAAAACAGATTTCCTGGATTTGTGATTTATAACAAGTCAATGACAGAAGGATGACTCAAGTATGAAACACTTTTTATTTTTTTAAAGATGAAAGCACTAAAATAAACTTAATATGCTTTTATTTTGTTAATAAATTTTTAAATCAAAATGTTATTTTTCAATAAATTTTATATAACTGTGAGCTCAAACAAGAAAATGGGTAAGTAAATTAAAAGAAGTGAAAAGGGAGGAAATACTAAAGATAAAAGCCATAACTAAAATACTAGAAAATAGAAAAATAATGTTCCTCATTAATACATTAATATCCTGGTTCCAGTTTTGTTTCGTTTTGTTTTGCTAACCGACTAAACAAATTGCTACGTAATTTGATCAGGTGTCAAAGGCGAAATAACCGTTGAAAGGGAAGATATTTTAAAAACTCATGAAACTGGGGCGCCTGGGTGGCGCAGTCGGTTAAGCGTCCGACTTCAGCCAGGTCACGATCTCACGGTCCGTGAGTTCGAGCCCCGCGTCGGGCTCTGGGCTGATGGCTCGGAGCCTGGAGCCTGTTTCCGATTCTGTGTCTCCCTCTCTCTCTGTCCCTCCCCCGTTCATGCTCTGTCTCTCTCTGTCCCAAAAATAAAAAAATAAACGTTGAAAAAAAAAAAAAAATTAAAAAAAAAAAAAAAAAAAAACTCATGAAACTATGTTGTAACACACTGTGCAAAGTAAATCATTTAAAACTTACCATTTGGCAAACACCACAATAACGATTGCTTCAGGCAAGAATCAACAGACACTTAACCTTGTGGGTTAAGTAAGATGGAAACTAAGGTATTTGTTTAGTCTCAAGTATTTCCCCAGTACATCCTTACTAATTGCAAAGAGGATAGGGTAACTTCATAGTGGAGAAAACTGCACCAGGCGCCTTTTACAAAATGATTCAAATTAACACCCCAAATCAAATCAACACCATGTTGACACGATGAACTGAGAAAGATAAGGCATCACTTATTATATTCTTTTCAAAAGCACATAACCTCAGGGGGCCTGGGTGGTTCAGTCGGGTTAAGTGTCTGCTGATTTTGGCTCAGGTCATGATCTCAGGTTTTGTGAGTTTGAGCCCCACCCCCGTCGGGCTCTGAGCTGACAGGGCAGAAACTGCTTGGGATTCTCTCTCCCTCTCTGCCCCTTCCCTGCTCATGCTTGTTTCTCTCTCTCTCTCTCTCTCAAAATAGATAAAGAAACTTTAAAAAAAATTATAAAAAAATGTGCATAACCTGAATTTAGTCATGATGAAACACCAAATAAGACCAAACTGATACAAAATAACTGCTCAGAATTTACAACACTAACGTGCTGTGAAAGACAAAAAGAAATTATGCTAAATTAAAAGGAGACATAAACTAAATGCAGTGTCATACGGGATTAGATTCTGATCTAGTAAAAGAACATTAGAAACACAATTCATGAACTTTAAGTAAAGTCTGTAGAACTAGTTTATAGAGTTATATCACTGTTAATTTACTGGTTTGATACCTGAAGTGTGATTATGGAAGATGTTAACGTTTGAGGAAGCTGGGTGGCAGGTATATGGAGATCCTTTGTAATATTTTTTAGCAAATTTATTGGGTCTGATTGTATTTCTTTTTTTTTTAATTTTTTTTTTTTTAACGTTTATTTTTGGGACAGAGAGAGACAGAGCATGAATGGGGAAGGGGGAGAGAGAGAGAGGGAGACAAAGAATCAGAAGCAGGCTCCAGGCTCTGAGCCATCAGCCCAGAGCCCGACGCGGGGCTCGAACTCACGAACCGCGAGATCGTGACCTGAGCCGAAGTCGGACGCTCAACCGACTGAGCCACCCAGGCGCCCCAAGTCTGATTGTATTTCAAATCAAAAAGCTAAAAGCTAGAGGCACCTGGGTGGCTCAGTGAGTTAAGCGTCTGACTTTAGCTCAGGTCATGATCTCATGGTCAGTGAGTTCAAGCCCTGCATCGGGCTCTGTGCAAAGAGCTCAGAGCCTGGAACCTGCTTCAGATTATGTCTCCCTCTCTCTCTGCCCCTTCCCCTCGTGCACTGTCTCTCAAAAATGAGTAAATGTTAAAAAAAGTTTTAAAAGCTAAAAGCTAAATAATAACATAATGAAAAATGAACTTAAGCAAAAAAGACACACAAAACTTATTAAACTTCTAAAATTGAGAATTATAAAAGCAATACATTAATTTTGGATATGAGCAAGCTTTTTTTTTCACGATAAACTAAAAAATTAACTTCACTATGAGGTAAACATAAATATTGATTTGACCAAGAACTTATTTTTATTTCAAGGTTATAAGTCAGGGGAAAACAATTTTAAGAATGTGAATGTGTTACTATATAGATAAGCAGAGTGCAATAATTTGACATAAGTATAAAGTTCTGTCAGGCGGTAGAAAAGTAATTAGCTTAAGAAAAAAGTGAAGCTAACTGATAAAATATATTTTAAGGAAGTTCAAATAAAGACTGAGTTTTTTTGTCAGCTATTTAACCAATGGGAGTTTAGATCATCTGTTTTTATCTACTTATTTTATGTTATTATTTATTTATTTATTTATTTAAAAAAATAATATTTATTTTTGAGAGAGAGAGAAGAGAGAGAGAGAGAAAGTGTCGGGGTATGGGCAGAGAGACAGAGAATGAAACACAGAATCTGAAGCAGGCTCCAGGCTCTGGGCCATCAGCACAGAGCCTGACATGGGGTTCAAAGCCACAAACTGCTAGGTCATGACCTGAGCCCCTGTTGGATGCTTAATTGACTGAGCCACATAGGCACCCCATTCCTTGTTATTTAAAAAACACATTTGCATACGATTAAATTTTATCCACACCAATAATAACTTTGCTTTTTAAAAGACAAAAACTTCAATTATTACCAAACTATAATTCTGTAACTTCAGGGTGGGTATTTTTTTTGTGGTAATTTATGAGGAAAGAATGGATAATTTGAGGGCATGACAAAAACTTTAATTACTCCCTTGCACAGAAAAGAAACATTATAAATATGAGAAGGAATATGGTCTTTGGGGCATCTGTATCCTAGGAAGCTTTATATAAAGTAGACACTGTAAATTTAAGAAAACTGTATAGTTCTAAAATACACAAAAAAAGTGAACTACCAATTTAAGTGGAAAAGTATTTTTAATGTATATTTTAAAAAGTGTTAATAAAGGGTTATATCTAGCTGACAAATTACTGTATGCCAGCTTAAAGCTTCTTAATTACACAGAAAAATAACAGCCTTTGTCTCATTTGTACTGACAGCCACCTGCAGGTAATTGAATTTGGTTTCCACTGTTTCTCTTAAGATTTAGAGGACTTTAAAACTGTGCATTATGGTGCGATACTAAAGTTGATGCAATGCAATTGCATCATAAAATTCAGTCAGAGGATTTAAAAGTAAATCACTTGAGATAAAATAAAGATGATTTTTAAACAAATCTTGTTTAAGAACCATGAACTTACAGTAAAATCCAAGGTGCACAAGGCAAAATACGAGCACATAAAGTTTGTCTGTGAAGCCAAACTCTTAAAATTGGCAGAATGTGAAGCAGTATTTATTGTGGAATTAAGAGACGTCCCCTACATGTGGCAGACTTCCTACGTATAACAACGTGGTGACAGGCCACAAAATATATTAAACATCAGTAATACTAAACACACAGCCAGAACATCTACTTGTGTGTTAAAAAGACAACAGCAATTTATTATCCTCATGAGATAATTATCATCAGAATGTGGCTGAACAGCACCTGCCAAGGGTGCCTCAAAACACATCATGTTTTAACTTGAATATGGAGAATCATATTCTTAATCGTCTTGAAATATATCGAACAATTTCAACCCAAAACATTAGGAATATGACCATTTCAATCAACTATCTACTAGAAAAAATGGAATAATATCATGCTAATAATCCAGTGGAAGCCATAATAAAATTATATTTTATATGTCTTCACAAAGATGTGATTAAAAAGGGATGTATTTTTAAAAATTCCTTCCTATATGAAGATAATTTTAAAATTAGAAAGTAACAATGTTTATATGCCTATAATACTGGGAAAAAATAGCAGTTACAGGGATCATTATTTAAAGTTAATTTTCTTCATGGTAAAGCTGAAAACAAAAATTACCCAGAACTCTTTGGCATGTCGTAACTATAGGAAGGAGGAACATATCTATATTTCCTGGGTTAACTGTCCCAGAATAATTATTAAAAGTGCCCTCTTGTATTCTCAAAAAGCCCCAGTTTAGACAATAAGTTGAGACAATAAGTTAGACACCTGTATGTTTAAGGCAAATGCAATATTTTTTACCTCCTGTTATGTAAGGAAATGAAGCCCACTTATTAGAGAAATAAAAAGATTAGCTCCTTGACTTCATTGAGAACCTTGCTACTTACATGATGGTCAGCAAACCAGTAGCACTGGCAACATCTGGAAGCTTGTTAGCAACACAAAAAAATGAGGTCATCTCAGACTTGCTGATCCTGCATTTTTAACAAGATTCAAAGTGATTTATATGCACATTTTCATTTAGAGGCATTGTTTACAAGCCCCCTAGATAGAAAGGTGCATAAATCCAAGCTTGCTTCCCCTCTGGATTCATACAGGCTATTGACAACACCAAGTTAATGGCTCCTTCTAGGTCATGACTGGACAGTGTTGGTACCCATCATTTCTGACCCAAAGATAACTGATGGGGAAGAATTTATTTTCAAGATGAGGTCAACATAGAACATACAAGTGCAGGTAAGAGCCACAGTGCCTCTGCCAGTTCCCGTGATCAGCGGCGTCATCACCCTCAGAACAGTTGTATGAGAAACCAGAATGGGGAGGAGGGTTGGGGTGCGCCTTACCGGCTTCTCCCCCCAGAAGACCCACGGCAAGAGCGGAAGTTCTCTGACTCATACTGGACGAGAGACTTTCTTATTTAGGGAAACATATTTTATGAAACAGATTATACTTTTGGATGGATAGGATTAACTTCAAACATGTTTTATTCTTACTCATGATACATTTTGAGCTGTAACTGAAGTGTGCTATTGGAATGTATTTCCACCTTGTAGGGTGTGTCAGGGGTAGGGTTGTGGGAGTCACGTTCAGTAGATGGGGCATAAAAATTGTTATCCGAAAAGGAAGATTCGCATAAAAAGCCCTAAACTGGATTCATGCTTTTTTTTCTTCAATTCTCTAAAACAGGTCATCGTAATCAAAGAGTTAAGAAATGTTTCTAAGAATAATAAACTTTGCAAGCTATTGTTGTTGCAAGCTACTTTTCAGCTCTTTCCTTTTTTTCCGTCTTCAAATATGGAGAAGCTACCCACCAAAGATTCTTTAAAATGCCTCTCATGGGGAATCGGGGTAGCTCAGTCTGTGGAGCGTCCAACTCTTGACTTAGGCTCAGGTCATATCCCGGGATGGTGGGATCAAGCCCCATGTGGGGCTATGCACTGAGCGTGGAGCCTGACTGTATTTCTCCCTCTTTCCCTCTGCCACCTGTCTCTCTCTTTAAAGCAAAATTAAAAAAAAAAAAAAAATTAAAATACCTCTCATGATCACCAGATGCAAAGAAATCATTCAGAAGAGTGACAAGTCTAAAAGCATTTTATAGCCTGAGGGCAAAAAAAAAATTCCCCAATCAAATGGACACGGAAAAGCAAATAGTAGAGAATATAAACCAAACACCTGCAGAAACATTTGGAAAATGCAGAGCTTTTTCTTTTCTTTTCTTTTCTTTTCTTTTCTTTTCTTTTCTTTTCTCTTCTCTTCTCTTCTCTTTTCTCATTTCTCCTTCCTTCTTTTTCCTTTTTCCTTCCTTCCTTCCTTCCTTCCTTCCTTCCTTTCTTTCTTTCTTTCAAGAGTTTTTCACAATATCTTTAGAAAATGTATGAGCAAAGAGCTAATGTAAGGTTGAGGTCTTGAATAAATGATCTTGTGTTTTTTGTTTTTTGTTTTCTTCCCCCCAATGGATAAGAATTATCACAGTTCCTTAATAAAGAGGACTAAACACTATTATATCTATTGTATATATGTGTACCATTGTATAGTTCTGGTAGTCTTTTTGAATCTAGTTGTGTTAATCATCAAATCCTGGGTTACAGTTGCTAAGTGTCCCTATATTTAAACATTTAATCATTCTTATTTCAGTACCATCAAGTTTGCAGGTATCCAAAAGTGGGAAGAAAAGCCTATAAGTAGTTTGCCTTAGAGAATTTAGATGAATGAAGCTTATTTTCTTCTAAGGCCTCCATATATTACATGAAATTATTAGAAGTATTTCATAATGCAAATTCAAAAATTCTGCCAATATCAGATCATTATCATAGTAGGTTATTTCCTGAGTAAAACACTATTATTTGGTCTTTTTTTTGGTCAGGTTTCAAAGAGAAGGTGAAAATGATCAAATACATGAAAGGAAAAGAAGGCATGAATGATGTGAGACTATTGGGAATGAGAAGGGAATGTATGATGTCTAAAATAATATCAATTTCAAATACCACAATAACAACACATCCAAATAATGGGTTAAGGGACTGATTTGTTTTCAGCTACAGATATCATCCTAAAATTCAGATGGGAGTGTTTTCCTTCCCATCTACTTTGATTTTTTTAAAGGACATGATGATTTCTCTGGTAAAATTCTGTCCCTTAGGAAGCAGCCATGCGTTGAACAGTGTAGGGTCCCTCTGGTAGAAAAAGAGGAATTGTATTTCTATTTAAAAAAAAGAAGAAGCAGAACCACTTAAATTCTAGGTCAACTTGTACTCTAATGTAGGTTACTAAAAACGTTGCTCACCGTGTGAGACATGAATAACAAGCCTGGAAGTGAGTGGCAGGATCTCAGAGTTTAGAATTCCCTTCCTTTGTTGTACTCCCTTTGTATTTCTCCAGACTCCCTGTCCCACTTCCCTTTCCTCTTTCATGCACAACCAGCCTTTCCCCAAAATCACTGGCCCTATTTCTTACCCCCCCCCCCGCCACCCCCTAACTATTCTTACACCTCCCATTTGGTGCCAGCCTCACACTGCCCTCTGTCCCTTGGTTCCGTCTACTTCACTTTTAGTCAAAAATAAATTTCTACTATCTCAGTGGGGAAATGTAAACATATAAACTGCAAACAATCAATAGGTTCTACCCTACTCGAAGTGTAACCCATTCCTTGATTTCTAAAATGTGGACCCAATTCTGTGGAGGGCTGCCTGGAAATGTGTTTTTTTGTTTTTTTTTTTGTTTTTTTGTTTTTTTTTTTAATTTTTTTTTAACGTTTTTTATTATTTATTTTTGAGACTGAGAGAGACAGAGCATGAACGGGGGAGGGTCAGAGAGAGGGAGACACAGAATCCGAAACAGGCTCCAGGCTCCGAGCTGTCAGCCCAGAGCCCGATGCGGGGCTCGAACTCACAGACTGTGAGATCGTGACCTGAGCCGAAGTCGGACGCTTAACCGACTGAGCCACCCAGGCGCCCCTGGAAATGTGTTTTAAGAAGACAAATTCACAGCCACCAGAGATAAAGATTTCCACATAAACTGATGAAAGTGCACTAAGCCTCTCATCTTAAGGAGATGTCATGATTTTCTGAAGTTATCAAATAGCATTTAATAACTTAGCTTTTTCTAAACACGACATTATATCCCTGCACAGCTAAAATGTTAGTAACCTTTAAAATGAATTTAACACTCTGTGCCCTTTTCTTCATAAAATTTTTAAAAATACCTTTTTTTAAAAAAATTTTTTTTAAATGTTTTTTATTTATTTTTGAGACAGAGAGAGACAGAGCATGAATGGGGGAGGGGCAGAGAGAGAGGGAGACACAGAATCGGAAGCTGGCTCCAGGCTCTGAGCCATCAGCCCAGAGCCCGACGCGGGGCTTGAACTCATGGACCGCGAGATCGTGACCTGAGCCGAAGTCCGACGCTTAACTGACTGAGCCACCCAGGCGCCCCCAAAAATACCTTTTTAATTTTCTTTTACTATATTCAAATGCCTATTAGTACACATCAAACTTGCTGTTTAGTGATTCAAAGGATCTCCCCATTTTTAAAATCCCTTATTTCAAGTTAACAATCCTAGTTGACATTACAGGAAGTGGAACAAATGAGTAGAGGACATTTTGGAGTAGCTGCCTACCCCAAATACCTCAACTCCATCCTTGACAGGTATCAACGGGCAACTCTCAGAATAAGGCCACCCTTCCCTTGAGAGTGATCAAGAGAAAGTTCAAAGCACTGAGACTAAGATGATATTTCCTTCACTTTCTCATTTATCAGCAGGACCAAAAGAGAGCCCTAGACACCCATCCATCCTACTCCCCAACCACACATGTCATAGCAATCTCCATCTGCCTTGAGTCAACAGAGGACCAAATTCATTATGCTCTTCATGTCTCTTTTTATGTTAGTCACTCAAAGAACACTTACCACGCAGGTCACTGCTGACCTTATGTGTACAAAGTTCCTTAAGACTCTGAACATTGCGTCTGTGGTTCCTTTGTACTAAACTCCCAACTGCTGAAATTATCCACTATGCTGTGGAGAATTCATGTCCCAGCATCAGTAAAATCTCTTATTTTCCAAATCTGTCCTGAGTGTTCCTTTCCCAGCTGTCTTCTTGACTGCTGTTATTTCCTCCTACAGCCACCGTATTATAGCCACTTCCAGACTTATTTCTTTCTTTCACCATAAAGCACTGCCTCAGCTTTGAATTTCATGTTATCCATCAGAGTTTATCATCCTAAATACCATTTTTTATTTTGGTTGCAGTCATCTACTGATCCTCATTTTCTTCACAATTTTTAGCTTCTGGCTCTCTGTCACTCCTTCAAGATTCCTTGATATTTCAATACCCTGTAGATGATTTTCCTAAAAGCCTGGTTTTTAGTCAATGTATGATCTTCTGTTCCAAAGATCATGTCTCTCACATTACTCCACTATTCCTTCTCATGTCATGGTCATTACCAATAACTGCAATACGTCATAATAAAAAATTCACAAACCTGACTCAATACAGCGCTTTCAGTCTAGTATATCAGTTCCAGTAAAGCACTTAACCAAAGCATCCAACCCACATATCTTTCACAACCATCGACCCAATTTGCCTTTTCTTTCCTTCAAGTAAGCAGGAATCTATTCTTAAGCAAGAATCCAAGCTTAAATCCATGACCAATAATTCAAATCAGTCTTGTGCATTCACCCTCAAATATCCTGACCTTCTCTTTATTTGTTAATATTGTCTTAACAAAAATCTCAAATCCAAGTCCAAATTTCCACCTTGTTCCTGCTCTATCTGAATGTGTCTAAGGAGAAGCACCATCATGCTTACTCTTCTCATTTTGAAATCATGATCATGATGTGGCAACTTTCTCGTAATGATGGATAATAATTATACTACCTTTCCCTAACCCATTTACTTTCATACTCTGATGTCTAGCTCACATCTTTTCCTGTTCCCTCAAACCTCTAAAACCTCCTCTCCATTCTCATTTCCAAATAAGTGATCTTGTTTTCTATTTCACTGAGATAATTGAAGCAGTCAGAAGAGTACTTCTATAGATTTCCAAATCTATATCTGCCTGTTTGTCTATACTCTGGCTTCACACCTTATTTCACCCAACTATACACAATTGTAATATTGTGATTTATATGACACATATATTTGGAGGGGGGTGGGAGAAGCATATATTTGATCATCATCCCTGTTTCTGGCATAGAGCTCCTAAACACTTGAAATTTCTAAGTGATGAGAGCAATAACTGTGTGTCTTGTTGTGTGAATGAGGTAACTTTTGTAAACACCTCAGGACGGGAGTTGGTAGCCAGGAAAACCAGCCCTGTGATTAGAGGGTTGGGACTTTCAGTCCTGCCCTCCCCAACTCCAGGGAAGGTAGAGGGGATGATGGTAGGATCAACTACCTATGGCCAGTGAGTTAATCAATCACACCTATATAATAAAAGCCTTCATAAATACTGAAAAATTTAAGTATATAATGAAGCCTCCATAAAAAGCCAAAAGTTAAGTCATGGGGATATGACGTACAGCAAAAGAGAAAGAGAGAGAGAGGACAAAGGGGGGAGTAAAGATAAAGAGAGTGAGAGAGAGAGCAGGAGAGAGACAGAAAGAGAGAGAGAGAGAGACAATTAGTTTAGAGAGCTCTCAGTTGGTGAACTTGTGGGGAGGCAGGGAGAGTGGTGTGCCTGGAAAAGAATAGGGTTTCCGTATACCTTGCTCTATACAATCTCTTCCATCTGGCTGCTCTTGAGTTATGTATTTTCCTAATAAACTAGTGACCCAGTAAGTAAAATGTTTGAGTTCTGTGAGTTGTTCTGGCAAAATAATGGAACCAGAGAGGAGGTCATGGGAACTGACCAGTTAGTCAAAAGCACAAGTAACAGATGAAGTAGGGGTGGGAGGTGGGGGGGGGCGGCGGTCTTGTAGAAATGAACCCTTTATCTATGAAATCCGATGCTATCTCTAGGCAGATTGTGTCGGAATGGAGTTGAATTGAGTTAAATTGTAGGACACTTAGCCAGTGTACAGAAAATTGCTTGTTGTTGTGGGGGAACCCTCTTTTCCACATGTTGGAAGTTGGGTCCCAACACACATTCAATAATCTACTCCTCCATTCCATTTTATAATCATCTTACAAATTGGGGTGACTGGGTGGCTCAGTCGGTTAAGTGTCCGACTTCAGCTCAGGTCATGATCTCACAGTTCGAGTTTTGAGTCCCACGTCAGGCTCTGTGCTGACAGCTCAAAGCCTGGAGCCTGCTTCAGATTCTGTGTTTCCTTCTCTCTCTGCCCATCCTCTGCTTATGCTCTGTCTCTGTCTCTCTCTCTCTCTCAAAAAATAAACATTAAGAAAATTTTTAAAAAATGATCTTACAACATCAATGCTACAGCAAATTTCTATTATTCCTATGTCATAAGTTATCATCATCCTGGACTATCTCCTCCACAAACTTGCTATTATTTCTCCCATATTTAGATTTTTTTTTCCTTGAACCAACTTCTCCTGCCTCCTCTCCCCTTTAAAACATAATTAAGTAAAACACAACCTTGAAAATGAATGTACCTACACTTACTCTCCCTAATTCCTCCTTTTGATTCTCTCTCAAACCTATTTCCACCAGATTTTTTGTTCCTTTCCCTCAACCAAAAGTGTTTTTGTCTGTTCTACCTCCCACTGTCAGTGTTCGAGTGACAAATTGTATCCTCTTGATCATCAGTTTCGGGCACAGTTAATAACTTCCTTTTTTCTGCTATATATATTTTTTTACATTGCTTGTAAGACACAAAATGCTGTTGCTTTCTTTACCACCTCACCAGGAATGTCTTTCCATTCATCTTTGCTAGTTTCTTCATTCTCCCGTTTCTCTTAATGTCGAAATATCCAGGGCTTCAAGATCTCATCAAAGCACATGGCTTTAACTACCAGACAGCACCAAGCCCTCTCAGACTTGTATTTATAATTGCCTATGTGGTTCTCTGGTGGATGTTTGAAATTCACGTCAAACTCAGCACGCAGCCTCTGGAACTTCTCATTGCCTTCCCATTAAATTTGCTTCACCTGTTCTCCAGCCTAGCTCCAGTCTCCAATATAATTTGCCTGAATTAATACAACTATATTTTTTTGGTGCATTTATGCTTAACAATGCATTTTATTTTTTTAATTTTTTAATATAATTTATTGTCAAATTGGCTAACATACAGTGTGTACAGCGTGCTCTTGGTTTTGGGGGTAGATTCCCGTGGTTCATTGCTTACGTACAACACCCAGTGCTCATCCCAACAAGTGCCCTCCTCAATGCCCAGCACCCAATTTCCCCTCTCCCCCCGCACCCCAACAACCTCAGTTTGTTCTCTGTATTTGAGAGTCTTTTATGGCTTGCCTCCTTCCCTATTTGTCACTATTTTCCCCCTTCCTTTCCCCCATGCTCTTCTGTTAAGTTTCTCAAGTTTCACAGATGAGTGAAAACATATGATATCTGTCTTTCTCTGCCTGACTTATTTCACTTAGCATACTACTCTCCAGTTCCATCCACATTGTTGCAAATGGCATGATTTCATTCTTTCTCATTGCCACGTAGTATTCCATTGTATATATAAACCACATCTTCTTTATCCATTCATCAGTTGATGGACATTGAGGCTCTTTCCATAATTTGGTTATTGTTGAAAGCGATGCTGTAAACATTGGGGGTACATGTCCCCCTATGAATCAGAACTACTGTATCCCTTGGATAAATTCCCAGTAGTGCTATTGCTGGGTCGTAGAGTAGTTCTATTTTTAATTTTCTGAGGAATCTCTACACTGTTTTCCAGAGTGGCTGGACCAGTTTGCATTCACCAACAGTGCAGGAGGGTTCCTGTTTCTCCACATCCTCTCCAGCTCTTTAGTTTCCTAAATTGTTAATTTTAGCCACTCTGACCAGTGTGAGGTGAATACAACTATTTCTTTCTTTTTTTTCCCAATAGGTGCCCTCCTCAATGCCCATCACACACTTTCCCCTCCCTCCCACCCCCCATCAATCCTCAGTTTATTCTTAGTTTTTAAGAGTCTCTTATGGTTTGCCTCCTTCCCTCTCTTTTACTCCCCCCCCCCCCCCACATCCCCTTCCTCACGGACTTCTGTTAGGTTTCTCAGGATCCACATATGAGTGAAAACGCATGATATCTGTCTTTCTCTGCCTGACTTATTTCACTTAGCGTAACACTCTCCAGTCCCATCCATGTTTCTACAAAGGCCAGATTTCATTCTCTCTCATTGCCCAGTAGTATTCCATTGTATATATATACACCACATCTTCTTTATCCATTGGTCAATTGATGGATAGGCTCTTTCTGTAATTTGGCTATTGTTGAAAGTGCTGCTATAAACATTGGGGTACAAGTGCCTCCTATGCATCAGCACTCCTGTATCCTTTGGGTAGATTCCTAGCAGTGCTATTGCTGGGTCATAAGGTAGATCTATTTTTAATTTTTTGAGGAACCTCCACACTGTTTTCCAGAGTGGCTGCACACGTCTGCATTCCCACCAACAGTGCAGGAGGGCTCCCATTTCTCCACATCCTTGCCAGCATCTATAGTCTCCTGATTTGTTCATTTTAGCCATTCTGACCAGTGTGAGGTGTTATCTCAGTGTGGCTTTGATTTGTATTTCCCTGATGAGGAGTGATGTTGAGCATCTTTTCATGTGCCTGTTGGCCATCTGGATGTCTTCTTTAGAAAAGTGTCTATTCATGTCTTCTGCCCATTTCTTCACTGGGATGTCCACTCTCACCACTGTTGTTTAACATAGTGTTGGAAGTTCTAGCACCAGCAAAGAGACAACAAAATGAAATCAAAGGCATCAAAATTGGCAAAGATGAAGTCAAGCTTTCACTTTTCGCAGATTACATATTATACATGGAAAACCCAATAGATTCCACCAAAAGTCTGCTAGAACTGATACATGAATTCAGCAAAGTCGCAGGATACAAAATCAATGTACAGAAATCAGTTGCATTCTTATACACTAATAATGAAGCAACAGAAAGACAAATAAAGAAACTGATCCCATTCACAATTGCACCAAGAATCATAAAATACCTAGAAATAAACCTAACCAGAGATGTAAAAGATCTGTATGCTGAAAACTATAGAAAGCTTATGAAGGAAATTGAAAAAGATACAAAGAAATGGAAAAATATTCCATGCTCACGGATTGGAAGAATACTGTTAAAATGTCAATCCTACCCAAAGCAATCTACACATTCAATGCAATCCCAATCAAAATTGCATCACCATTCTTCTCAAAGCTAGAACAAATAATCCTAAAATTTGTATGGAACCACAAAAGACCCCAAATAGCCAAAGTAATATTGAAGAAGAAAACCAAAGCAGGAGGCATCACAATCCCAGATTTTAGCCTCTACTACAAAGCTGTAATCATCAAGACAGCATGGTATTGGCACAAAAACAGACACATAGACCAATGGAATAAAGAACCCAGAATAAAGAATAAAGAACCCAGAATTGGACCCACAAAAGTATGGCCAGCTAATCTTTGACAAAGCAGGAAAGAATATCCAATGGAAAAAAGACAGTCTCTTTAACAAATGGTGCTGGGAGAACTGGACAGCAACGTGCAGAAGAATGAAACTAGACCACTTTCTTACGCCATTCACAAAAATAAACTCAAAATGGATGAAGGACTTGAATGTGAGACAGGAAACCAGCAAAACCCTAGAGAAGAAAGCAGGAAAAAACCTCTCTGACCTCAACCGCAGCAATTTCTTACTCGACACATCTCCAAAGGCATGGAAATCAAAAGCTATTCCTATTGGGATAGGACTACTGGGACCTATGAAGATAAACTATTGGGACCTCATCAAGATAAAAAGCTTCTGCACTGCAAAGGAAACAAAAAAAAACTAAAAGACAACCGATGGGATGGGAAAAGATATTTGCAAATGACATATTGGACAAAGGGCTAGTATCCAAAATCTATAAAGAACTCACCAAACTCCACACCCAAAAAACAAATAATCCAGTGAATACAACTATTTCTTTTTTTTTTTATTTTTTTAATGTTTATTTATTTTTGAGAGAGAGACAGAGTGTGAGTGGGGGAGGAGCAGAGAGAGAGGGAGACACAGAATCCGAAGCAGGCTCCAGGCTCTGAGCTATCAGCACGGAGCCTGATGTGGGGCTCGAACCCATGAACCCAAGACCATGACCTAAGCTGAAGTCGGACGCTTACCGACTGAGCCACCCAGGCGCCCCTGAATACAACTATTTCTTAAATCATCTCTTTGTTTTCATCCCCATCTCCTAGAGTCAACTCACAGCACTGCAGCCAGAGGCTTTTAAAGTGAAAATCAGGTCATATCACTCCTCAACTCAAAGCTCTGCAATAACTTCCTATGAGTGAGTGACAAAGCACTTAGGAAAACTTAACAGTAACCTACACCCTTTGCCCCTTAAATTACTTAATCTGTTAATCATCCTTTTGTTGTTTAATATTCTTGTGTGCATTGGCCTTCCTGCTGTTTGTAGAACAGAGCAGACCTCCCATGTGAGTCTGTGCAGTAGCCGTTCTCTTTACTTGAATGTTCTTCCCACAGGTACCTGCATGGCCACTTCCCTGATGGTCCTAAAGAGTTTGTTCAAGTATCATATTCTCACTGAGGCCTCACCTAACAATCCCAGCCAGTACTGATTCCCTTTGTTATGCATTTTATGTTTCATTTCCCAAAGTATGTATGACCTTTTAACATACTACTTATTTATTACATTTATGTTATTGGTTACCTTCTATCTTTTCTTACCTAGAACATAAGGGATTTTTTTTTTCTGAGCACTGATGTATCCTAAGTACTTATAATAACAACAAAAATCTTAGGACTTGGTAATGCTCAAACATCACTTCTTGTATGAAGGGACAGATTTAAGACAGGTGTTTAGGCTATACAAAATATGACAAAACTATTTCTTAGAAATCAAGCTAAAAAGTTTCTACTGAAAAATCAAACTTGAAAAATTTTTTAGGTATTTTAGAATGATTTATGGGAATGGTCAAGAATGGTTTCTGGTGCCTCATATTTTTTTTTAATTTTTTTTTTAACGTTTTATTTATTTTTGAGACAGAGAGAGACAGAGCATGAACGGGGGAGGGGCAGAGAGAGAGGGAGACACAGAATCAGAAGCAGGCTCCAGGCTCTGAGCCATCAGCCCAGAGCCCGACGCGGGGCTCGAACTCAGGGACCGCGAGATCGTGACCTGAGCTGAAGTCGGACGCTTAACCGACTGAGCCACCCAGGCGCCCCTCTGGTGCCTCATTTTTAAAGCAAAATGAAAGAATGTATATAAATATTCGGCTCCAGTATTGAGGTCTAAATAGAAACATTCCAAAGCTTAACATATTTCCTGCATTGCATGTAGGCGACTAAGAAATGTGTCAAAGTTAACAGTGTCAAAGTTAACCCGAATTTAAAATATATGAATAAATTTGAACACTTATTAAATTCCAACGTAATAAATTTGAACACTTATTAAAATGTATAGAAATGTATAAAATTACAGTATTTGCCATTCAGAAATTTTGCAAGTCAAAGGAAAGCCCCTTCCTTCTGTCAATTATTTCTCAAAAAGTAAAACCATTGCCAGGAGTCTAAGAAGATAGGGTGGGTGGGAATGCCTAACATCTCCAGTCCGAGCTGGGAAAATTTAGGAAATGGTAAGGGAAGGACCGGGATGAGACACTCTAGCTCAAACTGCACCCTCCCCAATTCAATTCAAGTTTATTGTTAGCAAAAGAATCAGAGCTCTGTGCAGAAGCACAGCATAAATTTTAATAGATAGCTTTGACCTTTCCTCATCAATAAATCTACGTGATGGTACTGTTCTCAAATTTTTGTTTATATATTATTTTTGATGTTTACATGACCTTTATAGAACTGTAAACTTGTTTCTAACTACTGGATATAACTTTAACTAAACGAGTTTATATTAAAACAATCTTAAGAGATAGAGGCTAGTGTTGTTTTAATTCCTGCTTGATATATGTAACTTATGTCCTCTGACTGAATTATCTTACTCAATAGCAATTACTTCTTAACATAATATTATTTTGATATAATATATTAAATTAAATATAAACATATATAAAATAAACAAAAGCTAGCTAAATTAATTTATACTTTGAACAAAATTTTTCTTTAATAACCATGGTAAAGATAAATATACTTCCATTCAGTAAATTCATTGAGCACCTAGGCTTTGCAGGGCATTATTTTGGGTACAGTTTGAAATATGAAAGCCTGGTAGTATGCTTCACTGAGCTCAGCTTTATAGAGGAAGTAAAATATACAAATATTTATTAAAATAGAAAGATTATCTCGGATATGAGCTAAAAGGAGGTATTGATTATCTCTTACCGGTGTCACCAGAAGAAAGATGCTCTCCCAGCTAAAGAATTCAGATGATAGGATTTATATACATTATGTCCCTATGGTCTTCCAGAAACATGTTAAACATGCATTTTGTTATTTCATATAAAAGCATTTTATAAGAAAATGTAGATGTTAGACCTATTTTGTTAATAAGATCTTTTAAAAAAATCAGTTCTTAGTCCTAATTTTCTTAGCCAATAAATGGGATATGTGGAACTCCAAACCAGTTCTCTCATTTCAAACACCGTGCTCTTTCACCTCTTACAGTTTATGGAGAAGTTATTATTTGAATTGACTTTGAAAAAAGAGTGAAAATTAAATATGGAGCATGGGAAGAAGAGAGGGAATTTCCAGTTCAAGAAGGGCATGAGCAGAGCTGAAGTCAGGAAGTTTCAGTGTGGTGTATGTAATAATGGGTGTTTTTCTCTAGTTGGATATAAGATACATGAAGAGAAGTAGAATGTTAGATCTATGAATGATAGATCTTTGTGCGCAGATCACATGTATCTTTGAACTCTTGAATGAAGACTATACTTTATTCCAGAGCTAATTGGAAGTTCTTGTAAGTTCTTAATTACATAAAAAGAAATATGTGGAACTGTACCTAGGGAGTCCAATGTTAAAAATGGAGGTAAGTAGATTCTGAAAGAGATAATTACAACATGAACCAGAGTAAAGGGGACATAGTGGTGGGAACAAATGTGAAAGGAATGTCAAAAGAAGGGATAGTCTCACATGGGGAATAAGGCATATTATTGGACCTTTGTCAGTATTTAAAAATGAAAATTGAGAATTAATGAACAAAATGTTTGATAAATTGTTTAAGTCTAGATTTGTAGGAGTAAAAAAATCTTTAAAAAGTTTAAAAAATTAAGAAAACTATAAAATATAAGAATTCATTGAAAGAAGAATGATTATGTCAGAAATAAAAACAAATATAAGGAGCATTGAAAAGAGGGTATTAAATGGCTGAGCTCCTGGAATGAAAAGAAATATAACGATTTTTTGAAAACATACATTCTGTTTATAAGAGAGATTTGTTGGATAAAATAATACTAAATAAATATTTGGAAAAAGTACTGAGGGAATTTCCGAAAATGATGAAACACATAAACACAAAAGAAGATAAAAATATTAAAATTATAAGTCATAAAATATTTTCAAAATATAAATGTATGGGGCACCTGGGTGGCTTAGTCACTTAAGCTTCAGAATCTTGACCTCAGTTCAGGTCATGATCTCATGTTTGTGAAATAGAGCCCCACATCGGGCTTTGCACTGACAGCACAGAGCTTGCTTGGGATTCTCTCTCTCCTTCCCTCTCTCTCTGCCCCTCCCCCAGTCATGCTTTCTCTCACTCTCAAAATAAATAAGTAAACATTTCAAATATATAAATATAAAAGTTGTGAGAATTTCCAATAAAAATTTCCAAAGATGCACATTAACAGGTAATGTTCACTTATATGCTCAAGTTTTAAATATCATGTTAACTACAAACACAAAACAATCACAAAATACTTCCTGAAAAAACTGATTTTTAACCAGCCAACTATTAACTTATCTAAGAATAAATAGGACAGCTGAAAAAATCAATATTAGTTTAATTAAAATATTTGAGCAGTATAAAAGATCAAAATAACTGTAAATCAGAAATTCACTATTAATTTTCCTTTCAAGTCATTTATATCAGCATATTGTTGTAAACAAAATTCTTAACTTGGGATCAACAAATCTCACTCTTACTTACCTCAGTCCTGGCTTTAATTAGTTGATTAAAATAATCATGCCAACTTTTCTGCAGTTTCTTTCTGTATGTGTAAAACTTGGAGAAATTGAAGAGGGTTAAGTATCAATATAACATGTTCAATAAAAAAGGCTAAAACTATCTTAAAATTTTACCAACTAATTATTAAGCTTAAAGAGGGTACTTACAGATGTGAAACTTCGAAACCATCATGTGTATTTCTCAAATAAAAATACATATCCTAATATCTCCAAAGGAAAATTCATCCATAATGGGCAACTCATTCTTATTGATGCACGTAACTAGGTATTTTTTTTCTGCTTAATATTATTCTTATGGTTCATCCATGCTGATGAATGTAACTATAGACCATTCACATTCCCTGCAGTATGTTATTCAATTAATGAATATGCCATAATGTATCCATTATTAAATTGATATTCTTGGTAGACATTTGAATTGCCTCCAGTTTGACATTATATATATTGCTGCATTCACCATGAATGCCTATATCTTCTAAACATTTGCCAGAATCTCTTCAATTATGTACCTAGCAACTGAATCATAAGATACAAACCTCTTTCAACTTTTTTTATTTTTTTTTTTACTATTTTTTATTTTATTTTATTTTTTTTTTTTTAAGAGAAAGAGAGAGCATGGGCAGAGGGGAGGGGAGGAGGGAGAGAGAATCTTAAGCAGGCTTCATGCCCAGCTCAGAGCCAGGCACAGGGCTCAATCTTACAACCACGAGATCATGACTTGAGCCAAAATCAAGAGTTAGATGTTTAACCAACTAAGCCACCCAGGCCCCCAAGAAAGAACTCTATTTTAGGTAATGTCAACCATTTTTTTTTAAGCAACGTTTCTACAAATTTACAAATCAAAAAGAAAAGAATAGGTGTGTCTTTGCTTCACATTTTTTTTATTTGCCAGATTTTTAAATTTCTGCCAGTACAGTGGTTAAGAGATATCTCATTGTGGTATTACTTTCCAACTTCCTGATTTCTAACGAGGTTAAAATCTTGCAAGTAGTTTGCCCATTTTTCTACTTTTTTTTTCCTTTGTTATTTATAAGGTATGCACGCACATTTATTTAGGATATCTTCAGTGATTTTTCTATAATATTTTAGAATTTTATCCATCAAAGTATTGTATATATTTTGTTAGATTAAATCCTCAATATTTAAAAATTTTTTGGTTGCTTATATAAATAGTGTCTGTTTAAAAACTTATGTTCTCTATTTTTATTCCCCTGGGTGATGAAATGTAACTGAATTAAACTTGTATGCTGATTGTGTCCAAAACCTTTGCTAAGCTTTCTAATGAATCTTAATTATGTACTTATATATTTGTCTATATTTCTTTTGAAATTACTATATCATGTGCAAATAATGATAATTTGATTCATTTTCAAATATTTTAATGTTTAGTAAGTTCGTTCCTGCAATTAAACCTAACTTGGCCATACCGTATTTTATTTTTCAATAAATTGCAGTGTTTGTTAACTAATGTTAGAATTTTTGCACTTGTGTTTATGATTGAACTTTAGTTTGGGTGCTTTTATCTCAGTATTTTTGACTTATTTTGATATCAGTGTTATAGCAGCCTCATACAATAACCAGAGTTTGTTCGCTATTCTCTCTGAAAAATTGTGTATGATATCACAACTGATTTATTCTTCAAGTGTTTTTAGAATCCACTGGTATGTCATTATGGGTGTTTTTCATTTGTGGGAAGATTTTTAAGCTTCTGAATCAACTATTCTAATCATTATCTCCTTCAGGTTTTAAATTTCTTCTTCAGTTAATTTGGTAATGGAATTGTTCATCTAAATTTCAAAATGCATGGACATCAGGTTAATTATACCTTCTTGTCACATTTGTCTCTGCAGCATCTGGCGTTATGTTCGTTTTTCATTTCTGATGGAATTTATTTATACTATTACTATTTTCCCTTGATGAGCCCTGCTAGATGTTGACCCAGTTTATTTTATGCTTGAGGACAAACTTTGGCTAATAGGATTCTGATGATTATACCTTTGTTTCCTAATTTTTTTAAATTTTCTGTACTTTTATTTTTTCCTTTTATTTTCCTAGTTTTTAATTCATCAATCGTCAGCTTTTTCCCTTTCATAATAAACTTACACATTTCCTTTTAGCATTGCCTTAGCTGCATCTCAAAAGTATTGATAAGGAGTATTTCTGCTGCCTGTCAGCTCTACTTATGCCCTCATTTCCATTATGATTTTAAATTCAGTAAGAAATTATTTCCTAGTATATTTTGTTTTTTTTTAATCAGGTGAGATTTTCTTTTACTATCTTTTATTATTTAATCAGTTTTATTATATTATTGTCAGTATACATTGTCTGAAGGATATCAGTCTGGAAATTTGGTAACATATACCTATGTTACTATGGATACGTTACTATGTCCATCTAGAAGAAGCTTTCAGATTGCTTGAAAAGAATGAGTATTCTTAAACTGTTGCAGGCAATAGTTTATACATGTCTTATCAATCAATTCTATATGTCATAAATTCTATTTATACATTTATCACTTCCTTTCTTCTGCTTACATGATATATAATTTCTTCATCGTTTCTTAGCTTCTTAAGGGTTAAGTTCAATCATTGATTCAAGACCTTTCTTTTTCTTTTCTAATACAGTTCTTTTTCTTTCTAATACACTTTAGTGCCCTAAAGTTCCCTCTGATAGGCATTTTAGTTACATAGCACAGATTTTGATTTGTTGTGTTTTCATTTTTATTACATTCAAAATACCATCTACATCTTCTTTTAAAGTTTACTTTGACCTATAGGTTATTTAGAAGTATGTTTTCTAATTTCTAAATGTTTGCATTTTTTTTTAGTTATCTTTCTGTTATTGATTTTTATATCAATTATTTTGGTCAGAAAAAATTCTTTGTATGATTTGAATCTTTTAAACTTGTATTATGGTAAAGATATGATCTCTCTTTTTAAATATTTTAAGTTCACTTTTAAAAGATGTGCATTCTGCTGTTTTGGAGTAAATTATTTCATAACTGTCAGTTAGGTCAAGTTTGTTTGTTGGTATTGGTCTTATGTATCATTACTAATTTTCTAAATAGTTGTTGTTTAAACTATTAGGAGCAGAGTGTCTATTGAGGTTTTGTCTAATTTCTAGTTCCATACGTTTGCTTCATTTATTTTGACAAAGTCATAAATTTCGTACACCATTAGAATCATGTCCTCTTGATTAATTGATCCCTGTACTAGTTGCTTATTGCTGTATAACAAATGATTCTAGAAGTTGGGAGCGTAAAAAAAACAAAAGTTGATTATCTCACAGGTATGTGAGTCAGCTATCGGGGCACCTCTTAGTTGGGTGCTTCCGTCTCAAGATCTTTCATGCATTTTCAACCAATATAATTATAGCAGTGGTTTCCTGCAAAGTCTTGACTATGGAGGGGGATCCACTTTCAAGTTTCCTCACATGGTTATTGGTAGCCCTCACTAGATGAGTTTTTCCATGATAATAACTCATGACATAGCTTCTGAGTTTCCCCTGGATGGGCAAGCAAGACTCTGAGACGTAAGCAACTGTCCTTTAATTTTCTAAGCACAGAAGCCACATCATATCACTCGGCCACGTTCTGTTTTATAGAAATAAGTCAGTAAATCCACCCTCACTTAGCGGTAGATGCACAAAGGCAATGAATACCAGATGTTCGAGATGATTGAAGACTGTCTTTGTGGCTGCCAAATTTGGTCTTTAATTTGAAAACAGCATAAGTAAATGCCTTCAAGGAAGAAAATAGGAATTGTCAGCTTATCTCAGAAGGTCTCTTTCCTTTCTACAATTTTAATTCATCTAGTCGTTGTGGCTTCCCCAACTTTTAATGTGTTTACTGTTTTTGTAATGTATCTATGTTTTCCAGTTTTTGCACTGAGAGACATATCTGCCAATACTTGGTACCTCCTAGCCGGAAGAGAAATGTTTTATTTTAATTAACACACTTTTCATTTCTACAGGTTCAATTTGGTTTCTTTTCAAAATCTTTTGTTCACTTTAAGGTCTTTTTTCCCCTTAATTATATTTTCAATTTCCTCGTATTTCAGAAAATATATTCTGAAAACTCTATTGATCATATCTTCTAAAAGTGTATATCATGCTTTATACTACATGCAAAGAAATTCAGCTCAGAGATTACATAGTAAAAGAAAGCAGGAATCCACAAAGGCACATGAACCCTGAGTTGGCTTTTTCTTAAAAACAGAATCACAATTTACCTTTTAAGAAGTTACACTATAATGTATCAATTGTAAGGAAATAGAAATTATCTTTAAGGAAAGCATATGAAACTGGATTGAACAATGGGAAATTTTTTGTTTTCCAATCTTAAGACAAAGTATTCAGAGACACAGTATTTTCACATGCCGTCTATTCTTTTTTTTGTAATGTTTACTTAGTTTTGAGTGGAGGAAGGGCAGAGAGAGAGAGGAGACATAGAATCTGAGCAGGCTCCAGACTCTGAGCTGTCAGCACAGAGTCCGACATGGGATTCGAACCCATTAACAGTGAGATTACGATCTGAGCCAAAGTCAGACGCTTAACAGACTGAGCCACCCAGATGCCCCTCGCATGCCATCTATTCTTAAAGAAAACAATTTCATCACTCATGAAAAACATATTTTAGTTTTGCAATAAAGACCACCTATCTACATTATAGCCTATGTGTACATATTCCATTTTTTTAGTCAGTTCCTCTGTTGTATTTAATGCCATAATTATCAATATCTACATTTTTTACATAGTCCATGCATGTTATGCCATGTTCCAATACCTTTGCTTGTTGTTTCTGCAGTCTACTAATTTTCCCATGGATGATTCATACTGTGTATGTGATTGCTTAACATCTACCCAGCCTCTCTCCAGTATGTCTCCTTGAATTGTAGAAGCCAGAAAGTTAAATGGCATTTTCCTACCTCCCTTGTCTTTTTCGTGTAACTTTACTAATCATATAAGTCTTGAGTTCAGAACTATATTAACTAGGAAGCAGAATATAAAGCATTGATTTTGTTATAATACAAACACAATATCAACTTTCTGATTCAGGTAGTTTCCTGATTGCATCAGGACAATATGTTTCTATAGTGAATACCTATAATAAAAATCTCAGATAAGTAGATAGCCTCCTGATGATGGTAGGTATACTAACTTGCTTAACAACCCTATTCTGTAGTATAGTTTTAGGAAATTTTCCTGGAAGCTCAGACTGCAGTCTATTTCACCAATACTCCCAATGACTAAATGTTATTTAACGATTCATTACAAATCCCTTTTTCTCTTTAAACAATCTAAAAAGAATTACATCCTTCAAATAATAACCTTGATTGGCATATCCATGCTTCAAAATTTGGCTCAGGTAATATCTCATCTTCTTCAATATTTTAACAACTTTTTTGATTACTTTTCATGTAAGTCCTCCACAGAAAGCCATGCTGTTCTGACACAGTGAATTAATTTTTATCATGTCTCTTAATACAATGTATTGTATCTTTGCAAATGCTTCCCCCATTTGACTCTACACTCCTTGATATATACTCCATTTCACATCTCTATCAGAAAAACAGTTCAAAGTAAACACATAATAGGGGTGCCTGGGTGGCTCAGTCTGTTAAGCAGTTGGTTTCAGCTAAGGTCAGAATCTCACCGTTTCGTGGGTTCATGATCTCTCTGTTTCATGGGTTCAAGTCCCATGTAGTGCTCCGTGCTGACAGTGTGGAGCCTGCTTGGGATTCTCTCTGACTCTCTCTCTCTCTGTCCCTCCCCAACTTGTGCTGTCTCTATCCCTCTCAAAATAAATAAATGAACTTTAAAATAAAAAATAGAATAGAACAGAATAGAATAGAATAAAATAAAATAAAATAAAATAAAATAAAATAAAATAAAATAAAACACATATTGAATCTCACTGTGGTACAAGGTCCTGGCCCACTCCATTGCCTTCACTCTGCCTCTTTTTTCATCCTTTATATTTTATTAATTTACTGTCAAATACTAACTCCACCCATTCTCTCACCTCATTCCTCAAAACAATTTTCTTCTTTAACTATATATTCAAACTTAAAGGGCAAAATAAGCATTTCATACAGTAAATTTTTGGCCTATGTGTACAATAAATTCTTTCCTTATTATTTAAAAGTCATTGTGTCTATAGAAATTTCATTAATTAGAATTATCATATTGAACATGAGGTATATTAATGAATTATCAGATTTAATTATCTTACATATCATATGACATAAGTTGTATTATTCATATTTTCCAGATGAAGACATTGAGGTTTTGGGAGGCTAAATAATTTTAAGTCAATATCCAGTCAGAGTTGAAGGAGAGAATTCAAAACTAAGTCTAACTACAAAATCAGCATTATCAGCAGGCAGACCTCTGGAATTCTCCAGGTGGATTTCAGAGACGACCGCAAAGGGAGAGGAGCTGAAAGGGTGGTCAGTCATTCCTCCCTATCCTCTAGTTCAAACAGCTATGTCTTTTATCTAGATATATATTGGGTTTGACAAAGACTCTCTCCTTGACCAAACTTTAGTCAGGCTCCTCTGAACCCTCTTCCCAATTAGGTCTTGACTTTTGGACTTCTGGGTTTGTCTTTGCATCACCCAATTTTAGCAAAAATCTCAAGTCAGTTCAGTGAGAGTTCTCCCACCCTCAGTAACTGGTCACCCTTTGGCATCTAATGAAATTCCCCATCTCCCATGCTTGGTATCTGATTACCCTGATCTACCTTCAGCAAGAATCCTGTCAAGTCAGGTTAGCCAGAATCCCCTATATCCACCAAAATTTCCTCTTAGTAATTTTCAATCCATTGACCCCCACCCTGCTCCCTGGTTATAAATCTCCACTTGTCCATGATACATTTAGAATTGAGCCCAGTTCTATACTGAGGTCTTTTTTTCCCCTACTGCAAAACTTCCTATATAAACACCTGGTTTTACCAGTTTAGCTATTGTTAGGGTCTGGTTTTCTTTAACAGACTCCACTTAAGAAGTCATAGAAGGAAAGCATCATAATAGCTATCAATTGTTTATTACACATGCAATAAACTATTGTTTATTACACATGCAATCTATTGTTTATTACACATGCAATATTCAATCTATTGTTTATTACACATGCAATATTTTTTTTAATATAGGGGATACCTAAAAATAATTGTCTTATATATTAGCTGCCTATTACGTTTGTATCATTTGATTATTGACTCTAGGGTCAATAATCTTGGATTTTGTATAACATAATAATAAATAATTGAAATTCAAAAAACAATGTGCTTTCCAAGTGGAAAATGCTTACAAGATAATCCTATAGGGAATAAAGGCAGGCAACCAGGTGTGAGAAGCATTCCATTTGCAAATCAGGCTTAGCCATTGGGGTTGTTAGCATAAGAAATATCAGAATTTTGAACATCTGCTTAATAAATGGTAGCCTTTATTGCTGATTCCCTTGGAAAATACCTTTTACAAGTGAGTGCTACTTTTATGGCTTTGCTATTATGTGGTAAACATATTACTAAGAATTATATAAGCCATTAAAAACTGTAACATAATATTACTGAATTACTATTGAGCATTTTACTTTAATTTGAAGATAATTTGTTTTCTATTTTGTATTACATTTTTCTTTAAAATCATTACATACAAACAATTACAAACTACCTAAATTGAAGAATCATAACTTATGCATAGGCTTTTTATTTAAGATTATAGTCAATTTGAGGTAGTTCTATATTAGCCCAGAAAGCTAACATAAGACTCATTGTATGTTGATGAATTCTTTGTATTATGTACATCCTTAGTCAGTGGTGAATAGTCTATGATGGAAAATTTGAGGCAAGAGCATAAACTATAAGTTTTGTCCAATTTTGTTCAGGGACCTACTTACTTACATATGCTATGTGAGTGTCATAAACTGGTAAGTTGGTCAAACTCCACAACTTGCTGAAGAGATTTCAAAATGGCGGACTACCACTCAAGATAACAAAACAGCACATGCACCACTGAAAAATTACTCGATTGTATGCTGCTATCAACCAACCCATACCAGGTAAGCAAATATTCTTCAATTATTTCTCACATTGGAGATTGTCAATGGCTCTAACATATATTTCTGTCATCTCTGTTTACACTAACAGCTTAAGTCAATTCATCATCATCTGAACTGACATAGAGACAAGTTAAAAAATCAGATTCCTTTAGATAGGATGATATTCATCGAGATCTTAGTTTGTAAAATACTAACTCAAGACTAATATAGTAAATCTTCTTATTTAAGTTTAGATTGGAGAATAAACCAGGGATTCAACGTGTCTTAATATGACTGGTAGTAATGCAACAGTGATGCCAGAATTTTTGATCCCTAACACTGTGAGACTAGTAGATTAAAATAGTCTAGGGGCACCTGGGTGGCTCAGTCGAATAAGCATCTGACTTCGACTCACGTCATGATCTCATGGTTCATGAGCCTGCTTCAGATTCTGTCTCTCTCTCTCTCTCTCTTTGCCCCTCCCCTGATCACACTTTGCCTCTCTCTCTCTCTCTCAAAAATAAATAAACATTAAAAAAATTTTTAATAATCTATTTTCTGACCTATCATAAGACTTTCAATTCCACTGCAAATTGAATGAAATTCCATCGGGACTACATTGCTTTTTATATGTACTATTTTAGCCATTCCACATATTATCATATAACATATTATCATATAATTATCATTATACAATTATACATATAGGATTAAATGTTATCTCATTTAATAAACTGGGTGATGTCTATTCATATCTCTATGTTGTAGATTAATAAAATGTACCTCATGACTTGAGATATTTATCTCATGGATCTCACACACCAAAGACAAGGAAACTCCAAAGGGCTTCATGAAATACAGAATTAAATCTACTGTTTTGTCTCACAGAAGTTCCTAGATACCTCACTGTTTCTCTATTCCTCTTGAATTTTCATGGTAAATGGAAACATAGTATAATTATTAGATTGGAAGTTATAGACACAGACCATCTGGGTTTCAAACCTTGCCCTCTACATACTAGGAGTGTAACTTTAGCAATTGATGTAGCTATTCCATGCCTTAATTTTTTTTAATTTTTTTAAATGTTTACTTATTTTTGAGAGAGACAGAGACAGAGTATGAGTAGGGGAGGGGCAGAGAGAGAGAGAGGGAGACACAGAATCCCAAGCAGGCTCCAGGCTCCGAGCTGTCAGCACAGAGCCCAAAGCGGGGCTTGAACTCATGAACCGTGAGATCATGACCTGAGCCAAAGTCCGACACTTAACCAACTGAGCCACCCAGACGCCCCTTTGCCTTAACTTCTTTATATGTGAAGAAGATATCAAGTAATGCAATTTGGGAGGATTCACTAAGTTCATAGATTTCACACGGGTAAAGCACTTAGATCAATATAAATTAAAATTGGAGGTAATAGAAAACCTGATTGTTTTATTTTGCTCAATAATTAGAGGCAGACAATGACACTATCAAAGTACGATTCTCCTTTTAACTTTTTTTCTCCACCATTCTTCATATGTGACTTCTGTTATTATCGTAAGATGAACACTGCCCATCGATAAGTATGTCTTCACATCTTGCTTTATACACTGGAAGAAGAGAGGCAGTCAAGCAACAAAAGGAAATCTATAAGGGACTAAAGTTTACATGTCATCAGTAAGAAAAAATTTAAATGTGTAGCCTAGCTGCAGAGAGGCTAGGTAATAGATATTTTAGAGTTATAGGCTCTATGAGAGAGAAAGACAAATGAGTAAATGGTGTTCAGACCAAGCGTTAAGTCAATCAACAAAATATACTATAGGTCTATGGTAAGAATGCAAAAAATGCTAGCAGTCATGTCTTCTTCCTGCACATCTCCTTGCATGATTACTAAGATTACTCATCAGTACTTAGCCTAGGGTCTATTTGAATTTTTTTATGCAGTTAATTAGTTCAGTTTTTCCTAATCCCAGTCTAAAATTTAAGAGAGCAAGATGACGATTCTATGATGGTCAGACTTCTATTTCAAAAGTGGATATCTTCAGCCAAGTTTGTAGAATGTGGTTCCAAAGCTTGTTGCTAAGCTAGCTGTCATATGCTGGGATTGGTGTTGTTGGTAGTGGTGGGGTGGTGGAGTAATATATGGTGCGTGTTTCCTACAGTACCTATAAAATTGATAGTAATTTCTAAGATATCAGAGAACAAATGGAATCTAGCTTACTCTGCCTGGTAGGTATCGTACAAAAGGGATCAGAGAAAAGGGCCATTAGAGAGGTGACTGGCTGGCTCAGTCAGCCAAGTATGCAACCCATCGTGAGTTCAAGCCCCACCTTGAGTATAGAGTTTACTCTAAGAAAGGGGAGAAGTGCTTGGATGCCTGGATGGCTCAGTTGGTTGAGCGTCCACCTCTTGTAGGTCTTGATCCCCGGGTCATGGGATCAAGCCCCATGACAAACCCCATGTTGGGCTCCACGCTGAACATGGAGCCTGCTTAAGATTGTCTCTCTCTGGCTCTGCTCCTCTCTCCTGCTCATGCATCCTCTGTCTCTAAAAAAGAAAAAAGCAATTAGAAAGAGGGAGCTATCAGAGTGTCTGTTGATGCTATTATTTCTGAAACATGACCATAAAACATTTTCTCAGACTCTAACAGATTATATATTATTACATGTGGCAAAGGATATCACTACAAGTTTATTGTTTGTGCAAAAAAGTAGTTCCTTGGGCGCCTGGGTGGCTCAGTCGGTTAAGCGGCCGACTTCGGCTCAGGTCATGATCTCGCGGTCCGTGAGTTCGAGCCCTGCATCGGGCTCTGTGCTGACAGCTCAGAGCCTGGAGCCTGTTTCAGATTCTGTGTCTCCCTCTCTCTGACCCTCCCCCATTCATGCTCTGTCTCTCTCTGTCCCAAAAATAAACATTAAAAAAAAAAAAGTAGTTCCTTAAAATGTAACTTATAGTTTTAACTTGTGCAAAATATTTTATGTTAGTTAGATGGCTGACTAAAAATCTATGCATTCTCAACAATAAATAATTCATATATTTAAAAAGGCATTATTTGTAATTAGTGGTATTGGAAGAATTTGACATATTTTAAAATCTAGTCTAATAGGTAGAAGGAAATTTTCACTTTAGTTCATTAGCTTAGTAATTTTGAAAGACTCGCATTACTTTCATAATTGATATATATCATATTCTTAAATGGTTAATAAAGCACCATGTTTGCTAATATTTATTGAGTATTTTTAATATGTCAGTTGTTCCTTCCAATGATAAGACTAGAAAAACATCTGGCCTATTAAAAATATTCAGTAAATATTAGTAAATTTGTGTTTTAATAACTATTTAAGAAAATAATATATATTGGATAAGAGAGTGATATGATATATGATATTATCATACACATTTATATGCATATGTGTATATTTTATATATAATGTATATATTTAATCCTCCTAACAGCTCTATGGATACATAAAATTTTTCTACCCCCTTTAAAGCTATAATTCATCCAAAGTAACACATCTAGAAAAAGATGGATGTAATTTTAAAAACAGAGGTCTAACTTTATAGCTACACTTTAGAAAGCTATGCTTTATGGGCTCCTATAATGAAGGGATGTTTTTCTTTTAAATGTAAATGGCTGCATATAGAATAAGCTCTAAATCTTGTCCATTTCCAACATTTCATTGCAAGCCTTTTGAGAAAGCAATTATGTTGAATCCATGCTTCATGATTTTTAACCAAGTATTTGCTCCATAGCTCCTCTTGTTAATTGTTTTTCTTTAATTTGTAATAGTTATGTAAAAGAAGATGCAATTTAGATAACGTGGATAAAAGTGGAAATATTTATCTCTGAAAGAATGCATAATGAAAGAAACTTTTAGAAGTGTATTCATTTGTCTCCATTTCTACCATAGACAAAAATTATGATGAAAACATTGTTTTTGGATATTTCAAGGTAATAATGATTAACAGCAGGTTTTGTGTATAGATGCATGTGAGTGTTGGCAGGGGAAGAGGTAGATGAGAGGTTTGTGGTTTATGAAATAGCAACCTATTTATTAAAGCTAAAAGGGAAGAATAAAAAGAATAAATAACATTTTTAATATTTATTTATTTTGAGAAAGAAAGCACGAGCGAGTGGGACAGGGTCAGAGAAAGAGAGGGAAACAGAGAACCCTAAGCAGGATCCAGTCTGTCAGCACAGTGCCAGACTTGTGGCTTGAACCCACGAACCGTGAGTTCATGACCTGAGCTGAAATCAAGAGTCAGACAGTTAACTGACTAAACCACCTAGGTGACCCAAAATTAATTGTTTTAATGGGAAGCCAAAAGGACAGTCATTAATGATGTGAACTAATGGCTAGGCTGGAGGAACAAGCAGAGTTCATAGTAAGTGTGGCTGAATCTAGTTATTAACAGCCAATATCCATTACCATATTCATTCTTTCAAACAGAAACTCAATTTTATTTGGGGCTTCATTATACTCAGAAATATAGCATGTGGATACTGAACAAAATTGAAGTTCTGTTAGTTAAGAGAAAGGATAGGGTGCTTATGGAATGGCTAACAATTTCTGTCACTGTAAGTTTACACTAGAATAAAACTAAAGGATGTAAAACATAGTAGCCTGTGTATCTGTAAGGTACCAAAGAAGTATCAAAAGAACTTTGAATTGGTTTCTATGATAATATTGTTTCTGATATGATTAGTATGTCAGGCAACTGGGGGTTTTGTGTCAGAGCAAAAAGAGAAACAGGTGTAAGACAGCTGAGGTTATGTAATAACCTTGTAAGATTGAATTTGAATGGGAAATACAGGTACAGGGGCGTAGTTGAACTCATGATGGTTTTATCTTGAAAAAACACAGATGTTTTAACTCTGTTCACTGAAAAAGTCTAGAAATAAAGACCATTCAATAGTAGTAAGTATCCTTAGTGCTCAAATCGTGGTATCTTTTTTTTTTAATATTTTTTTAACGTTTATTTATTTTTGAGACAGACAGAGCATGAACGGGGGAGGGGCAGAGAGAGGGAGACACAGAATCTGAAACAGGCTCCAGGCTCTGAGCCGTCAGCCCAGAGCCCGACGCGGGGCTCGAACTCACGGACCGCGAGATCGTGACCTGAGCTGAAGTCGGACGCTTAACCGACTGAGCCACCCAGGCGCCCCAATCGTGGTATCTTAATATCATTTCTCACAAAAAGAAACCAGAGATACTACAAGAAGTGCCTGATTCTAGGTCTGGGTCTCGGACAGGAAATACACAAGATGAACCTGGGGACGATTTGTCATACAAGACATCAGGCAAGCCACAAAAGACCACGGAGGATGTTTCAAAAAAGACTTAGTAGCTAACTGAAGAGCCTCCCATTGGCCAAAGAAGGGCACAGATTTATAATTTAAAAGTCAAATAGGAGGAACACAGGATATTTAGGGCAGTGAAAATACTGTCTGTGATAGTATAGTGGTAAAAATGTGTCATTATACATTTGTCTAAATGCCTACAATGTATAATGCCAGGAGTGAACTCTACTGTAAACTACAGACTCTAGATGATAATGTCCTGAATCATCATATTTTCATCAATCGTGACAAATGTACTACTATTGTGGGGATGTTGATGATGGGAGTGGCTATGCATGTGTAGTGGCAAAGGATACATGAGAACTGTCTGTAACTTTCTCTTAATTTTGCTATGAATCTAAAACTACTTGGGGCGCCTGGGTGGCGCAGTCGGTTAAGCGTCCGACTTCAGCCAGGTCACGATCTCACGGTCCGTGAGTTCGAGCCCCGCGTCAGGCTCTGAGCCCCGCGTCAGGCGCTGGGCTGATGGCTCGGAGCCTGGAGCCTGTTTCCGATTCTGTGTCTCCCTCTCTCTCTCTGCCCCTCCCCCGTTCATGCTCTGTCTCTCTCTGTCCCAAAAATAAATAAAAAACGTTGGAAAAAAAAATTTTAAACTACTCATTAGAAAAAAACCCTTTAAAACAGTAATACTGCAATGGAATAAAAGTTTAGATCTGTGAGCTGCTAACATAGTAAGCCTAGGCTAAAAGAAACCAAAACCCATTGGTCATTTTCAGGGAAGTCAGATGTTGGAAAGTATGATCCCTGGATCTAAGCTGTTTCAAAGTCAAATTTTGTGAATAAAATTTTATTGAAACATAGCACACCCATTTTTTACATATTGTCTGTGGTTGTATTCTCATTATAACAGCAGGATTGAGTAGCTGCGACAGAGAATATACAGATTATGAAGCCTAAAATATTTACTGTCTGGCCCTTTGCAAGGTAAATTTGCTGATCCTTTTTCTAAGTAGTCCAGTCATTATTTTGAAAACTAACAAATAAGAGGAAAGAATTGTGTATTTTTTCTACCTTTCCTTTATAGATAGTAAATCAAACTTGCCAAATGTTGATGAGGGGATATATTCTTTATATATGTATTCTAGCCTACAAATAAGAATGGATAAAATCAGAATGTCAGTTTTTCTACTCCTAATGAAATAATGAGTCAAATGATATAGTGATCATCAGGGGCTAACACTATTGAAAACGAGGCAAGCAGATATTTGCACTTTCTAATAGAATTTAAAGTAGCATCTATATTGTAGTCTTGCAAAAAATTAATCCTAAATCTGTTCAAAACTCTGTAATGCCCAATTTACAAGAAAAGCCTGTTAGAAAAGGAACATTTGAAGCCACACCAAGTGGACTCAGTCAGCGATATCAAGAGAATGGAAAACTCTAGAAAAATAACCTAGTTTCCAAAACAACTAGGACGTAACATGCGATGGGAACATGAAATGATGGCCAACTTAAAAACAGACAACTTCTGTGTTTTGGAGACACATGATAAAATATGTGCGGATAAAATAAAATGATGTCTGGAATTTGCTTCAAAATGACACTGGGAGGGGATAAAGAGGAAAGAGGTATTGATAAAGCAACATTGATCCTGTTGAGGTGGGCTAATTGCATTGACATGACGGTTTTTTTAATACTGTTTTCTCAGTTTGAAATTTTCTACCATTAAAAGTTTTAAAAAGGAGGCGAATAGAAAGAAATCTGTATGATGTCTCAGTAGAACACAGAATTTTACTCTAGACCAAGGGTTGAATCAATAATAAAAGGAAAACTGGCCAACATGCCTGTTAGAGGGTAAAAAAAAACCAAAAAACCAAAAAAAAAAAAAAAAAAAAAAACCCTTATTTACAAATGTACCATAGCCAAGTTACATTCAGCATCGGTTCCAAATATCTGTCATTTACCCTACCCATCTGTTCAGTTTTTACATCCAATATTCTTCAAGTTACAATAAGGCAGAACTTCTATTCTAAAAAGTGGTTGATATGTGATTATAAAGTGACTCAGTGTGGATGACTTAGAGGAGTTTATAGAAATGAGAGCCTGGATTAGTTACTAATTGCATTAACTGATATTAACACAAGGCAAAGATACCATTGCCTTAAATAGTACAAAAATTTATTTTTTCCCTCATGAAATTCCGAGGTGGGCAGCCTAAAAATATGGCTATGGGGTGCCTGGGTGGCTCAGTTGGTTAAGCATCTAACTTAGGCTCAGGTCATGATTTCACAGTTTATGGGTTCAAATCCCTCATTGGGCTCTGTGCTGACCGCTCAGAGCCTCGAGTCAGCCTTGGATTCTGTGTCTCCCTCTCTTTGCCCCTCCCCTGCTTACACCCTGTGTCTCTCTCCATCTCAAAAATAAAATATTTAAAAAATAAAAAAATAATAAAAATGGTATTGCAGATCCCTCATGATTACTGATGTCCCAAACTCCTCCATCTTTCTGATCCAATCATCAAGTCCACACACAGAGCAGGAAGAAGGCAGACTATTTATGGGCAGAAATGTTCCCCAGCTTATCAGAACAAAGTTTACTAAATTCTTTTGAGATCCCAGACAATCTTTTGTATTTCCATTGCTTCGGCCACCCTGATCTGCAAACAGTTGAAAAAAAAGGGGAGGCAAGCAGTTAATTAGTTCTGAAGATTCCACTTGGACAAATACAGAAGTTGCCTCACTGAAAAAGAAGAGAATGGATATGGAATAGGCATCTAGAGCCTGAGCCACAGAACTCCAGACCACACTCTGATGTGAGATATCCCCATTTCTTTTGGTGACTGCCAGCAAATACTACCTAACATGAATACTTAGAATACAGAACTTGCTACTTGCATTCAACATTTTCAAGATCAATGTTGATAGAAGCTATGGGAGACAGAGTCAATGGTTTTGGAAGTGTAAAGCTACAGAATCCTCTGAAACATTTTAAGGATATTAGGATATGAGAAAAAAACCATTTTTATTCTAAAGAATATTAATTTGGCTTGGCAACTGAGTCTCTCCTAGATGGCCTCATTGTGATGTCTTTTCAGGAAAAATTACCCAAGACTTGGAATCATGTTAAAGTAAAAAAATTAGTAGATAACCTGTCAGTAGACTATTGTGTCTAATGGACCCTCAGGGAATTAGCTGGTCCTCCAATACTACACGCTTTTGAATGTCTTTGCATGACCATGCTATTTAATGATTCTGAAGAGAGAGATTTCAAGTTGTAGAAAACCGATTACAATGTAAATGTTACCTGTCCACAGCGAGGCAAATCATCCCTACTTTGGGCATCACAGATGAAGTTTGTCTGGTAGATAATATAAACTCCCATACCTCAAATTCTCATTGGAACTGGTTTTGACATCTGACCGATTTCCTCATTAGTTAACGAGTTCAACAAAACCTTTGACAGGTTGTCGTTTTATCTTTGAATAACAGTTACAATTTTACCTTTTTGAAAATCAGTTATGAACAGTTTTGGGGATCCCACTGACACATTCAAATGGACTCACATAATACATCCAAGTCAAGAGTGTTGCAGGAGAAGAGCAACCAATGAACTGTGTAAACGTATCTTGCTTCCCAGAGTGAACCCGAGTGGCAAAAGAACTTTAACTGTATGGTTCTGTGTCTCTCTAGAATTCCCCCCTATGTAATTTTACAGACAAATTACAAAATATTTTTCAAGTTATTATTTTCCATGCTTGAACAATTTGAATATTTTACAGTGAAGATATTTCTGTTTTTCCTTCCCCAGGAAGCACATTTGAATACTGTAAAAGAGTACAAAGTTGACATTTAAAACTGGTTTCATTTACATAACATTTTGGGGGACTAGAAACAAACCTCAAAGGAGAAATTTGAATCTTTTTTGTATATCACAGTATCCAAAAAGGTAACCAAATATATCATTAGCTTATCTCTCCATTTCCTCTTAAGGCATGTTATTTTTTGTTAGCAATTGGAGGAATTATTTTTTGTACCAGGTGTGGAAAAAGTGCTGAGGGCAACATTTTGCTGAGTTTATTTTCAAATACACATTCTGGCTGCATCATATGTGTGGAAATAGTGTTGGGGATGGCCTAAAGAGTTTAATGTTTCTAATTATGTCTCTGTGTTTTAGACTAATACAGGTCTGAGGTGAACCAGTGATTTCAAAAAAATAAATAAATAAAATTTTTAAGAAAATAAACTCTGCAATGAAATCTTTAACAGTAGCCAGCTTCTGAATATTTCATTTACACTTACTCAAACATCTTAAAATCACATTATCATAAGTAATTCATAGACCTTTTCTAAAATATGAAGGAGTTATAAAGCAACTTTTCACATTTGAAGAAAAGTAAAGAAAATGCATTCTTAAAAGTAGCATGCTTTATTTTGCCAAACATTCTTTTACAAATATTAAATTAAGTAAGATTACATATAACTCAGGGCACTGCAATAATTTTCTGGTTTGGTCTTCCCAAAGAAAAAAACTTCTGTGCCATAGTTGAAAATTGTAACACGCTTGTTCCCCCCTCTCGTATTTAAGTTATTCACTTTATATTCCAAGTGTATTTACGTAATGTGAGAACACAGTTCGGGTGTGCAGGATATATTGTGTATACGTCTCCACATCTATTTTCCACTGTTCTCCACTGTCTTCTCTGCCTTAGAGACTGATCTGTGAACAAAAAAGGGGGCTCCCTTGACCTCTTTGACCCTTGCAGATCAGTTGAGCCAATGAGGTAGCCCAGCAGGAGACTAAAGTCAAGGAATGATTTGGGGCATTTATTCCTCTAGCTCCTATCATCCACAGGCAAGCTGTGCTCATCAGATGGTGTTGCCTCATTTCAGCTGGGCCTTCCTGTGGGATTTCTGTCTCTTGAATATGGTGACAACTCTTTGCTCTTGTCATGTGCACCTATAGTCGTAATTGGCTTGCTTTTCCTAGAGCCATAAGTATGTAATATCCTCCGTGGTTTACTTATGCCCTACTTATACCTTTGCATGTGTTTTTTTAAATTAAATGATTCCCAAAGTATTTATATTTGACTGTGATATCTATTTCCTACCAAACTTGACCAATAAACAAACCAAAAGGAATCTTTAGCAATGGCAAATATCTACAGGTAAGGTTTATTTAATCCAATTCTAGTCAGTGAATTTTTAGTGACAGTTTGTGAAACACCTAAGTTCTTGGAAATGAAGGAAAGTGTAGAGGTAGAAGGTAGAAAAGCAAAATACTATCCAGTTCATATTTACCAGAGATTGAAGCAAAGTAAGTAAACAAAGAAACAAATAAATAAAATAATATACATATTCAGAAGTATTCACATTTCATTCCTATTATGGCATGACTCTCTAACCATGCTTTTATTTTAGTTTGCTCAAAGGAGAAACAAAAGATAAGAGATTTTAAAATAAGAATACATGTAAATAAATAAGATTTTTCAAAAGACTTTGTTCCTACTGGTAGGTAAATGAGTGGGATTATAAGTAAGCAAAACACTAAAAATATGTATAATTAAGTTTAGAAAAATATAATTTTTATAGATTCTGAGAATTAAAAATTTTGACATTCACTCTTGATTTTAAAATATGCAATTTTAAAGGATGATAGAAACCTTTTCAATGTGATTAAAAACTATTGTAACTAAGACTAATATTGTACTGAATAATAAACATTACACATTTGAAACATTTTTTTCTATGGTCAGAAACAAGAAATTAACACCAATTTCTTGTATTACTTGATATTGTACTAATGTATGTACTAAGGTATTAATGCTATTATTACTATACCTAATAATATGAGATAATACAATAACCTATCCAATTAGACAAGGAAAAGAAATAATAACATGAAAATTAAAAATGAGGAGATAACACTATTTGCCAATCACGTGACTATAAATTGGGAAAGACAAGAAAACCAACTGAAAATATTTAAAATATACAGTCATTCAGGATACAGTAGAGTAGAATATTAACACAGAAATCAATAAGATTCAAACATAAAACTTATAGAAAATACAGTGGAAAAATATCAACAAAGATAAAACTCCTAGGAATATATAATGAGAAGCATGCAGAGCCATATTAAACTATCCTGAAGATACATAAAAAATGAAACAAATATGGGGCGCCTGGGTGGCTCAGTTAAGCACCCAACTTCAGCTCAGGTCATGATTTCATGGCTTGTGAGTCCGAGCCCCGTGTCAGACTCTGTGCTGACAGCTCAAAGCCTGGAGCCTGCTTCGAATTGTGTGTCTCCCTCTCTCACTGCCCCTCCCCTGTTCACGCTCTGTCTCTCTTTCTCTCAAAAATAAATAAACATTAAAAAAATTTTTTTTAAACTGAAACAAATGGAAATAGTAGAAAAAAAGTCAACAATCTTCCATAAGGTTGACCATCCATAATTAGAGTGATCCCAATTAATATACTATTTATTAACTGTATACATTAATACCAAATTCACATGAATTTTTAAAATTAAATTCTGGAAAACAAAAGCAAGAAGAGGGTCTTTTCCTAACATATTAAACACAGCATATAAACTTAAGCTGTGAAAACTTTGTAGAGACAAATCAATGCAATAGAATAAAAGATTCAGGCAATGATTCTAATACAAGATTTTAAATAAATCTGAAGTGGACAGACGTACATTCAACAAATGTATTTGAAACAACTGGGTTAAGGCTTGGGGGCAAGAAGGAAAGAAAAAAAGAAACAAGCTGGGTCCAAACTTGCGCAAAGATGAATCCCAAACGTGGCAGTGATTTAAACATAAGAAACCACAAAATAGGGAGAAAGATGAGAGATTTCTTTCATAAACTCAGAGAGTAGAAGGCTCTTCTTCATCTGACACAAATATTCAGAAGCCATAAAAGATTGATAAATTTAATGATGTGAACATCAAAAGGCTACTGCATAACGAAAGAAAAAGAACACTCTGGAAACAGAAAAAACAACTGGGAAAATATCATGACTAATATCACATTCAAGTACTCCAAAATATATAAAGAAAACTTACATGGAGGTAAGAAGGTCAATAAAAAAGCATAGGCAAAAGTATTAGGCCAGTCACAGAAAAAGAAATGTGTCCGTAGGTAAAGGAAAGATGCAAAATCTGTAAGAGAAATACAAATTAAAATTATCATTTTAATCCATCAGACTCACAAAACCAAAAAGCTTAATAATACACACAATATAGTAAAATTATGTGCAGAGCCGATGGACCGCCCTCTTGCAAGGTAATTTATTCATATTGTGTCCCCTGTGAATGACTGTTTACTGTGTAACTCCAGCTATTCAACAGGAAGGTCTTTGAAGGCTGAGGTGGTTGTGAGAATTGGGACTGGCATGCTTATGCATTATCATGGAAGTATAAAGTAGTACAATGACTATGGAAGGCAAGTTTAGAGTTTCCAGAAAAATTGAATATGTATACATCTTCGTAACAGCAATTCGTCTGGAGTTCTTGTTCATATACACTACTGCATATGCAAAATAGCTTATGCACAAGTTTTTTATTGTAGCATCATTGCTAATAGCAGAAGGTTAATCCTACTTAAGTAACATCAGATTTCCTGCAAGGAGGTACTAATCAGCCACAAATAAAGGAGTAGAACCTTCTGTCTTTCTCCATAGGAAAAGATGTCCCAATATATAATGAAGTGAGAAAAAATAGCAGAAAAATGAGTGTAGTATGCTACCACTTATGTGAAATGAAGGAGAAACAATATATAATCTGTACTGGTTCGTACATACATACATACACACAGAAAAGAAAATTACTAACAGAAAAAAAAAAAAAAAGTAGATAATACTGGTTGACCTGTTGAGTCGAGGTGCTAACCAAGTGGATTGGGATCAGGGATGGAAAGCTGTCATAGTCAATTTGGGTTGTTATAACAAAATATCACAGACTGGTGGTTTAAAAAACAGCCACTAATTTCTCAAGGTTCTGAATAGTTCTGATTTCTTTTTTCCCTTACAAGGGCACCAAACTCATCATGAGAGCTGTACCTCCATTACCTCATCTAGACCCAATCATCTCCCAAAGGCTCCACTTCCAAACAATACCATATTGAGGAACAGAACCTCAACAAATGAATTCTGGGGGACACAAACTTTCAGTCCATAGTGGACAAGAATCATTTCACTGGGCACCCTTTAGTAGCTTTTGAGGTCTGAAATTTGTGAATGTTTATTACCTATTCAAAACTTTAAAATGCAAACATTCTCCAAGAACAATCGAGATGAGTGGTATCACATCAGAAATCAAAACCCGAATGAATAGATGATAAAGAAGAGAAGCAAGAATTTAAAGAAAAGTCAATGATGTATCCCATTCTTTTGTAAGCTAATGTTCCTGTTCAACTTGCTACCTGCTTTCAGCCACAATTCAAAAGGGTTAGATTTTGTTTGTGAACAGACATTTTCTCCTTCAAATCCTCATATTTTGCCAAAAAAAGAAAAAAAAAACAGGGATTTTATTTTTATTCCAAACTTAAATTATCCCAAGATTTGTATTTAAATCATTCCATAAATTATGAAAGCCAAATATCTGTAATATTTTTAAAGTGTGGATAGGAAGAAAATGCAAATGATGAATGAATTATAAAAGAAAACATTCCCTCACAAAGCAGCATCCTGAAGATAACAGGCTGTTGTGTTCTCGATGAGCTGGAAATTCCAGATGGCCAAGCATTCTGGAGAGGGTAGGTAGTGATGAAGAGTAGGAAGTGATAGAAAGTGGTATTTTGGGGGATTTGAACTGAGGGAAAGCAGTGAATCATTTGGCCTCATGGCATTCTTTCTGCATATATGAGTGTAAGTAGTTCTGTCTGCCATGAACATAAAGAAGAAAAGAGAAAGAATATTACTTATTTCTAGATTTGCCATGTTAGACATGCTTAGTCACTGGGATTTTCCTCTCTTTTAAAGTGGGGAATGCATTGGAATATGCATGACATATGAGCTTGAAAGTTCATAGTGGAAAAAATAAAGTTTAAGGGTAAATGATTCCGGGGCACCTGGGTGGCTTAGTCAGTTGTGAGATCAAGCCCCAGGTCAGGCTCTGTGCTGGGCCTGGAGACTACTGAGATTTTCCCTCTCCCTCTGCCCCTCCCCACTTGCTTTCTCTCTCAGAAAAACACAAACAAAAAACAGAGTAAATGATTCATACCCGAGCAAGAATGTTTAGTTTATAAACATAAAAAATCTACTTAAGACAACACATTCTGAAATGTTTGAAATAATTCTCTCCATAGCCTCTAACATCATGGGGACTAGGACCTTTGCCAGAAAAATCTTAAGAGACTTAATATATGTAATTTTACTATGGATGTCAAACACTCTCTTGATTCAAGCTTTACTCCAAGTGAGCAGGTTTTAATAAACATTAATTAGCCAAATGCTCCCATTTTGTTGTCAATAACATCCTCCTTCCAACACAAAACAACAACTTCCAAAGACAGGTAGAGGAAAAAGGTTACATGACATTAGGAATAAATCTGTCTGTAGGTGGAACATTTATTCTTTGTCATCATAGTGTCCTTTCAAGTGTGCCCTTGAGAATTCTTGCTATTTTACAATCTTCCGAAAATTCCAGTAGACAAAGAAAATCTAGTTTTTATTAGACATTTTTTATTTTCCACTGGGACCATTTCTCCATGTCTATAAATAGGACAGCAGGCAAACCTATTTCAAATTCCGTGATTTGATACAGCTTTTCTCCTATGTTGTCTGTAAACTAGAAATTCTAACATGGTTGACAAAGTGAACACAGCCTGATGATCTAAATTTTTCACGACCGTTAACTTCCGGGGGTTCAAGAGTACTACATTCGCTTTTGCCAGGTTTGCCTTGCCTTTTGACACTCTCCCGCACCTTTTTTTTTTTTTTTTTTTTTGGCCATTAATTATATAATTTCTGTCATTATTCAAGTATGCTGTATCTGTATCTCAAATATCCACCCATTACCACAGATGATTTCTCCAAGCATTGTCTAATTTCATTTTTCCATTAACAACAAAAGGTCCTTTAAGAGTCGTTAAGGTTTCCTGTCTTCGTTTTACCTCCTTTTATTCTCTAATCAAATGTAATAAGACCTCACCTCCACTGATACTTCTCTCATCCAGGGTCATCCATCTGTCTACTGCCAAATCCAATGTAATTTGTAGCCTCCATTGTATCAAACAGCATTGAACAGTTTATTACATTTTATTTGTTTAACACTTTCTCCATGTCTCCTCTAGAATGTCACTCTCTCTGAATGCTCCTCTTACATTATTGGCCTCACTTTCCTTAACTTTACATATCAGAGGAGACCAAGGTTCAGTCTTTGATCTCTACTCTAGTAAACTCATCCTAAACACCATCTTTTATGACCATGGTTTTATATTCCATCTATTTCTGAGGACTAAAATTAAATCAACAGCCTGTACTTCTAGGTAAAACTCAAGACATAAAGTTCTTATAATATAATACCATTGAATACCTAAGCCGTTTTTAAATATTCAAATGTGAGATACATAAAATAAATTTATTGGCTTGATGTCCCCTCCCTCATAAAATAGGTTATCTCTCGGCTTTCCCCTCTCAATAAAAAACAACTTCATCCTGCCATTTGCTTAGACTAAAATTATTTGCAATATCCTTGATTCCTTTTTCTTACATGCCACATATAATCCTCTAACACACTAAGAATAGAACACAAGAACATATGCCCTGTGCCTCAGAGCTTCTCCATTTCCACCTTTGATTATAATGCTCTTCCCCCAGTAGACACACAATTCACTCTTTCCTTCAGATTGCTGACCACATATCATAATATCAAAGTTCTTCCTCAATGATCTGTAGATTACTGCTCCTCTCTAATCCTTCTCTAGTATCTTTAGACTTCTTGACTTCTAGACTCCTCCCTTCCTTCCTCCCCCACACCCCTTTTCTTCTTACCTTCCTTCTTCTTTCTTACCTTCTTTCACAGAAAATACGGAATAAAAGAGAGACAACACTAGTGGGCACCAGAACTTAAGCCCCATAAATAAATAGACAATTTGGAGAAGTTTCGGTTTCTCTAATTATTCGGATGGGGGTTTTGAGGCAATCCTGCATAAAATTTCAAGCCCAGTGAAGACTCCATTTACATGTGAATAGCAGTTATGAAACACTGGACTTCTAGGTCCAGTCTTGCTCCTGAGATATAAACTTGTATTCTTTTTATTCCCAACTGCAGTGCTGCACATCGTAGAGCTCACCCCATTTCTCTCTCTGCCTCCAGCTGCTTTCTTGTTTTATCTTTTCTGTATACCTGTACTTGTACCCTCTTCACTAGAAGTATCCAGCACCTGGTAGATAGATGGAAATAAATGACACTTTCTGATAATTAGCCTTTGATAGTGTTTCCGGCAGATGAGGTTATAGAAAATGCCAATGGTTGTAAAGCCTACATGAAATATCGTCCCAGAGGTTACAAACTAGCTATTGACCTTGACCAGACATCTTGTTTCTGAGTTTTGGGCACACTGGCAAGAAATTTAGGGTGGTTTAAAAAAATCACAACCATTAGAAAAAAAACTGCTATCTTTCTGCTAATAACAAGAATAAAAGGAAAGACTACCCTATTATCTGGATGATAAGTATTCTATAGAATAAAGGCATATTCTACATGGGATTTCTGGCTTTGATTGACATGTTAACTGTTCTTTTAACACAAATAGGAAATTAAGGTTGTTTTATTTGTTTTCAAGTTCTTTCTAAATTTCTTTTTCTTTTTCTTTTCTCTTTTTGTTTTGTTTTATGGCAATACAGCTAGAAGTTAAGCTCCTGTAGATGATACTGGGTGTGTGTACATGGGGGGCGGGGGTAAGGTCTCTTGATTCCTTTCTAGTATAGCAGGAGTTTACAACTATACCTTCCCACTGACAATTTATCAACCACTTACACGAATGAAGGTTTTATTTTAATAGATTAGTGCTTTGTGGTGAGCCAATCACAATATAGCTACAAAATACTTCAATTTTCTTCATTCAGGTAAGTTTACTAAATAAACAGTGCAATCATTTCAAAGAGACAGAATGTGACCATAATTTCTTCTGCTAAAGAAAGGTTAATCATTTTGGGGATCACCACCTACCACATGTTCCATGTCACTACTGAAGAAAGATATAACTCCCTGACAAAGAAATAATTTTTATAGAATCAACCTTTTCAAATACTCTAAAAGAAGTGTCTCTATGCCATACTTTTGGTTATTATATCATCGAAATAATGCATCATATTATTACCCAAATCAAATATAGTAGGCAAAAATACTGAACTCTCATAATAATATAAGACGATATATGGGTTAGTGTTGTTGTTTTATGTCAATTACCAACTGTTCAAAAATAGCACCTATTAAATAATATTTTATCTTTAAACCTTCTGTGGAAGATAGTAGAAAAGAAGTTTTGCCACAAAAGCTACCCCATTTATTTGCTAAAAGGAAAACTCAATTTAAGCAATATAATGTATTTAAAGTTATAACACCCTTTTTCTGCAATCTGTCCAGTGTAATGCTACTAAGGTGGGCAATATTTGGTACTAAAGAGTTTATATTTAAGCTGTGCAGTTACCTAGTTGGCTCAGCTAAGAAGCAATGTGTGATTGGGAAAAAAAGAAGAGATGTATTACACAGAAGCATCATTTGAAATAGGCTGAATGGGAATTCACTATAGGGAAAATATAAGGTAGGGAAAGGTCTTTGGTTAACCAGCTGCATTAAAAGATTAGCTGTATTGTGGGGGCTCCTGGGTGGCTCAGTGGGTTAAGTGTCTGACTTCAGCTCAGGTCATAATCTCGTGGTTAGTGGCTTCAAGCCCCACAACAGGCTCTGCACTGGTGGTGCAAAGCCTGCTTGGGATTGTCTCTCTCTCTCTCTCTCTCTCTCTCGCTCCCTCTCTCTCTCTTTCTCCTTCTCTCTGTCTCTGCTTCTTCCCCACTTGTGCACTATCTCTCTCAAAATAAATAAACTTAAAAAAAAAAGGTAACTGTATTTCCTTTTTTTTAATGTTTTATTTTTGAGGGGTAGGGGAGGAGCAGAGAGAGAGGGAGACACAGAATCTGAAGCAGGATCCAGGCTCTGAGCTTTTAGCACAGAGCCCGACATGGGGCTCAAACTCATGGACCACGAGATCATGACCTGAGTGGAAGTCAGATGCTTAACTAACTGAGCCACTCAGGTGCCCTGAGTAGCTTTATTTCCAATCTCACCGAATTCCTAGCTTTCTTTAAAAGTCTGTTTGTTCTTCAGAGCATATCTCCAATGTCACAGTTTACCGAATCACTCTTTTTTAAAATACATATCCCTTGCTTGATCTTTCAAGTATATTGAAGGTGCTTTGGATAAAGCCATTATACACTTGTTCTGCCTCCAAACGCTTCAAAAAATTCACCAGGCTCCCCACTATCTCTAAAGGCCACAGTGCCCAGCAAAGTGTCACTCTGGAGATGTGGATTAAAAACAGTGTAAAGTTAATTAGAGTCCATTTAAAATGTAATATTTATTTATGCCAATCAGCTTTGGAAAATCTCAAAATAAATTCCAGATTTTTATAATAAATACTTTAAGTTGGTCCTCATGGAATCCTCTTGCATAAGTTTATCAATTATTAGAGAAGTGTGTTTAACAGGTAAGAACATAATGTTTGGCATGCTTTGTAATGTTGAAAAACATAATAAATCTTCATTATTAGTATTATGTAGTACTTCAAGTATATATAAAATACGTCTTGGTGATTTTTTCTGATGTATAAATCCTTTTATGTGAATTAACTTTCTTGATAATCAAAAGAGGTTAAAATAAGCATAAAAACATAGGTATAATGCATGAAGAAATATAAGGTTCAGAGCACTTGTAGATGGCTTACCAAAATTGTCTGGGACATCTAAGTAAAGAAAATGGTTTATAACAAATAAATCCTCCCTATCTAACCCCATGGGCCAATCAAATTGAAAACTAAAGTACACACGCAAGGCCAATTTCAAAGACATAAGTGGAATCACCGATCCACCCACCTCACCAATTCTCCGAGTTTCAGGATCCAATGCAGGCTTATTCTCACAAGCTGGCCACTGGCCCTGGGATCTAAGTGGCCCCGAAGGCCATTAATAACCCTTATCGCAAAACAAATTGACTTCCAGGGTTCCCATTTTAGTCATTGCTACCAAACAGATAGAATTAAGAACCTCCTTAGATCAGGAAGCCCCGCGGAATAGACAAGATATACATCACTGTGTCCCACTCAGGGTCTCTTCCCTGCTTCACACTGATTGCTGTTCTCGCTTATTTGTCCAAAGCTTGTCTAAAGCCAAGAGTTACAGGTTTATTCATCATTCTCTTACTCGCTCCAATTATCCATCTGGAAGGGGGTGCTACACTGGCACTCTAGAGAGCTGTTTGCTGTTCTGTTGCCTCTTTTATTACTTAGCTCTGTTATTTGGGTAAAGTTTACTTTTTTTCTCTCTTTTAAATCCACTTCCCCTATATGTAAAATTAATGATCTGAAATCGATAAATCTCTACAGTCTCTTCAATGTCTCCAGGTCTTGAAGAAAAGATAAGAGCGTAATAAGCAAATGTCAAAATGTGAGGAAAAGTTATAGTAAATGATTCAAGCCATGGCACTAAATAATGTCTATTCGGGGCTTTGCTAAAGCATCAATTTGGAGAGTAAATGTAAGCATTCAACTTTAGGGGCCTAATGTAATTGGAGTGAAAATGATAGAGCCACAGATTCAACACCATTACTAAATTAGTTTGCTCTTAACTTCCAGCATAGCATTCCATTAAATTATGCACTTAATAACAATACAGTTAAAAAAACTGTCTTGAGAAGAATTCTATACAATTTTGTTACAATCCCATTTTTAACCATACAGCTCAACATTCCTTAACATATATAGTATGTTTTAGCCCGGGTAAGCTATTACCGTTACACACGGACAGGGGGCGCACCACTCTCTTTGCCCCATCCACCCCCTTCACTGATGGACGTGTTCTCTGCTAAACACTCCCAGTAAGAGGACCCCTCAGGCGTTAACTCACATTTCTCCCACCACAGAAGGATCACTGCAGCTACAAGTGTTTTTGTTTTTTTTTTTTTTTGTTTTTTTTTTTTATTCTCTCCCACTCTTCATCTGCTTCTGTCATCCCACCCTCCAGTGCAAAAGTGCATGCTGTGTCCATCCTGTCTTGGCCCCGACGCTTGAGGTCACTCCCAGCCGTGTAAACTCCGTGTTCTAAGGGAGGCTTCATGGAGAGTCCGCTTCCCGGCAAATCACATTGCCGCACTGATTGCTCCTGTCTTCACCCTGCTGGGTCCCAAATTCTATGGATGCTGATCACATTTTCTACCAGTTCTGAATTCTTGACAGTGTGACCTGAGTTTTGATGCCTGGGGCTTATCCTCAGAAATTAGTATTTTTACCTGCTATCGCGACTGTTTGAATTTTAGCTTTTTCTGTTGACTTTTGCTCTGCTCACCCAAACCTGTGTGTGTGTGTGTGTGTGTGTGTGTGTGTGTGTGTGTTGTTGTTGTGTGTTGTGTACATGAGTTCATTTTAGCCACATTTTCCAGTACATTACTTAAGTTGATATGATATAAAATCATTATCTACATAGCTAGTATGAAATTTTATAGGAAAAGTAAAGTATTTTCTTTCTATTGTTATCTATCTATCATCTATCTATCTAATCTGTCATCTATCTATGTGCATTTGAGGCATGGATAGCAAAATATGTTTTCATATGTTTTATATACTAACATAGCTACTAATAATCTAATTTGAAAAATGCCTTAGGCTTTACCTTTTCTTTCTTCCAGTCCTATATGCTGGTATTGCCAACATTTCATTTAAAGATTTTAATTAAAATTTGAGATTTAATTCTCAGTCTTAAAGAACGATGAAGAAATGGCCAAGATTTTTTTTTATTTTTATAACCCAAAGTACACCCTTTGATCTCTTTTGTTGTTGTTGTTGCTTATTTATTTTGAGAGAGAGCGCACGAGCGCATGCATGCAAGGGGGGAGGGGCAGAGAGCGAGGGAGAGAGAGAGAATCCTAAGCAGACTCAACACTGTCAACAGAGCCCAATTCAGGGCTGAAACTTGCTAACAATGAGATCATGACCTGAGTTGAGATCAACAGTCAGATGCTTAACCAACTGAGCCAGACCCTTTGATTTCTACAATTAAAGTCTTTGCTTTCTTTCAAACCACTTTTACTTATTAGTAAAGTTTCTATTAATTTAAAAACTGTCAAACTAGTCTAACATAGAACTTACCCTTAAAAATAGTTTGTTTGTGTGTGTTCAAATTTTAGAACTAAGAAATACATTTATTCTTAATTTAAACATAATGTTAGGCTAAAATTATAATGGAAAAAGAAACAATTGTTTTTCACTCTGGCCTAAGAAATTAGTACATTGTAACAGCTGCTACAGGCAGCAAAGCATTGGCAATAAACACAGCAGCCATGGGGGCACCTGGCTATTAAGTGTCTGACTCCGGCTCAGGTCATGATCTCACAGTTTGTGAGTTTGAGCCCTGCGTGGGGCTCTGTGCTGACAGCTCAGAGCCTGGAGCCTGCTTCAGATTCTGTGTCTCCCCATCTCTTGGCCCCTCCCCTGCTCATGCTCTGTCTCTCAATAATAAATAAATGTTAAAAAAAAATTTAAAAATTCAACCGTCATGAAAACATGTAACAACTTTAATTATACTTGACTGTTCAAGAGTATCATTTTTTCCCCCACAGATACAATTTTGAAAGAGTGAGGATAGTCAAGTAAGGTAGGAAGCTGTCAGTCTGACAATTTATCCAACAAATAAAAAGCTAAATATATACTGATGTACAAAGATTTTAAAAATAGATATTAAAATATACAACTGTTGCAATATACATTAAAGGATCAAATATCTACTGATCATAATTTAAACAATTATAAACTAAATGTCAAATGGTACTATATTTTGACATCTAATTCTATTTCCTAATTGTATAATCTGTTGTAAATCCTATGTTCTATTTTTATTAAAGTTTCTAATAACTTAGTGGTTTTAGGGGAATGATTTTCTGTACACCTTTTCTATAGGACTTACTAGTCCTATAACCTCAGGCAAGTATCTATACTTCTTAAAGCTACATTTTCCTCCTTCATAAATGATGGTTAGAAGTACCAGCCTCATAGTATAGTTGAAGGTATTTTTTAAAAGCTATGTAATGTGTTTAACACTGAGACATAGGAAGTACTCAAAAAGCATTAGTGTTATTTTTTAAAATTATCACAAGCATCTAATTATGTAATTGTTCCCTCAGTTCTTTACTGGCATTCTCTCTGAAAGCATGCTCCCTTGGTGGTATATTAGAAGGTTTAAGAGAAAATGACTTCTGTTGTTTGAAGTTTTTCTCATGGGGAGGCAAGAACAGTTAACAAAGTTTCTTAATACACTATCTAGAAGTGAGTAGTAAAAGATCCCTCTCTCCTGATAGTGCAGCTCCTGGCAATATGGTTACATCTCAGGAACTGACTAATATCTGATGATTCAAATGGCATTTCAAGTTCTTGCTTCATTGGTTTTCCCTTTTGCCATTTCATTCTCATTAATGATGACTTTCCCTAGACCTGTCATTCTGGTCAATGACTGAATCAAAAAATCATGTGCAGACAATTAAAGATCAAAGAATGAAAACTGCTTCAGCAGCTATTTCAATCATCTTAATGACTGAATAAGGAGACTGCGTGTATATGTATTTTATAATATACATATATATGAATATATATACATATATATATAAACAAAACAGAATCCTATGCATAATTTGAAAAAAAATTATATACAATTTTTTTCTGTTAGTGACACTCTTCCATGTACAAGTCGTTTAAAAAACAGTTTAAGTAATTTTTAAATCAACCTTATTTTTGCCCCAAATGTTAATTTATTTAAAATGGTCCAAGTAATATGTGAATGTACTCTTCCTTTGAGAATAAAATCAAATATAAAAGGTACGGTACAAACCCACCTCTGCACCAAACCCTTGTACTAATTCCCCACCTATGCACATCTTGGTGTCATGATGGCCCTTTGAAAGGTAATTATAAAAGACAGTTTGAGTGCTTCCTTCTGGGCTGTTTCCACACATTTATGGCATGTATCAGTGCCGATGTTGAGTACAGAATTCTCACTTTATAGAAATGAGAGGATGTAAGAACTATGTGGGGGGAAAAAGCACTTTAAGAAAGATTGAAGGTAAAAGGGAGCAGAAACAGAATACAAATTAGTTTTATACACATTAATTAATTGAGCCCTCACAACAGCCCTGGAGGCACATTTTATTATTCTCAGTTACCACAAGAGTCAAATGAAATTCAGGCTGGGAGACATCCTCAAGGTACATTATTAGCAAAATGCAGGGCTGGAATTCAACCAAATTCTGTTTGATTCCAATGTTTGAAACTTAGCTGTTACATGATGCTACTTCTCAGTGTCTTTTTTCTTTTGGGTCATTGATTTTCTTTTGACAATAGGCAGTTTCTTCTAGATACACATGTATTCACACAAGTACATACTATATACATACATTTATACACACTCATGTATACACGCATGCATATGAATCTTAGTATACATAGAAAATGAGAATTATATCATTAAAGAGATAAAGATAAATAATCATAATTACTTCTTCAGATTATCCACTAAGACAATCTCTAAGGGACCAGAGGGAAACAGTTTTCTTCTTAATATGTCAAAACTCAACTAGTACAAATTAGATAAATACTTATCCATATTTATGAATAATTTTGGCACAATAAATGAGTCAGTTGACTGTAGTATATTATTGTAGGGTGAGTGCAGACAATGCATTCAAGTTCCCATTATTTCAGTATGTTGGTATTTTGAGAGTTTTGAGTACTTGGTCTGGAGAGAAACTTTAAGTTGCAGTTGTTAATAAATACTACTGGATACTTCTAAAAAAAAAGTTGATTTTAGCATGTTTCCGGTCACAATTGTGATCATTCACGTTCATGATCTCCCTTTGGTCAGTCTTTTCTGGCTCTGAGTAGCAGACCAACATTCAGGCCATTCCTTGGCACTCTCTTGGTGTACAGATATTCCTTATGAAAGGCAGTCGTTAATCCTTTATTTTTTTATTTTTATTTTTTAAATTTTTTTAACATTTATTTATTTTTGAGACAGAGAGAGACAGAGCATGAACGGGGGAGGGGCAGAGAGAGAGGGAGACACAGAATCGGAAGCAGGCTGCAGGCTCTGAGCCATCAGCCCAGAGCCCGACATGGGGCTCGAACTCACGGACTGCGAGATCGTGACCTGAGCTGAAGTCGGAGGCTCAACCAACTGAGCCACCCAGGCGCCCCCGTCGTTAATCCTTTAGAGATGGTAACTGGATCTCTCTTGCTGAGCTTGAGCCTATAGCAGAGAGCTAACAAGGGAAAATCCTGTCTATTGCAAGCTTCTAGTTCTGGAGTCCCTTTCCCATATGTCACTTTCTGCTAAAATCTATTCACAAACAGAACACATCACCATGTGTAATCACATACAGCTCCTCTATATGTCTCAGTGAAATAGCCATTTATCATGTGTGAGGCCTATCTGCATGTTTTCAGTTAATTCCAGATTTTGTGAAAATAAGACTCTCATGCTACCAAGAAAAAGGACAAACATAAATATTTAAGACAGAGGAATAAAAACATATATACTTGCGTTAATTTAATAAAAAGTTTTTCTTCCTCCTAATATATACATTAATGGTTTTGAAAGCAGGGGAAACGAGATAGAGGCAGAGAAAAAGAATCTTTTGGAGAAATTTTGACTATATAATACGAATTTTTTTAATGTTTCTTTATATTTGAGAGATTGAGAGAAAGAGACAGACAGTGCGTGAGCAGGGGAGGGGCAAAGAGAGACGGGAGAGAGAATCCGAAGCAGGCTCCAGGCTCTGTGCTGACAGCTCAGCTCTACCCACGACCTGCAAGATCATGACCTGAGCCAAAGTCGGACACTCAACCGAGTGAGCCACCCAGGTGCCCCAACTATATAATGTAATTTAAAGATAATTTCAACATATCTAAAATATAACTACACAATTTTGTCTTACATAGTTTCAAGAATTATTAGAAGTTCCAAAACATTTATATTTTATAAATAAAGTTCAATGAAATACTAGCATACTTACAAATGCACTCCCTATGTGATTAATAAAAAGGACTTTGAGTCTCCATCATTCTTTTTGCTTCACAATCATTTGCCACCGAAAGAAAACGGTAAGAGTTATTTTAGCTGTAGTAATCAAAGCAGTATGGTACTGGCACAAAAACAGACTTATAGATCAATGGAACAGAATAGAGAGTCCAGAAATAAACCCACATTTATATGGACAATTAATCTGTGACAAAGGAGTCAAGATATACAATGGGGAAAAGACAGTCTCTTCAATAAACTGTGTTGAGATAAGTGAACGGCCACATGCAAAGAATGAAACTGGACCACTTTCTTACACCATATACAAAAATTAACTCAAAATAGGTTAGAGACCTAAATATGAGCCCTGAAATCATAAAACTCCTAAAAGAAAAGATAGGGGGTAAACTCATGGACATGGGCCTTAGCAATATTTTTCTGTAAATGTTTCCCCAGGCAAAGGGAAACAAAAGCAAAAATAAGCATTTGGAACTACACTGAACTAAAAAGCTTTTCAACAGCAAAGAAAACCATCAACAAAATGAAAAGGCAAGATACCAAAGGGGAGAGGATATTTGCAAATGATATATCCAACTAAAGATTATTATGCAAAGCATATAAATAACTCATACAACTGAACTCCAAGAAAACAAATAATCTGATTAAAAATGTGCTGAGGACCTGAACAGACATTTTTCCAAAAAAGGCATACAGATAGTACCAGACACATGAAAAAAAAGATCAACATCATCAATCATCAGGGAAATCCAAATCAAAAGCACAATGAGTTATCACCTCACATCTGTCAGAATGGCTAGTATCAAGACAAGAAACAATAAGTATTAGTGAGGATGTACAGAAAAAGGAACCCTCATGCACTGTTGGTGGGAATGTAAATTGGTGCAACACCTACCCCTATGGAAAACGGCATAGGGGTTCCTCGAAAAACTAAAAATAGAAATATAATAGAATCCAGTAATTCCACTTCCGGGTATTTACTCGAAGAAAGCAAAAACACTAACTTGAAAATATATATGCAGCCATATGTTTACTGAAGCATGATTTACAATAGTCAAGGAATGAAAGCAACCTAAGTGTCCCTTGATGGATGAATGGAAACAGAAGATGTGAGATATATACATATATATATATATATATATATATATATATACACACACACACATATATATATATACACATACATATATATAATGGAATATATATATATATATATATATAAACACATATATAATGGAATATTATTCAGCCATAAAAAAGAATGAAATCTTGCCATTCACAGCAATATGGATGGCATTATGCTAAATGAAGTCAGACAGAGAATGGCAAATATTATATGATTTCACTTACACATAGAATATAAAAAAAAAAGCAAAAAAGAAAAACCAACCAAACAATAATAGCAATAACAATAGAAATAGACTCATACAGAGTGGTGGTTGCCAGATAAGAGATGGGTGGGGGGATAGGAAAAATAAATGAAGGGGATTAAGAGGTACAGACTTCCATTTATAAAATAATTAAGTCAGGGGCACCTGGATGGCTCAGCCGGTTAAGTGTCCGACTTCGGCTCAGGTCATGATCTCACAGTCCGTGAGTTTGATTCCCGCGTAGGGTTCTGTGCTGACAGCTCAGAGCCTGGAGCCTAGTTCAGATTCTGTGTCTCCCTCTCTCTCTGACACTCCCCTGTTCATGCTCTGTCTCTCTCTGTCTCAAAAATAAATAAACGTTAAAAAAAATCTTTTTAAAAAAATAACTAAGTCACAGGGATGAAAAGTATACCCTGGGGAATATAGTCAATATTACTTATAATACAAAAGAGTTACCTTACTAATTAAATGTGTTATACATGTTTACGATGATTGCTACACTTATACAAATTATGTGATAAAACCATATCAAAGTGGCACCTGGGTGGCTCAGTCAATTAAGCCTCCAACTCCTGGTCTCAGCTCAGGTCATGATCTCACAGTTTGTGAGATCTAGCCCTGCATTGGGTCTGGCACTGACAGCACAAGCCTCCTTGGGATTCTCTCTCTCCTCTCTCTCTACCCCCTCCCCCACAACTCTAAACAAACAAACAAACAAACAAACAAACTTTAAAAAAATATATATCAGAGTCTTACTACATAAAATACTCAGAGTTCAAAATACAATGTATGATTTCTGGCAACTAATATACTTTGTGCTTAACCTCTTTCGTGAAATATTTAGTAGATTATGTCTTATTCACTTTTTTCTTTGAAAATTCCACAAGTTTTCATTTAGTGTCCTATGGAAATGTCCAGAAGGAAAAAAATGCATAACATATCAACTGAAGTCTTGTAGACAATGAATAATTCATATCAAATAGCAGAGCTTTATTTTAGAAATTCACAGGTTTATTTGTTGGTTCAAAATGATATTTTTCTTTTCAGTTCCATGCACCTGAGGATTCACAGCAACAAACAATTCCAAAAACAATTTAGCACCTTTCACATCTGTTTCTAATTACAAAGTTCTATCACTAAAACTTACTTAATATTTTGCATACACTTTTGTAGTCTCTGGAATATGTATACAGTCTCCCTCATCATGCACATACTTTCATCACCTGAATACATGAACAGGTGCACTTTACAAAGAAGCATAAGCATACATATATTCTCATGGCAGTAACTCACTTGCCCTCTTTTCACTTGTATATATGCCTAAATGTAGGCAACACAATGCTGTAGAAAACAAAACTTACAATAACTTATAGGTAGGCTTGTAATTCTCCAACTGTTTGATCATATTTGGTTCTAGGACTTCTTTGACATGCCCACACAAGTAATTAATAGTCACTGATACATGCTCCTTCTCCATTAGTATAACTGAAGCGTGCAAAACCAAAGACAAAACACAGTGGATATATATGCTTTATGATGTTATGATAGAGCTGGGCAGACCGCTATCTCACTTGGTTCACATTTTAAGCACCTTTTAGTAATCCATTTGCTAACTTCACTCTCTCAGTGACCCTGCCCTTGGTCAATTTATTTAAAAGTGCCACTCTTCCACTCCATTCCCTGTATCGTGCTTTTCTTTTCCTCTTTTTCCTAGCAATGGCAGAAATTCTAATATCCCATGAGAGCAAGGCTCTGCTAAGTCCATTGATAAATCCCAGCATCTAGAATAGTGCCTGTCATTGTAGTTCATTGTTATTGGTTTTGTTGAATCTTTCTTCTGCCAATGAGAAACTGAGGCCTAGAGAGGTTAGCGAGTTTACCCAGGGTTATACAACTGGGAAGAGGCTGCCTGATTTCAAAGTCTCAGCCCCTATAATAAAGCATTTCTTGTACTCCCAAAGATAAACATTCACTTGCTCAAGTAGCTTGACACTGCCCTGGACCAGCTCTCCAGTGAGACAAACTTAATTTTGCATAGTCATGGCACAATATTAAAAGCAGACTGGCTTGAAGAATGAGTGCTAGCTTTGAGAAAAATAAATTCTGATGTATGCTTATTTTTTAAGAGAATAAGTTTATTTCGAAGTCTATGGGTGGTGTACCTAACATATATTGCAACTGATTTCGTTCATTTTTTAAAAATGTTTATTTATTTTTTTGAGAGAGAGAGAGAGAGAGAGAGAGGGAGGGAGAGAGGGGCCAAGGGACAGAGAATCTTAAGCGGGCTCCATGCTCAGTGCAAGGCCTGATGCAGGGCTCAATCCTACGACCCTGGAATCATGACCTGAGTTGAAATAAAGAGTCAAATACTTAATGAAGTGAACCACCCAGGTGCCCCTGGATCATCTTTTTAACACCCTTCCCTATTGTGTGCCTATCTGTGTACCCCCAAAATTCATATATTGAAGTCCAAACCCCCAGCCTCTCGCAATGTGACCATTTACAGAGATAGGAGTTTTAAAGAGGCAAAGTAAAATGAGGGCATATGGGTAGACCCTAATGTAATTAACGGGTGTCCTTGTAAGAAGAGATAGGACACAGACACGCACAGACTGAGGGGTGGCTATGCAAAGACACACTGAGAAGGAAGCTATCTTCTAGCCAAAGACGGAAGGCCTTATGAGAAACCAAACCTGCTTACACACTGAACTTGGACTTCTAGCCTCCAAAACTTTAGAGAAAAATCTGTTGTTTAAGCCACACTGTCTATATTATTTTGTTATGGAAACCTTAGCATAGTTTCATGAAATAACAATTTTATCCAGAAAAGAAATGCAGAGAGAAAATTTTCTTATTTGGAAGTTCGTGTATATGTGTATGTACATCAGTAGACAAAATTTAAAAAAATTACAAGCAAGGAAATAATATCTATTATCACACTAATGCGAATTTTGAAAGGAAAGAGGGAGAGGTACGTGAAGAAATGCTTCCAGACAGAGAGAATTTTGTGTGGTTCCAAGAATTTTTTGCACAAAGACGGCCAGAATTGAAGTAGAGTCCTATCTCCTCTTCTTTAGAATCAGGGTGGTGTTGTTTATATCAAACCTACCATTTAAATATAAGAATGTTTAATGGCACCGGGACTGGAGACATAAGTCCCAGCCAAAAATAGTCCAATGGGTTCAAAACCATTAGGAGTTTACTCTCAATGCAAATACATGAGGCCGATTTCGTGTGTTCATTACAGTATTTAGAATTTAGACCAACAAAAGACGTTTGTGGAGGAAGTCTATTTTATTGCCGGTCTAGTTTAAAATTGCCAGTGCATTGTGATGATACTAAGGCCAACTTTTAATTGATACTAATGTGACTCTTTTTTTTTTTTTTTTAATTTTCTAGAGTCCTAATTGCTGAATCACCTCCTTCACAGCCTTTTTACTTTTAAACATATCTTAATGTTTTTCCCTCAACAGGTACTTCTCCTGTTTCCCATTCTGATATATCTGTAATAATTTTCTTTATTTTTCTTTAAATGTTGATTTATTTATTTTGAGAGAGAGAGAGAGAGAGAGCATGAGCATGGGAGGGGCAGAGAGGGAGAGAGAGAGATTCCCAAGCTGTCAGTGCCAAACCCATTGTGGGGCTTGAACTCAAGAACCATGAGATCACGACCTGAGCTGAAATCAAGAGTTGGACACCTAACAGACTGAGCTACCCAGGCACCCTGTAATAATTTTCAAATAAACCTTGCTTTGTTTACATAGCGTATCACAGGTTTTACTAGCATAACACGAGAAGGCAGGGGCTTGAATATTGACAAAGTGAATGATCCCTTTTGGCTCTGTATCACAATGCCCTGCTTTTCACAGGGATATTTTTTTGCCCACGTAATTTTCAAAATTCCTAGGCGTTGGCACAGGGTTGTTTGGACCCGGTTGATGCTGACTTGGGAGAAATTTCCTGTGCATGGAATGCTGTTTGAAGTTCTCCTTCCAAGTTGCATGGGAGGTGGATGCTGCTGTTACCTTCCTGTCTGTGTAGGAGATTCTTCGATGCCCATGTGTCCCTCCTCTTCCTGTTGATAGGTCTGCTCAGAAATCACTTTCAAATAACAGAGAGACGGATTCTTTACTCTGTGTAATGCTCAGCCAAAAGCCTGGGGGATCGAGAAGACTCAGAACAAAGCTGCACTAATGCTAAAATGCTACGGTCCTTTGTGTTTATTTATTTAGTTGGCAAATACTAATGTGCCAGACATCATTCTAACTGAATAGAGCATGCTTAATATTTGTCACAGCAGTATGAGGCAGATAGTATTTCTACTTCCATTATACAAATGGGGAGATTGGAGCACACAGCTATAAAGTGATTTGCTCGAGGTGCACAGTTAATAGGTGCTGAACTGGAATCTGCCACCAAACCACCTGTCTCCAGAACTTGTGCTGTCGACCTCTATGCTGTGTAACTTTTCACAGGCACACAATCTTTTCCCCCCCAGACAATCACATGCCTCTCTAACAGTGGAGCTGAGATAGTTTCTGGAATCATGCACAAATTCCCTCAATAATTTCAACCACCTATTTCTTGGTGCTGAGTGCCCATCACTGATCCCCACTCCCCATCTGTTACAACCTGCCCTCTTCTTTTTGGAGACACTTCTTTTCTGTACTCTCTGTCCTTTCCTGCCATCTGGTCTCTACTCTGGTCACCCAAGCCTGTCAGTGTAATAGCTGCCAGAGTAGAGAAGGACCAACAATTATGGGATTGTATGGGAATCTGAGTAGATAAATCCCTAGAGTATAGGTAGGTGTCTTGAAAATAAATTTCTAAGGTAGGCAAAATTACCAGATGTCTTTGGGAGATCCAACTGTTGTTGCAAATCATTTAAATCCAAGGCCAAAAGTGTTGGAATCAAATCTTGAATATCTTCAAGATTCATTTATTCCTTCAGTATTCCCAAGAACACTAGACCTACATTTTTTTTTTCTTTTCTTTGACACCGCTGATACTAATCTGCCATCACATAGGATTTCCTAGTCTCTTGATGGATGAATTTAAATACATTCTATTTTCTCTTGTCTTTCATTCTGGGAACAAAAGAAAAAAAAATACTTTTTCTCTCTTAGTAAGAAAATAAAAAGAGAAAAAATACTAAAAGCTTAGGACAGAGGAGTTCACAGAGAAAAGAAAGGGTGTGAGAAAATATCTAAGGAATGAGAATTAGTGTCATTCTCCCTTGGCCACAAGAAATGTTTTTAAGTATAAGAGGTGCTCTGTTAGCCGATGCCCACCACTGCAATATAATGAAGAAACTTAAAAGCACTTGGGATCAAAACAGGTATACAGAAATGGCTTTAAAAACTTACCTGCCCAATTACAGCAGTGAGGAGTTCAGCATGACATGTTAGTTGTTTTTTTTTTATTATGAATTTTCTGCTATGTTTCTTTAAAAATGTATTTTATTAAAATATAGACAGACTGAGTAGTTTTATTCATGGCAGTTGAATAAAGTTTTAAAAATATTTTTTAATTCTTTGAAATACTGCAAAGTGTCAGACTGTCAAATCAGACTCAGAAGAGGCAGAGATCTTCACCAGTCCCAAATTCTATTAATAAAAATGCAAAGGATGCCAGTAATGACAAGGCCCAGGCAAAGGATGGAGGCATCTGAGATCATCTACAAAGCTCCATGTTCCTTTCTTCCTACAATAAGATGTGCTCTGTTTCAAACTTTACCTATGAGGTTGTAAGCAACATGTAGAGTGAAGGAAGGGTTTTGTGATGGTTAGTTTTATGTGACAGCTTGACTGGGCCACTGAGGGGTGCCCACACATTTGGTCAAACATTTCTCCGGGTGTGTCTGTGAGGGTGTTGGTGGATGAGATTAATATTTGAATGCATACACTAAGTAGATTGCCCTCCCTAAGGTTGGTAGGCCTCATCTAATCTGTTGAAGGCCTGAATAGAACAAAATCTGATGCTCCCACCAATAAGAACTCTTCTGGTTTGATCGGCTTTGCTCTGGGACATTGTTTTTTTTATTTATTTATTTTTTTCCTGAGTTGAACAGCATACTATACCATTGTTTTTCTTGGTTCTCAGGTCTTTGGAGTGGAACTACACCATCAGTTCTGATCTCTACCAACTGCAGATCTTGGGACTTCCCAGCCTTCACAGGCACATGAGTCGATTATTTATAAAATATATAGATTATGCTTATATATGTTCATAGATTTTTTTTCTCCTTTCACCTGCCTCCTAACAGAAAGGATTTTTTTAATCTTTTATTCCCAGAATGAGAGAAAAGAGAAAATAATACAAATATATCTAATAAACTATATGCACACATACAAATTATATATAAACAAATTATATATATATATATATATATATATATATATATATATATATATATATTTCATACCAAAAGTGGAACATCTCTTTTGTGCCCTATTTATTACATAGCCTATATGACATTTTCTAGTGAGCTGTGGTCACGAATCCATAAATTTGAAGCTTATTTACTAGGTATATCCAGCTGATAAGACTTCTCTATTACTTCAGTTACCTTTTTTTTACTAATACATACCATTATTGTGTTTCCCAAGAGGTCTGAAGTGCCTGTTCAAATGGGTTTGATGGGGCCATCTTTTTATTTCTGTGTATGTCTGGTAAAGGAAGAGAATAGGACTGGGGCTAGCCTTGCCTTCTCAGTCTTTTATTGCACTGGAAACAGACGCACTTGTTACAAAATGGTACTCAGATCACAGAGGTATGTACGTGTCTATTTGATATATAAATTAAATTACATGATCTTGTATAATATAGATTTTTTATTGAAGTATAATTGGCATATATCGTGTGTAATGTAGATTTTTATTAAAATATAATTGTCATATTATCCTATTAATTTCAGATGTTCATCATAGTGATTCAATATTTTTATACATTACAAAATGATCACTATGATAAATCTAGTGATGACATGTCACCATACAAAATTCTTACTATTGACTGTATTCCCTATGTTGTACATTACATCCTCATGACTTATTTATTTTATAACTGGAAGTTTGAATCTCGTAATTCTTAAGATTCCACTTATATGCAGACTCTGATTAGTTGGAGAAAAGGACCATCATGGTATTTGGAGAACTGTTCATAGAAAATAATGGTTCTACATGTGGTTGCAGAAGCATGTAAGATACCAAAACAGGAAACTTCAGAGAAGGGTCCTAGAGACACCAAAGGAGTGCTGAACACAGATTAGGGCATTTTTACTTGGGGCATTTTTATACTATTAATTCATGCTTTGTATATATATACAAGAGCTGCGTATCAGAATAAAGACAAATAGAAGTGTGGCCACAGAAGTGTTTTAGCTTGCTTTCTAGGTCACTGAATCAGGAAAAATCAACATTATCTGATAAACCAATGCACTGTAGCACTGTATCTTTTCTCCAAAACAATGCACACATTGTCCTTTCTCTCTCTCTCTCTCTCTCTCTCTCTCTCACTCACATACACACACACACATCCTCCTCACCATGTTAATATAAGTAAGTGATTAAACAGAGTTACTACTCCCTACAGAGTGTGTAGAGAATAAAGTTTTCCAGCTTTCTCTAAAATGGTTTAATTATGTAGATTCTCACCAAATGTTTTACTATCAGATATCAATTCTCTTGGCATCATAACAAACAGAATCCCACGTATCAGTTTTGGGAGCCCATTAGTGGGCAAGAAATGTATGTAAAGTAAAAGGTTCTTCTTTGCAAGAAGGGAAGGTCTTTTATGACTCACAGATTTCAGCTAGTTACTTTCTAACTTCAAACTCTTGTTTATACTGCGAAAAAAACAGATGGTCTATTTTCAACGGCTTTGCAATACCTTTTATGATGTGGATGCATGCATTAAAATGAGGGAAATTTGTCAAATAAAAGGTTCTGATAGGATGTAAAACATTTTAAATGTTTTTTTTTATTTTTAATTAATTTAAAATTTTTTTTTTGTTTTTATTAACTATTGATTTAAGTCAAAGATTCCCTCCTATATAAAATGCCAATACACAGAAATATATTAATAGTAAGTTCTTGACATAGAGCTTTATCTTGTGGTTTTTAGTACACCAGAATCCACATAAGTAAGTCTGTGCAAAATATACATTTCTAATGCTTCTTGAAATTAATATTAGAAAACATCTACCTTTGATAAAGACATATGCCTCCTCTAACATACAACTAAATGTTCTTTTCCCTGAAGTAGACAGTAAAATTTTAAGCTTCATATACTTTCATCCAATGTTGCAATATCAGTTTATGTTTAACAACACAAGACACCTTATTTATTTATTTATTTATTTATTTATTTGAACTTCAGTGGGTACAGCACAGACTTTGGACAGAATCATATTTTGATTGTCAGGCCAAAAATGTCTTTTCTCTAATCTTGGAATATTTGCCAAATTTCTGAGTCACAGTTTCCTTGTAGTTAAAACAGCTAATTCGTATTTTTGCTTGGAAGAAATATACGAAAGCCATTCCTCATTTCCAATCATATATGTGATGCTAATAAATGCTAAGCATTATTACTATGTTCAGTGGTGTGTTCTATTTTAGTGGCTACATATAGCCTTTTGGGCAGCAAGTCCCCCATCAATATATTAAAATTTTATCCCTACTTTTCATTTTAAAATATATGGTTTTTAAATTTTTTTTAACGTTTATTTATTTTTGAGACAGAGAGAGACAGAGCATGAACGGGGGAGAGTCACAGAGAGAGGGAGACACAGAATCTGAAGCAGGCTCCAGGCTCCGAGGAGTCAGCACAGAGACGGAGGCGGGTCTCGAACTGACGGAGCGCGAGATCATGACCTGAGCCGAAGTCAGACGCTTAACCGACTGAGCCACCCAGGCGCCCCTAAAATATAGGTTTTTATGTCAGGACACCTTCACGAGGCTTTCACTTATTATTATTTAGCCTGTATACTCGGCAAATGATATCCATTCCACTTAAAGGTATTATGCATAAACTTACAAGGCAAAGTGAACTTTATTTTAGAAATTAGAAATTTGATACCTCTATGAATAGTGGCTTACTGATCTCAAAATATCATAATGTTAAATACATGTGCAAATTGTGTCTCCAATTTCAACCAAAGACTATGATTCAGAGCATGTCAAAGCAAAGTGCCGTATTTTTAAAAAGCCGGTATTAAAAAAAATCTTACGTTGATTGAAAAATTATCATATTATTTTAAATAATGTTGAAGAATTGTACTTTCTTACTTTCATAATAGTAATATTATCACTCAAAACAATGCAGTTAACATTTTCTTCATGCACATTGAAAAATTTTTTAGTTGGAAAGATCCATTGAGTAAAAGACTACACTTGAGGTTTTCCTCTCTTATTTAACATATTCTAGAGAACACAGTCTCAAGCAAATGTGTCCATTATAACTCATTTATTAATAATTCTGAAATTATTTATTATGCTGCATAAACATATATAATGTTTTTGCTTTAAATAGTAGTGAGATAAACCTCTTCTTCCATCAGATAACTTTAACTTCTTGTTTGGTAAACAAATATTTATTAGTAAATTCAAAATATTCAGTCTAAGCAACACATTGAAATACTGTCAACTGTAAGTTTACCAAAAGAACCATCATTAAATAAAACAATGTACGTAAGTAAATATTTTAACGTTTTCTGAAAATGATCAATTATTTTATTAACTTGATCTTTTGTTTAAGCATCATAAAACTCTCGTTGTTGAAAATAAACAATATATGAATGAAGAGGGCACTGGGCATCCATGTGATTCTGATATTATTAAAATGTAACTGCAAATCTGAAACACTAATGCAACATTTTCTAGTTAATGCCCAAAAGACATAAAGTTCTTCTCTTATAAATTATTTTTAGAAATTTATTTAATATTGCTGACAGATTTTTTTTTACTGGGATGCTTTGAAGAATAATGTGATAACTGGGTTAAGATCTGCATAAATGAATATCATAACTGTTCCATATTTGCAGTCATGAGTGGGCAAATACCACAGACTCACCAGATTTCAAAAACAAGCAGTTACATTCCCTTCATCAAGCTGTAGCTTCTTTAACTCATCATCAAAATTACTGTCTATTAAGATTTAATAATAAACAAATGCAAGAAACTTGTCTATAGTTACAGTGTACTAGTAACACACTGATGATTTTCACACTTTGAATAAAAACAGAATGGCATGGTCTTCTCACATTTTGGTCACTGGAGCTATTTAGCTTTATGTCCTGCCCAAAGCATATTGCAGATCCCAATTTTTCCTTAAATGTAAATTGCTTTAACAGAAAGAAGAGAGAAGAGACCATTAAAGATTAAGAAGAGACAAAATGTTTTTGTTTCAGGGTTCTTTTTTTCTCAGATATAAAAAGTGAACACAGGGGCGCCTGGGTGGCTCAGTCGGTTAAGCGTCCGACTTCAGCTCAGGTCACGATCTCGCGGTCCGTGAGTTCGAGCCCCGCGTCGGGCTCTGGGCTGATGGCTCGGAGCCTGGAGCCTGTTTCGGATTCTGTGTCTCCCTCTCTCTCTGCCCCTCCCCCGTTCATGCTCTGTCTCTCTCTGTCCCAAAAATTAAAAAAAAAAAAAAAAAAAAGTTAAAAAAAAAAAGTGAACATAATCATTGGAACACAAGATAGATTATACTGATTGTATGTAACAGCTCTATTGTATTCTATGTGATAGCTACATCATATTTAACAAACTGGAAGGTTTTATTTTTAATGTATATCAGCCCTATTAACTCTTTATTATTAACATAATTCAGTATTAGTGACTCAGTCCAGGAAAAAAAAATACTTAGTAAATAGAGTAGAAGATACATCTGAAACTGAGGCTATTTTCTATATAATTTCAAAGCCAAGTCTTTTAACTGCACCTTTAATAAAGTGGATCTCCCTGGATGCATGTTAAAAGCACGTATGGCAGGAAGGGCTACAAGAGGAGACTGAATACATTCCAATGTCTACGTCCCACCTCAATTAAATCAGAATTTTCAAGGGTAAACCCAGGTCTCAATTATTGAGAAAAAAAAATTCTAAGTAGTTTAAAGTGCTGTAGGAATTAAGAAACACTGATTAATGAATACATTCCATTCTAGGCAAACTTAGTTGTGTTTATGGAGAAGTTTGGGAGGTAAAGTTATTATGGATAGTTTTACTATATGCAGTAAAATAGGTTCATCAGAAATTTCAAAAAGAAAAAACACTGTTAGTTTTTTCTATTAATATATTATCCCACAGATGAAAGATTTGAACACTATGGCAAACAGGAAGAACAGATTATTAAGGTAAACACTACAAAGAAAATAAAAGATTCTATTACTTTCACTTTCTGTATTTGACACACGCCTTTTTGCTTTTGTAGATTTGGGCTGTCATGTAGTTAAATTTCTCATAGGATGTAGAATAAGGAATTCTTATCACTAAACTGTAACTTTAAAGTCAAATTATGTATCCCAGTGCTCATTTATTCTTTCCTATTCTCTTCTTCTCTTTTGTAGAAACAAATGCCTAATTCTAATAATTGTTCATAGTAGAAGACTTTAACGTAAAGAAGACACTCCTATGCATTAAAAACCTATCATGTTCTATGCACAGGTGTTGTGTAAGAGCTTCTTGTTAAAACACAGAGAATATCTACAATGGTGTGGATTCATAGGTGGGATAAAATATTGCTTTAATATTCTCATAAGAGTAAGAAAATCCTCATGGAATAAGTGTTTTCTAAGACTTAAAGATTCTTTTGCCAGCAGGACAAAACACCCCAACACTAAATAAGGCAGAACTCTTTGCCACTATTTAGAGTTCCAAATGAGAGGAAGTTTCCACACAATACCATGACAGGAAGATGGGGCCTTCAGCAAGGCAAGCAGGATGGGTTTAGCTAAATTTCACAAACAGCTTCTGGATGTGCTAATTTGAATAATTTCCTGGGCTCCAGGGCAATGAGGTTGTCTCTACCTTTCTGGTACCTGGCCCTGGAGAATGGGACCGCAAAAAATGAGGTTGAGGTGTATACACAGAGATGCTGAAGAATGGAGCCTGATAATGGAAGTGACTGTGGCAAGGGCTTAGCACACTGCTTGCAAAGGGGATTTGACAGTTTCTAGCCATGACTTTAAAACTGGATCAAGAAAGTACTTCTGAAATATTATATTCAAATTGACTTCTTGATGTCCTGACATCAGTGTTGAGCTCAATTATTTGGGGTATTTGAGTGACCTGAATAGTAAAGGAGACTTTCAGAGAATAAGGCATGAGTTTCCCTAAACAGCAGAGGAAACATTTTATGGTGACAGTAGAAAAAAAGAAACGAGGTAGAAACATGAGGAGTCAGTGATGGTCAGCCTATGGCAGGTTACATTTTGTTTAGTGTTAACCAGGAGAATAAATCAGTAATGGCAGGGACCTCCAGTCTTATTTGGACTGAATTATGTAATGCGTTAAATGTGTAGGCTATATTTGCTATGATGACCTTGCAAAAACCTTCTTGATTAACTAATAGATAATCAAGTGCTAATCTATTGTCCAAAACCATTTTTGTCAGTTTCTCTAGCCTTGATTAAGTAGGATAATATTTGTTATACTTTAGAAATAGTAAATGCTAGAGTTGGACGTTTATAGATTAGCATCAGTGATCTTTGATTATTGGGTAAGAGCAGCAGTCCCCGTAGCAGTCCCTATGATATCAAAGTATAACGAATCCCAGTATAGGTACAAACACAATATGTCAATGACCTTTGTTCACCGTGCAGAAAGAATGATTAACATTTATATAAATGGGAGCACCAAGAGAGGCCACAGTGCATCGGTCTGGTTTATGGTTTGGGAGTAGTGGAAGGGCAAAATAGAAGGGATGAGCACCCTTATTTGTTGGGCTATAATATATGCCCATCGTATTATCTTTAGATTGGAAAGTTGCACCTCACTTTAGGAAAATGGAAATTACTGGAGGAAGACTGGTTTTTGTTGGGCACATGGTGAGGGTATGGAGTCCTCCATTAGTAACTATGTGCTGTGGAATGAGGAAGTCTGAATGCACCAGCCACTGACCATAAGGAGGCATCCCAGATAGGGAGAGGCGGTAGTGGGGAAGAGGTTTTAATTCCCCAGTATCTTTTACCTCCACGACAGATATCAGCCAGATAAATGTGTGGTATAGGATGTGTGGGAGCAGGCTGAGGGCAAATCCAACAGATAGTTAATGCACGTAAGGCTAGTTCAGTTCAATGTATGTATATGTTGGAGTTCTGTGGAAATATCCAAAGTGTGATGGGTTTGGATTTTATTTGGCATGTAGTCTTTTGGAGGGCAAGAGAAACAGGCCCTGTGAGGATGGGAAAGCCTGAGGTACTCTTAATCTAATAAACTTTCAACACCCTAGTTCAGGTTCTAGTTTCTAGTCTATAGCCCATTTTCTGACTTTTGGGTAGCGAGGAGAAAACCTCACGGGTCCCAGTGGCCCGCCCCCTAGGACACCTCCCATTTCATCTCTGAGGAATCGGGATTCATAGTTAGTAGGGAGGCAGTTGCCAAGGCAGTTTAGGGCTTCAGGAGTTTAAAGTTAATTCTCTATTGTGGAGAAGCCCAATCAGCATGTTCCTCCCTAAGGGGGTGTCTGAAACACACAAACCACATACGACTTTCCAAATGATAATGTACACTAACATTAAAGAAGTGTGGCACCCTGAGACAGGGCTCTGTCAAACGTAGCAACACTTGTGTACCTCCAACCTGGAGAGTGGAGAGTGCAGCTTAGTGGCCTGTCACTCCAGTTGCCCTAAGATGGGATGTCATCTGGATGGTACCTAGTCCCTGGAGTTTAACCAATTAGCTCTGTTCATTTTGAATATTCACATGCCAAGAAATGTGAGTAGGAAGAGAGTGGCAACCGTCAGCAGACGGCACCAGCTAAAGAGCAAACTCACTAACAGGCTATAGTTCCATCCCACTGCTGCTTTTGCAAGTGATCGAGAACCAGTTAGGAAGCCAAGAGCAATCCCTCCAAGAAGTTCTGCAAGAGTCGATAGTCAGGCCATGCCATCCTGCTCACCTCACTAACAAGATTTAAATGTCCTTTGATTAGTAGGACACAGCACACTGACACTGGATATATGAAAGGCAGGACGCTGTGTTACTTGCAGCTCAAAACAAAAGAAGGCTATCCCACAGGGTCACACAGAAGACTGCACCTGGGGCAGGGTACCAGCAACCTGGAGGCAACATAAAGCAGCTTACATATGGCATGTACGTTGGGATTAACTAGGTTTTTCAAGCTCCTTTGAAGATCGGCTAATTTGAACAAATTCATGGACTCCAGGACGTGAAAGCTGTCCCTAGTTGTCTGGGACCTGGCTTGGGAGTGTGGGAAATGGGTGGTGGGGGTGGCTGGTAGGATGAAAACCTAATGGCCTGGAGACTGGGAACCTGAAAAGGGAAGTAGCTAGAATGAGGTTTTAGCAAGTGACCTGAAAAGGGGAATTGAGTTTATAGCCATAACTTCAATACTATGTCAAGATAGTACTTACGAAATACGATATTAAATTGGATACATTTGATTCCATTATTGCACCCACTTCAATATATCAGTGAAGCCTTCATTAATACCATAGATCTGGGAAAATGCTATATATTTTATCCCCTCTTTGATTTTTAAAATCAGTTTCCTCAAAAAAAAAAAAAAAAAAAAAAAAAGAGGTTAGAGTGGGAGAGAGCCAAAGCATAAGAGACTGTTAAAAACTGAGAACAAACTGAGGGTTGATGGGGGGTGGGAGGGAGGAGAGGGTGGGGGATGGGTATTGAGGAGGGCACCTTTTGGGATGAGCACTGGGTGTTGTATGGAAACCAATCTGACAATAAATTTCATATATTGGAAAAATAAAATAAAATAAAATCAGTTTCCTCTTCTCAGGGTTCAAAACAATCCAGAAAGCAAATAAATAACATGTGAGAAAACAAGAGGAATATATATTTTTTCCTACTCTTCTATATTTGTTAAGTACCAAAATAATAGTAAATTTGTCTTACAAGTATCAGGAATAGTTTCATATCAGAATTATTTCGCTCGGCGCTGTGCCATGTTTACTCTTTGGATTGGTGTTAAACATTTTAGGGAAAAGGAGTTCTAAAGATGCCTGGTAGATATTTTTTCTTCTGAGGGTTGATTAGTCTTGGTCTGTTGGTTAGATCCCAACATCCATAGAATTCTATTTGTTTTACTTCTTTTAGGCACATTGCCTTCTCCATCCCTTTGGGAATATTATCATATCATATTTTAGATTGTAAATGACCTTGGAAACCATGTGGAGTGGTCCCCACCCTTACCCAAAGTTTCACTTTCTGCAGTTCTGGTTACCTGCGTCAACTGCTATCCTGAAGCAGATGCTCTCCCTTCTGACACCACCTCAGAAGCTCAACACTAGCCTAACTTTATGTCACAACACCCACGTCGTTCACCTCCCTTCATCTCATCCCATAGGCATTTTATCATCTCACATCATTGTAAGAAGAAGGGGGGGGAGTGCAGTACAATGAGATTTTGAGACAGAGAAAGACCACATTCACATAACTCTTATTACAGCATATTGTTATAATCATTCTATTTTATCAGTATTTGTTGTTAATCTCTTACTGTGCTTTATTTATAAAGCAAACTTTGTCATAAGCATGTATGTATAGGAAAAATACATTAAATATAGGGTTTGGTACTATTTGCAGTTTTGGGCATCCACTGGGGGACTTGGAACGTATCCCTCACAGATAAAGAGTGACCATATTATGATATTCTCATATTTACAGGAGGAAACTATCATATAGATTTCATCATTCAATCATTCATTCATTCAAGTTATGTAGCCTGTTATGTCGGATACTCATAGCAACATTATTCTCTGTGTCCAAAGGGTACAGAGAACCCAAATATCTATCAAAGACAAGATAAACGTAGTATATTCATGTAATGAAATATTAACCAGCAATAAAAATACGGAAGTGATGTATATGTGACACCTTAGATGAAACTTGAAAATACTATGCTAGGTGAAAAAAGTTTGATTAAAGAAGACTATGTATTGAATGGCTTCATTTACATGAAATAACCAGAAGAGGAAAGCATATAGAGACAGACAGTGAATTAGTGGTTACCTAGGGCTGGTGATCAGAATGGAGAGTGACTGTAAAAGAGTTCGGTGGAAGCTTCTTTTTGAGGTAATAAAGATGTTCTAAAATTAGATTGTAGTGATAGTTACATAACTCCATAAGTACATCAAAACTCTGAATTGTACACTCAAATTAAAAAAAAAAAAATAGATGACTGGGACACCTAGGTGGCTCAGTCGGTTAAGCATCTGACTCTTTATTTTGGCTTAATTCATGATCTCATGGTTCATGAGTTCTAAGCCTGCCTTGGGCTCTGAGCTGACAGTGTGGAGGCTGATTGGGATTCTGTCCCTTCTCTCTCTGTCTCTCCCCTGCGCTCTCTCTCTCTCTCAAATAAAAAATAAGATAAAAAAAAAATAAACATTAAAAAAATTATGACTTTTATGCTATGTAAATTAAATCTCAGCAAAGCTGTTTAAAAATTGTGACCTAAATCCAAAGTAACAAAATTACACAAAATATATGGAAATGATCAAAGTCGTAGTAGTAGTAAATTATAATATACACTAATAAGCCAAAAGAAGACATGATATCTGCTTCAATGGAGCATACAGTCCACTTGAGAAGGGACATTTGTATCAAATATTAACATAAATGAACCCCAATTCGCCACTGTGACACAAAGCTATGCCAAAGTGCATGGCATCTTTGAAAATCCATGAGAGGGGTTCTGACTTGAGTCAAGGAGATTGACAAACTCAAGACACATGCATGCTGAGATCTAAAAGAGAGAATAGGCTGAAGGGAAAAGATGAGCATTCCAAGCAGAGACAGCTAAGCCCTGAAATGTGTCTTTAGAAGGCCGGTAGAAGGGACCAAAGTAGTTGCAGTGCAGAGATTTGAAAGAGATGAACCTGGAACTTAAGGTAGGATTCAGACTATTCTCCAAGAAAAAATTATCCTAGAATCAACTTGAAATCATTATAGTATTTTTAACAGAGGATGATATCATTATCAGATGTGTGTGTTACAGTGATCCTCATGACTGCAATGTGGAAAATGGATTTCAAAGGTGCCAGAGGGAGAAAGAGTATGCAATTAGTGATACTCGTCATACTTCAGAAGAGAAATGAACTAGCCTGGTGGAAGTAAAGATGGAAGAAGTGGCCAGATTTATGATGTTTTAGGAATGAGAATAGGTGAGTCTTGCTGATTGACGACACACACACTTGACAGAGGAGGAGTAATCAGAAGTAACTCCCAGCTTTCTTGCTTGAGAAGTAATTTGAGTCATTTTCTGCGATCTGACTGGGGAAGAGCATGAGGTTGGGTGAGGGGATTATAAATTTCCTCCAGTGCTTGTTGAATTCAAGGCTCCAAAAGATTCTATTATCAATGTAGCATTTTGATGTCAAAAACAATTCTGAAAACTTTTGAATGAAAGCCTAGGTATCTCAGGCTTTATTTGTGTTTGTATGAGAAGTATGTCAATGCAAGTTAACAAACGTCATGATGCTCTCATTAGCACATGTTAATGATTGCATCTATAATTAAAAAATATTTCTATAAAGCGTTTTAAAAGGACAAATGACAGCAAACTAAGAACAGAAAAACTAGGGCATTACACCTTGCCTAAGAGCTCTTCCAGGCCCTCCTTGCTCTTTCCTGCCCTTCCCATCTCCTTTGTACACCTGCCTCACTGTTTAAGTGTCAAAACAAAACCCAAAGTCTGTTACATGTTAATTACTTGCAGTTTCTTAGAACACACTATGTTGCTTCTTATCTAAGCACTATTGTTTTCCTTCTTGCCCATGCTCTTCTTAATTCTCAACTTTACCTATAATATCTATTTGTATGCTATAAGATGAAGCACAAGCAGACACTTTGCAGAGATGAAGTAGCCCTTCTCATCTATTCTCAGCCATCACACATCGTGGCTGCTTTTTCAGCATTCAGTACATTGTTTTGTAATCATCTGTTCGTATTTCTGTTAAATTCACTACGCTGTTAGCACCTTGTGTCTTATTGAGGGTTGTATCAGCAATACTTAGCACAATAGCGGTTGTACAGTTGGTATTTACTACACTCTTCAAGTGGAATGTCTAAAATAACAGTCCTCTCCAGTTTTGAAGACACTGAAAAACAAAACGAAGATAAAGGCTAATGCCAAAATATTACTTTTATTGCCAACAAAGTTCAAAGTGTTTGGTGCTTCTATAAGCAGGCAGATGGCCCTACTAATGCCAAACTCCTACATGAGACAAATGCACCCACTGAGTCACAGGAAACATGGGACTGGGGCAAATCACTGTAGACTTGCAATGCAAAGGAGCTGAGACAAACCTGCCATTACATTAACTGAACTTCATTCACAGAATGAAAAGACCATGAGTGGGAAGAAGCATTCCATTAACAGGGCTCAACAACTGTGTGGTGTATAATTGAAAGCAAATCAGTAACACTTGCCTTGGGAAAAAAAAAAAAAAAAAGAGAGAAGACTTAACAGAGGCAAGAGGAGCAAGGTCCCTGGAATAGAATGATATTAGGATACCATCACCGTTTCATTCCAATAGGTGTTATTAATTTAAAATATGTATTAATATATTAAATATTAATTTCCTAAAATGACTTTCATTCCCTACGCAAATTGAATTTCTTCAGTGGTCACTCATGTATAGCAAATGTAACCTTCTAGCAGGCTTATGCTTAGAATAATTACTCAATTTTAAGCTTCATTGTTTTATTTTGTGTGCACCCTCCCCCCCCAACAAACAACTTTGGTTTCTCTAGACTGACAGGGAATTCTGCTTAACAATAAATTCGTTGCAAAAGGCTAAAATTATGAACCACAGCAAACTTACTAGTTGCTTAGCAACAACCTAGTATGCTGAACCTTAATTTTGGATCAGTTAACCCTGAAGGAAACGCAGAATTAATTTCTCGTATTGCAATATCTTTAAAAGGTTACCGGTCCATGTCTCAGCTGTGTTTCTCCCCCCCTCTCTTGTATTCAATCTTTTGTAACTTCTCAAGCATCAAATTAGGTTTGTTATTTTCATTTTTCTCCATGGTTTTCAGGTAAAACAGTAAAAGCGCTTATACTGTAATTGACCAAAATATTTGAGAAAAATCACCTCATTTGTGAAAAAATACTGTAAAATATGACATTTTTTCTATTGCTACATCTTGCAGCTGGAGAGGCCATGAAAATGTAGTTCACACAGGTCTATTCCCCCTTCACAACCACAAGTTTACATCCTACACGAACTGGCCTGAAACACTTCTCCCCTCTTTTGAAGACTGGAGAGAGATCGCGCAGAAAACCATGTGCAGTTAGAGGCATTTGTCCAAACCAACTGTCTTAATGTCTATTTATTTATTTTGAGACATAAAAAGAGAGAGTGAGCCCACAGTGGGGGTAGGGCAGAGAGAGAGAGAAGGAAAGAGAGAATCCCAAGCAGGTTCCACCCTGTCAATGCAGAGCCAAACAGCAAGTTCAAACCCACAAACCATGAGATTATGACCTGAGCCAAAATCAAGAGTCAGACGCTTAACTGACTGAGCCACCCAGGCGCCCCTAGCCTACATTGTTATTGAATCTGATTGTTTTCTTTTTCAACTTTTATTTTGAGATAACTTCAGATCTACCAAACAGTGAAAAGTAGTTGAGTTTTCTCAAATACTTTCGTCTTGTTTCCCCTCATCTTAAAACCTTAAATAACCATACAGCAAAATCAATACTAGAAAACTGATACTGATATATTTTAAGTAGGCTATAATTCTATTCAAATTTCACCATTTGAATTGTTCTTATATTTTCTCACTATTCCTGAGCTTATGCATTTGGATCAAGAATACATTTGCAGTTCATATTAGACAAGCATGTCAAAGTGCAGTTAACTTTGACAACTTGGTTAAGATAGTATCTGCTAGGGGCACCTGGGTGGCTCAGCCGGTTAAGCGTCCGACTTCAGCTCAGGTTATGATCTCACGGTTTGTGAGTTCGAGGCCAGCGATGAGCTCTGTGCTGACAGCTCAGAGCCTGGAGCCTGCTTCAGATTCTGTGTCTCACTCTCTCTCTGCCCCTCCTCTGCTTATGCTCTGTCTCTCTGTCTCAAAAATAAATAAAACATTAAAAAAAAAAAAAGATAGTATCTGCCAGATTTGTCCAGTGTAAAAATATCATTTTCCCTTTGTCACTAATAAGTATCTTGTGTAGACATATTTGACACTGTATATATGTTATTATCATCATACTCTCATCCACTAATATTAGCATCCAGTGATTCTTCCTGTCTGCAAAAATATTATTGAGATATTTGTCTAACGATGAAGTTTTATATTTCCACTCTTCCTTTTACATTTATTAACTGGAATTCTACTGTAAGGAATAGTTTTCCCTACCTCCCACTTATTTACTCAATTATATACTTACACCAATTACAGACTCGGGGGTATTTATTTTATTTTATTGGTTGCAATTCAATACTATTATTATTTATTTATTATTTATGGTATTCTTAAATTATTCCGGCTTTTGACTTTGGGAATTTCTTCAAGTGGCTTATGTGTCCTTTTAATAACTTCCCATCATCTTTTGAACACCTCGTTACCTTCTGATATTAGAATATTCCATACCATTTTGTACCTTGTCCCAGCCCTAGAATCAATAATTATTCCAAACTAAGATCAGAGGCTAAAAGTGTGCATGTTACTAGGGTGCTACAATCTCTGTGCCCTATCAGCAGACTACACTGGGAAGTAAAGTTATGTGCACTACCTACCCATGCTTCTATAGCTATTTCTGTGTCTATCAATCTGTGTGTATTATTAAAACCAAGAATTCATATTGCTGCCTCCAATTTCAGCCCCACATCATGGGATTCATTCTTGCCTTCACTCTTTCCTTATTTGTAAATTCTTTCTCTATGATAAACCTGAATCTTCTCCACAATATATTCACATGTTTGTTCAATCTTAGTAAACACATAAAATATTTCAGGGGCTCCTGGGTGGCTCTGTCGGTTATGCATCCAACTCTTGGTTTCAGCTCAAGTCATACATATCTCACGATTCATGAGTTCCAGCCCCATGTCAGGCTCAGTGATGCTGGTGCAGAGCCTGCTTAAGATCTTCTCTCCTCCTTTCTTTCTGACCCTCCCCTGATCTCTCTCTCTCTCTCAATCTCTCTCAAAATAAATAAATTAAAAAAAAAAAAACATAAAATATTTCTGAAATGCTAACCAAATCAAATGTGGGAAACATATTTACTAGCTGGACTAGGTACCTATATACACTTCCTCTTGTCTAGCATTCTAACACATAGTCAAAATATGGTTCTTCAAATATCCTTGGGTTTTTTCTCTCACCAGCTGCCGACATAAGTAATTCATTAAAATTAAAATATACAATGGGGTAATATTATTCATTTGTTATAGTTGGCATTCTATTTTAATTTCCCTCATATTCTGTTGATTTCTATTATTTCTTGATTTCTTTCAAAATGTGAAACATTAACTATGGGTTTAAATATCAGAACTATACTGGAAAGTATATCCAGAGAAATATAGTTACTGTTCATTCCTGAAACTTTGTTTTAATTTGACCATTTTCTTTACTTCATTTCCTTTTGTATCTATAAGTAATCTCATTAGTTCCTGATTTATCTTTCTGCATTTCTTTTCTGTGAATGAACAGATACATGTCTGTTTTATTTTATCCATTTCTTATATAAAGCGTAACATACTAGAGATATTTTTTGGCATTTTTTCCTCACCTAACAATAAATCTTGGCGTTCAATCCCTGTTAGGTCATAGCTTTCTCGTTCTTCCATACAGCTGCATATTACTTCCTGGTATAGATGTATTACAGGTAATTCAACCACTCTCCCATGTATGGGCATTTAGGTTTTATCTAATATTTTGCAATTGCACAGGATGTTGAAATGAATAGCCTTGTAAATATGTTTTTTTTTTCTTATTTTGGGGGGTATACCTTTAGGGTTGATATTTAGAAGTAACAATGCTAGGTGAAAAGCTGATTTTTAAAGATTTTGGGGGGGACGGGAACCTGTGTGGCACAGTTGGATAAGTGCCTCTGACTCAATCTCGGCTCAGTTCCTGATCTCGCGGTTCATGAGTTCAAGCCCTACATCGAGCTGTGCACTGATGGTGTGCAGCCTGCTTGGGATTTTGTCTCTCCTTCTCTTTGCCCTTCCTCTGTTTATGCGCGCTCTCTCTCTCTCTCTCTCTCTCTCTCAAGTTAGATAAATAAACTTTTAAAAAAGTTTAAAAAGTAGTTTGTTTGTTTTTAGAGAGTGGGTGAGAGGGGCAGAGGGAGAGAGAGAATCTCAAGTAAGGCTGAAATCCCATGACCCTGGGATCATGACCTGAGCTGAAATCAAGAGTGGCTCAACTGACTGAGCCACCCAGACACCCCAAAAGCAGATTAAAAACAAACACACAAATAAAAAAAAACAAAAACCAGATTTCCAGGGTTGCCTGGGTGGCTCAGTTGATTGAGTGTCCGACTTTGGCTAGGGTCATGATCTCACTGTTTGTGAGTTTGAGCCCTGCATCAGGCTCTGTGCTGACAGTTTGAAGCTTGGAACCTGGAGCCTGCTTCAGATTCTGTCTCCGTGTCTCTGCGCCCCTCCCCCCCCCCCTTCTCTTTCTCTTTCTCTCTCTCAAACATAAATAAACATTTAAAAAACTTAAAAAGAAAACAGATTTCCAAAAAGATGCAGGGTGGATTTCTGAGCACGTATACAATTTTTAAGGCCTTTGACACCTATTAGTAAATACCAACTTAACGGAAGGCTGTATTTATTTCTAAGAACTATATTGAATAAGGTAAATTGAAAGAAGAATGCAAACTATAAGAAAGTCTCTGCCGAAATTTTGAGTTACTAAGAAATTTCATGATTAAATTGGATACATATGGGAACATAGGAGAAGAGATTTAAATAAAAGAGGTTTTTTTTTTTTTTCTTTTTTTAAATAAAAGCAAGTAATATTACAAACACACCTGCACAGTTTGGAAGGTTATTGGTAAATACTTCTTGGTATTCATATTTGCTGAGCTCATTAATTATTTTTAAAAAAGAAGAGAAAAAGGAAGAGAGAGATAGAGGCAGAGAAACAGAAAAAGAGAAGTTACTTTTGACTTGACATTTCATCCAGTCCTAAGGTTAATGAGTTCACTTTACAGCCCAGGGAAACAAGTTTTATTCCTGATATTGATTACAAAATATATAATAAATATTTTAATAGTTTCAAAATATTGAAATGTCAAGTAGTTAATTTGAGTATATTGAAATATATTCTGAACTGGTACAAAAATTTTATGAGAAAAATTGACTTAAAAACACATTTTCTAAGCAGAATACTGTATATTGATGAACATTTTTAATTAGAAGTAAAAGTTTCTTTAAGTTTGTCAGTGAGTTTAATGAACTTCATACATATACTATTATTTTGACTCCACCAAATGGAACGCAATATCCTAAACTAAAAACTGGTTCTAAAAGAGGAATTTGATTAAATCAAATTATTTACTCATGAAATATCTTCCTTAATAAAATACATTTGCATTTTTATTATTCCGTAATATACTAGTCTTCCTCTCAAGAGAGGGATTTGTAACTATTATTTCTATTTTCACTGCAAGCTCATAATATTATCCCTATGAAGGAGAGAGAGAATAAGAAGCTTAATTCCTACGATAATATACATTAACAATAACATATGGGCCTTACTATGTATGTCACTTGAGTAAGGATTTTTTTGTTCACTTGTCCTGCAGTTTTGTTCTTTTAGAAAAGGCATTTAAGATTGCATGGAGTTCTGCATATTTTTGTATTGGGGCATTTGGGAAAGGCAACAAAGTGCAATTCTCTTTGGAAACCCGGTATCATGTGGTATGCACATACATTGATCCAGATTGTTTAAAGCAGGGCTGGAACGTTTAGGCCTTTAAATCACATGATTTCACTTATATGTGGAATCTAAAAAATGAAAACAAAAACAAAACAAAAACAAAAACAAAAACAAAACCCCACCTCATAGACATTGATACAAAGCAAGGATTTGTTGTTACCAAAGGCAGGTGGTAGAGGATGGTCAAAATAGATACAGGTAGGGGCGCCTGGGTGGCTCAGTCGGTTAAGCCTCCGACTTCGGCTCAGGTCGTGATCTCGCAGTCCGTGAGTTCGAGCCCTGCGTCAGGCTCTGTGCTGACAGCTCAGAGCCTGGAGCCTGTTTCAGATTCTGTGTCTCCCTCTCTCTATGACCTTCCCCCATTCATGCTCTGTTTCTCTGTGTCTCAAAAATGAATAAACGTTAAAAAAAATAATAAAAAAAAATAGATGCAGGTAGTCGAAAGGTACAAACCTCCAGTTATAGAATAAATAAGTCATGGGATGTAATATACAGCATGATGACTATAGTTAAAAATACTGTAGGGGCACCTGGGTGGCTCAGTCGGTTAAACAGCCAACTTCAGCTCAGGTCATGATCTCGTAGCCTATGAATTTGAGCCCCACATCAGGCTCTGTGCTGACAGCCCAGAGCCTGGAGCCTGCTTTGGATTCTGTTCCTCCCTCTCTCTCTGCCCCTCTCCTGCTTGAGCTCTCTCTCTTTTTCTCAGAAAGAAGCATTATTTTTTTTTTAAATACTGCATTGCCTATTTGAAAATTGTTAAAAGAAAATCTTAAAAGTTCTTATCATAAGAAAGAAGAATTTGTTACTATGTATGGTGACAGATTGGATGTTAACTAGACTTATGGTGGTATTTTTCAATATTTGCAAATATGGAACCATTATGTTATAACTTAAAACTATCATAATGTTACATGTCAATTAATACCTCAATAAAATAAAGGTAAAGAAATTATTTTAGGGAATTTGATTTCTACTTAGTGCAGAGAATATTTTCTCTGTATGAAAGCTAAAATTTAGTAGTATAAGCTTCCTATTGGCAAAATGACAGCACTGGAGTGATTCCTCAACACTTGGCTTGTGCCCACAGAACCAATCACCAATTTTCTTAGACATACAAACATACATCATAATCCATTTCCATCTATATTTTCCGGTTATTTAATTTCATTGCCAAAGTATGTTTCAAGTCTAGATGGGAAGCTTTTTTATATAGTAAGCTAGAGAAACTGTTCCGAAGTGTGGTCCCAGGACTCTCTAGGGATCCCTGTGACCCTTCCAGGGGGTTTGTGAATTCAAAACTATTAGACTCTTTTTTGTCGTTTTTACTCTCATTTTTTTTCTTTAAATCACGTTATTCAGGTATGATTCAGAAGATGGGCAGTAACTGTTTACTGAATGAAAATAATTGTTTTATATTACAATTTATGTTGAACGAATTACTTTCAGTTTATGGTTGCTTTTCCACATAGCTACTCTGTTAATATTCTCTTTTATAAGGTTATCTCTGAAGTATTGAAAAGAAATAAGCATCCTTTTTCTCCCACTTAATCCAATGAGTCATTTTTTTTCATTTTCCATTATAAATATACACATAAATATATTATATAATGTACATGATATACATTATGAATAGACACATCTTGTGTCTTTTAGATGACACAAATATATTTATTTTATATAATTATAATATGTCCTTAATTTGAAGGACTTTACTATTATCTATATGTGTTCACATGACCTAGTATGATTTATATATGTATTATTACCCACACACAGTCACTAATACCTAGGTATATATCTTGATAATAATGTAGCCCCCAAATTACAAAAATGTATATACATGAAATTGATTACTTTTGTTACATTTAGCTAAATTGATTAGTTAGAGCCTCAAATTCCCAACCCATTTGATAAATATAAGCTACTGTAAGAAGAAGGAGCTGAGGGAAGAGAAAGGACAAAAGGTTGTAAGAGATGATATTGGTGAAGAAAAAGTATTTCACCATGCAGATTGGTATTACTTTACCTATGTGTGAGGAGTATGTATCCATTTCTTTTTTATTTATGCAAGAAATGTCTTTTAAACTTCACGTATATTTGGCATAATTTTTGCTGAATTTTTTGGAAATCTAAAGGTTATGCCAAAAGAAATCAAAAGCTTAATGCTTCTATTTTCTATTATTTTAATTAATAAAACTGTATTTTTATTCCCTCCAATGAGAGGAATTAATCATTCAGTAGAGCCCAGAGGGCAGAACAAAGAATAATGAGATAAAAGTTACAAGAAGTAAGATTTCGGGTCAAACTATGGAAAAATTATAGCAACTATAACTATACAAAATTGAAATGTCTCATTTTAATAATAGCAATAATAACCATTTTTGGATCATGTTTTACAGTTTACAAACTATTTTCATATGTACTGTATGGGATCGAGAACCACTTTGGTGGCAGGCGCTATTCTCACCATTCAAACGTTAAAACTCAGTCTTTCCCTGCCTTCAGTATCAAGGCTCTCAAGACAAGTAATGTGCAGAAATACCCTCAGATCTCATTATCACTTGTGCAAATGACTCTTACGCATGGATTTGTGGCCAAAAATGCCATGAATGATTTGGTAGTAATATATCAGTGCTGCCACAGTTTGGCCAATCCTTTCAGGAATCAATCCCATCAGAAAGAATTTTCATTGTCTCCATGTATAAATAAGGGAATTAGAGAGATTAAGTTAATTAAGTAATATCTAGTAGAGATGGAGCAAGGACTTAGTCACAGAACTAATCTAAATCTACAGTAGAATTATTTCTTTGGTCCCAATGTAATTCAAAAAGAGACAAAGAATCAATTCGCTGAGTATTTTTTAGAAGAGACTTAACTGTGAAATACAAGTTGGACATTCAGCTTCCTTTCAACTGAGAAATCAATAGTTTTATGATCCTTGAGATTTATTGACAATCTCAATCCAATTGAAAGGTTCAAGTTTTTTTTTTACGTTACTATCTTTTATTTTACATATCTTTTTCTTGTACTGAAAATCTTTATTCCTCACAACATTAACAGATTCACTTAATTTTTTTTTCCAGAATTGTAAATGTAAAATGGGACACACCTTATGGAAAAGAGTTCGAAATATTAGTAAGTTATATATGTATTTATCATTTGTTCTAGCAATCTCACTTAGTGGAGGCTATCCCAAAGATACCCTATAAAAATAACTCATGTGCATAAGATTACTTGCTGTTCAATTGCTTGTAAGAGAAAAAGAATTGAAAACATCAGCTGTAAGTCAGTGGAAATAAAGCAATAAAGTAAGGAATACCAATATATGAGCTCCTTTCCCATATAGGTTTACCCAGAGGAGCATGTTTTGGATTTTTGCTAAGCTGATAGAGGAATAATAGTAGCGCTGTGTGATTTCAATTTGTCATTTTCTTTAGGAGTGAATCTAGGCAGAATTTATAAGTGCATTGGCCATTTGTATTTACTTCCCCATGAACAAGTTATTCCTAAGTTTTGTCCTTTTCTTCAGTTGTTGGTTTTCTCTTCTCAATTTTTAGCAGATCTTTATATATTCAAGTAATAGCCCTTTGTCTATGAAATAAGTGTTGATATTTTCCCCGATCTTTCATTTTTCTTTTGATGCTGCTTATGGTAATTTGGACATGCAAGCACTTTATTTTGGTGTTTCTACCATGCAGTCATGTTTAGCACTCTTTTCTTACCGTTCTAAATTTTGAGTCATGGGTTTTCCACACTTTGCTGGATATAGACTGAAGCCACCTTTTGCCAAGCATCCTAGATGACCACAAATAACTTCACACACATGAGCATTCCTAGCAGAGATTAGTCAATCAATAGTCTTCCACCTAAACCTTGAATTTGTAAGCAATAATAAATTTTGAATTAAACCCCTGAATTTTGGATTAATGCAAACTTTTGGGGTTCGTTTGTTATTCAGATAAAAGCTAATTAATGCACTATCCAGTGTTCCTAGTAATACACGTTTAAGTCTATTTTTTAATAACTATCGATTTGCTATGTTATCTTTATCATATACTACATTACATAAATACTTAGGTCTATTTGGGATTTTCTATTCTGTTCTAGTGCTCTGTCTGTATGCACTCCATTCGTACACATTTTTGAGATACAGGAGTGTTTTAGCATATTTTAGTATCTATAATTGCTTCTTTGGAAAATTTCAAATAGTAGTAAACTTTGGTGGAATTTCTATTTTTTATACTATCTGTTGGAACAGAATGAGAATTAGAGGGCTTTCCATTTTTTATCACCAAAATTTGCAAAATAGTAAAAAAATTTTAAGTAGACAATTTACTTGAGAGTTTTGGTTATTTGAAATTTTTGCTGAAGATGTGAACTCTGAATGAAAGTAAAGAAAAATATAACTTATAAAATTATTATAACTGAATTAAATGTTCTCTAAGAAGATAGAATCAATAATATACTTCCCTTAGCACACGTGCTCTGAGACTTTCAGATACTTCAGCACATGTGGGAAGAATTATTTTCTCCGTGGAAAGTATTTTTGTCTACAGAAAATAATTAATTGGATATGCCAATTTGCTATCTGGAACATGAAACTTTGAAAACATATTGCAAATAATAGAAAACTCTGAATACAATAAGAACACGTTGGAAAAAGAATATTCAGAAAAATACTAGTAATATAGTATGGAGACAACTGTAGATAATACATTAATTTAATGAATATACGGACAATAAGGATCTTGCTTATGTTACCTTTTTAATATGTAAACTTTATGGAGATTTAATTTGCATAAAATAAAATGTACTCTTAATCACAAAAAGGCAAATGCTGTATGATTCTAATTGTATCAGTACCTAGAGTCTTAAAATTCAGAGATGGAAATGGGTGGTTGCAAGGGGCTGGAGGAAATGAGAATTATTGATCACTGGGTACAGAATTTCAGCTTTGCAAGATGAAAGGGTTCTGGAGATAAATAGTGGTGACATTTGCATAATATAAACACAGTTAATACCACTAAACTGTACATTAAAATGCTTAAAATGGCAAAAGCATGTAATGTGTAGTGTACTACATTTAAAAAAAATCTAAGAAAACAAAATAAAATACACTCATTAAGTATATAGTTAGATAAGCTTTATCGATTATTTATACTTGTGTATCCATGACCACAATCAAGATATAAAAGTTTTCATCACTTCTGCTGTTAAAAAAAATTCTAAATTCTAAATTCTGTTCCTGTGCAATCAATCACATAGTACATATGCTTTTTGTCTGGCATCTTTCATTCAACATGATGTTCTTGAGATTCATTCATGTTTTTACATGCTACGATAGTGCTTTTTATTGATAAATATTATTTCAGGGTTTGGACATACCCTCTCCTGATGGATATTTTGCGGGTTTTTTCCCAAGTGTTTGGATCTATGAGTAAACGTTCTATAGACAGAGAAACCACTTTAGATCATTAAAAAGGCTGGAGAGAAGAAATTGAAGATTAATGGACCTGTTTTCCCCTCCGGGCATTTGATTAATTCTAAATTAATGGCTAAAACTCTAAGGAGAGAACTTCAGACAATCAGAGAAGTTTCAGGAACCTCTGTGCTTAGGGGACAAGGGTTAGCATTTAGGACCTACTGGGAGGAGAAAGACCAAATGAGCACACTAAATTAAGAATTAAAAGCTCGAAAGCCCAAGAAATAAGGCCCTAGAAACATGGGCTGACCAAATACAGACTGATATTTACTCTTTACCAAAATTTCAACCTTGACTCTGCTTAGGTCAGCCCATAACTGGATTCAGGTAGTTTGCCCCAACTCTTCCTGCCCAGGACAGAAAATATTGAATTCTAGAGGAAGATGTCATCTCCAGCTTTAATAATGCTAAATATACATGGTTGTCATTCAGTGATAATTTTATATATATAAAGGTATGACCAAGAAAAGGACCACAAGACCAAACATTCACAATTAAAACAGACAAGATATGGTCACAAAAGTGATACAAAAACTGGAGAGAATAGATAAGATCCATAAATAAAGATTAATAAGCTCAAAAAATAGAGGAAAGTTGGATAGCATGGGCTTTCTATGACTTTATAGGAGGAGAATTTGTTTGCAAAATAAATCATGAAGAAGAGAAGATGATTGAATGGGTAGATGAAAAAATAGAAAATATCTAAATTGAAGCAGAGTAGCAAAAAATATTGGAAAACACAAGATAGAACATACAAGACATGTTAAAAAGCATAAAGTGTCTAATACATATGCAATGAGTTCTAGAAAGAAAAGGGAAGAATGGAGCAAAAACAATTATTTGGAAAGATAATATCCATCGATTTTCCAAAACTAATAAAATACTTCAATCTGACACTCAATAAGCTATGCAAATCCCGTGTGGGATAAACATAACGTTGATATATTACAATAAAACTACTAATTATTTTGATTTACAAAAATGTCTTCAAAGCAGCATTACAAACATATTATCAAGAAATAACAAACACCCTAACAATTGACTTTACAGCAGCAGAAAAAAAGAAAAAGAAGACAATAAATAATGGAATGACATTGTTTAAGCCAACAGAAATGATCTGAAACCTAGAATTCCATACTCTAAGAGATCGTCACAATAACAAAGGCAAAGTGAAGATAACATTTATAGTCAAAGAAAATGAATAAAATTTGTGTTTGGCCGCCCTGCATTAAGAGATATACTAATGGATGCTTGTCAGATGGGAGAAAAATTGTCCCAGAAAGAATCATGCAAGTGTAAGAAGAAAAGAAGAGCAATGAAGATAGTAAGTGCATGGATACAATATAAGTAACTATGACAGTGAATTACTCTCTTGGGATTTTTAATATATGTAAAATTGAAATGCATGACAACGAAAATTCAAATGGCAAATAAACGGATATATAATGAAAGGGTTCCAAATTCCTATTGTTTTTGTGTATCTTATTTTTTTTTATTGCCACATATCTAATTACTTCAGAAAATAGTGCTTAAAAAAGAGAAACATTTATCATCTGACACAGTTTCTGTAGATCAGGAGTTTGGTAATGGCTTAGCTGGGTGACTCTCAGGGAATTTCTTACGATTGCAGTTAATGATGGCCACGATCACAGTAATGTGAAGGCTTGACTAAGACTGAAGGATCATATAGCCAGAAAGTCGATGCCAGCTATCCATAGAAGAAATACATTTCTCACAATGGACCTCTCTGTAGGGGTGCCTGAGTGCAGAAGCTGCAAAGTCTTTAATGACCTTGCTTTGAACGTCGTTTACTCTCATTTCCATAATACCCTATTGGTTATACAAGTCAATACTGTAGGATGTGAGAGGGTACCACACAAGGCTGTAAAAACCAGACTATAGGGGCGCCTGGGTGGTTCAGTCGGTTAAGCGTCCGACTTCAGCTCAGGTCACCATCTCGCGGTCTGAGAGTTCGAGCCCCGCATCGGGCTCTGGGCTGATGGCTCAGAGCCTGGAGCTTGCTTCCGATTCTGTGTCTCCCTCTCTCTCTGCCCCTCTCCCGTCCATGCTGTGTCTCTCTCTGTCTCAAAAATAAATAAAAAACGTTAAAAAAAATTTAAAAAAAAAACAGACTATATTGGAGTCTGGTAAACACACTGAGAAAATGGCAAACATTATATGTATTATTTTTTTTAGACTACATTGACTCAAGGATGCGTGTTGTAATCTCCAAGGTAACCAGTAACATACCCATAAATGCATATATGGCCAACAAGCTAAAAGATGAAAAATGAAAATAAGAAAGAAAATATACTAATATGTAAATAGAAAACAGACAGTAAGATGTTAAAATAAATCTATAACATTAGTAATGACATTACAGATACAGTAATTAAATATATAAATTAAAAGATTGAAACTGACAAACTCGATTTAAATGATTTACATACTGCTTACATAAAGCAAACCTTGAATATAATAATATAGAAAGATTGAGATTGCAAGAATGTAAAAACATAGCTTAAGCAAGTGCTATAATATTACAATATGAAGTTTTCTTGAAAACAAAAATGATTATTAGATCTAGAAAGAGAATTTTAATAAGAAAGAGTGTCAACCATTAGGAAGACATCACAATTCTATATATGTATGCATATCATAAGAATTTTAAAATTATAAAAAACAAAAAAAGTTACAACTCAAAGAAGGAATACTAAGGAAAACAAATTAAAAAACAGCAAGGGTATATAAGATCTGAACAACCGCGTAATATACTTTAACTATACTATATGGCCCTGGCTAAGGTGAAGAAAGAAACGCATGATGTAGGGTCCCAAATTTAAAGAGGCACACTTCATTAAAGATTTTCCATTTTCAGGATGTTGAAAGTACCTGCTTAAATTTTGTGCCTTATACACTTCACTTGCTTTGCTCTAGATCCACTCTGCATATACAGAACATTCCCCCAAATGATGTGACATAATGCACAGTATTTTTTATTTTAAACTTTATTTATTTTGAGAAAGAGAGAGAGAGAGAAAGAGAGAGAGAGAGAGAACGGGAGAGGCAGAGAGAGAGAGAGGGAGAAAGAAAATCCGAAGCAGGTTCCGTGTTGTCAGTGTAGGGCCTTAGGCACGGCTCAGTCTCACAAACCATGAGATCATGATCTGAACCTAAATCAAGAGTCAGAAACTTAACTGACTGAGCCACCCAAATGCCCCAAAGCACAGTATTTTGAATGGATGGGAATACTTGCCATTGTTAAATAAAAAAGATCATAAAACAAGGATTTAAATCAATTAAATTATGTTCTCTGAGCACAGTAAAATTAATCTAGAAATCAATAACAAAAAACACTAGAATAGGGGCGCCTGGGTGGCTCAGTCGGTTAAGCGGCCGACTTCGGCTCAGGTCATGATCTCGCGGTCCGTGAGTTCAAGCCCCGCGTCGGGCTCTGTGCTGACAGCTCAGAGCCTGGAGCCTGTTTCAGATTCTGTATCTCCCTCTCTCTGACCCTCCCCCGTTCATGCTTTGTCTCTCTCTGTCTCAAAAATAAATAAACGTTAAAAAAAAATTAAAAAAACACTAGAATATCTGCAAGTGTTTGGAAATTAAATCCGTATGTCTAAATAACCGATAGAGTAGAAAAGATATCATAATGTAAAATGGAAAACATTCTGAAGTAAATCAACTGAAGATATAAAATATCAAAACCAACTGGACTCAGATAGTTATGCTTAGAAATTTAGAGTTTGACTCTTCCTATATTAGAAAGGAAGAAAGGTTAAAAATAAAGTCTCTAGGCATCCATATCAAGATGCTGTAAACATCACACCTAAAAACAGGAAATAGTGCACATAATGATAAACCTAGGACGAGGCAAAAAAGAAAAAGAAAATTGTATTACATGCAAAATTGACAGAGCTAATAAACATTATGTTGAGCTGGAGAGGCTATATATAAAGCAGGACATAATGAATAACTCCACTTCTACAAAGATAAAATCAACTCAAGCCTAATTAACTGAGGGTATTAGAAGTCAGAGTAGAGGTTACACTTAAGAGTGGGCATGATTGTGAGGAGGCCCCCAGGGGCAGTTCCTGGGTGCTGGCTATGTTCTATTTCTTGATGTCAGTATTTGTCATATTAGTGGGTTCTATTTGTGAAATATTCCCAAGCTGCAAAGCTTTGATTTCAGTGCCTTTCTATATACCTATCGTATCTTAATGAAGAGTTTACCAAACCAAAAAAAAAAAAAAAAAAAAAATAAGAAGAAGAAACATTGTCTACATTTAACAGGAAATTTTTAATGACTTATGAAGGAAGTGTGGAATGTAGCCAAGAACATGGGAATATTCCCTTAATCTACATCTTACAGTGGCAGGTGTATTGTTCATATACTTGATATTTATAAAACAAAATGTAAATCTTAGCTTCTGAAATTGCAACTCACTCCTTTCCAAGGTAATCATAACTAACCATACAATGCACTTTTACAGTCTTTGAAAAATAAGTATCTAGACATGTATGGTTTCCGTAAAATTATCAAGTTGTTATACATATTAGATGCACACTGCATTTTAATGCATATAATCTCTCTCTTTTTTTTTTTTTTTAGTATATTTTGAGAGAGAGAGAGAGAGAAAGCACCAATATGGGAGGGACAGAAAGACAGGGAGAGAGAGAATCTCAAGCAGGCTCTGCACTGTCAGCACTTTATTTATTAAAGTTTTTCCAATATCTTGTGATAAGCAATTTTATTAAGAAAATATGTACATACATACATCTGTGAACCTCTTTTATTTCCTTAGAATAACTTCCTATACGAAGAAGGCTGTGACTTTTGACTTTTGATATATATTGATATATATTGACAGATTGCCTTTTAGATATTCATATAAATTTAAACATGTCCTTAAAAACATATGACAGCTTTCATTCCTCCTTACCAATAGTGTGTGTCATAAATATGTGTTTTAAAAATTTACCCCAAAATAATGGGTGATAAAACAATGTCACTAACTTTTTAATTTACATTTATTTGATTGTAATAAAATTGGTTATCTTTTCATATGTTTTTCATTGCTTCTTCTGTGAATTACCTATTTCTGTATCTTGCCATAAAAACTAAAAAACAAAAAGAAAATGTTGATTGTCTTCCTATCTATTATTTCTTTTCCCCTATTACTATTAACCCACTATTGTATGTTTCTCATTTTTTAACTCAGTTTATTTTTGTCTTTCAACATCATTCGTGGATATTTATCTAATAAACATGGACTTTAACCTAGTCAGATATGCCAGTATATTCCTCTATGTTTTGGCCTAGGAGGCATAGCGGAAAAAGGTTTTACCATTTCCAATATTACAAAAAAAAATTTCCTATGGTTTCTTTTTCTACTAATAAATCAAGAACACAAATAGGAATAACCTATCCTTCTTGACTGCTCACTAAGAGCCAAGATGCTTCATATGTATCAATACAATCCTCAAACATAAGCATGTATGAGTTAAATACAACAATTTTCCCTTTTGTACCAGGAGGAAACATTGAGGTTCCAAGAAATAAAATAATTCGGATAGTGTCACACAGTCTTGAAATAGTTGCACCAGGATTTGAACCCAAGCAGTCTGATTCCAAAGTCCATGGAGTTATATTACTTTATCATTTTATTTTTGGCATTTAAATATTGAATCCAAGTGGAATTTATTTTAGTATATGATGAAATCTAAGCATCTCAATTGTTTTCAGAATTAAATATATTTTCCAGAATCTTTAACTGAATCTTTCATTACTGAATTCAAATACAATTTTCGTATACACAAAATTTCCGTATGTTGATGTATTTTTTAACTTTTTAATTTTGAAATAATCTAGAATTAAAAATTGCAAAATCAGGCAAACATTACCAGATACCTTTTGCACACCTTCCTCTAATGTTAAAATTTTCTATAATCACAGTAGAGTGATTGGAACCAGGAAATTCACTCACACAGATAAAATATTATTAGCTACTCTTCACACCTTATTCAAATTCCATCCATTTTCCCACTCATGTCCTTTTTCTACACCAATATCCAATTCCATATCTTACACTGCAATTAGTTTTTATGGTTCCTTAGTCTCCTCCAATTTTTGAAATGTCAAAAATAATCTGGCAATATAAAGATTTTATATCCTGGGTTCAGAGAAATAGGTAAAGATAGTTGAAATGTGAAAAGAGAACTTTTATTACCAGCAATAATGTACTCAGAATAGTTCTAAGGAATTTTCAACATACTTGGTCACCCAGTCTAGTGACTATCACAGAATAAATCTGAGCTGTATGAGAGTGGGTATAATGTTGCTAAGCAGCCTTGTCAATACTTTATATCATCTTTTCAGTTATATCTTGAAGACAGATACTTATCACATATACATTTATTCATTGTAGTCCCTGGGATTGATGCCCTAAAATTTGAATATCTATCTATCTATCTATCTATCTATCTATCTATCTATCTATCATCTATCTATTATCTATCTATTTATCTAATCTATCATCTGTCTATGTATATTTGCCGAGTAATCCATAAATTCTTATTTAGTTAGGGAAGCTGTGACAAAATGTCAACCACATACCTGTTTTCTACCTCCCTTCCTCTCTCATTTCTCTTTGTACTGCTCAGAGGTGACCTCCAATGAGATTTAAAAATATATGAGTATCACGCTTCTTCACAAGATGCTAAATTGAAAATCAGTGAAATGTAGAAAACCACAGCTGATTCAGGAAAAGATTTAAAAAATGTCTTACAAAACCAATATTCAAAGGAAAAAAATTAGAAAAAGTTGTCAAAGTTTTATTCCTCCCTGCAACTAATAAATGGCAATAACTAAATAATTTCAATAAAATATTGTCAATTAAAATAAAATGCACTTTATTGTTGAAAGAGATAAAAGCATTGGAGAAAATGGTAACCTTCCTCCCCGACTCCCAAATTAAACCTGTTAAGGGAGCTATGACCTACTTGGATTGCATTTTAAGAAAGATAGTGTTTTTAGATAGCTGTCATATGGATTCACAATGATATGGCTAGCAGAAAAATTCCTGTAATCTGTGATGGGGATAATAGATGTTAAAAGAATTTCAGCACTCCCAAATAAACGCAGAAAATCAGGACATCCAGGTTATAAATCGTGGTGTATGACTTTTTAGCTATGAAACCACACACAAGTTCTTTTTCACCTTAATCAGATTTCTTCTTCATAAAGTATATAATAATTTGCATCTGTGCAAAAGAGGCATGATTTCTGACTACTTTGCTCCTGCTATCCCCATGGCTGTGTTGGTTATATAATCCCTTCATCTTCTTGATATCTTCACCCAAAATCAGGTATTTACAATAAAATTTCAGGAGCAACCCAGTATTAACTATTGGTGTTAAAACTAAATATGAGATAAGGATACTTCCCTACAGTCCCTTCCAGCTAAGATATCTTGGGTTAAGTGACGACTTTGCAAAGGCAGAGTGATGCCATAATCTGAACAATGATTTTGTTTCGAAACAATTTCAACATCTGGTAAGTAATTTGATACAGTGTATATAAACACATGCATATGTTTTGGAATTGAACACAAAATGTGTCTGAATGTTATCATAAACCACAAGAAGAAATTGCTTTCACATGCAAGTGTAGGAACTCAGTTCTCACATTGTAGACTACTCTGCGAAGCCTTAATCTAAGTCATAAAGAGAGGAGACACTTAGAATGTCATCAATAAAATGGTGGCTTTATGGTGGCAAAGTACATATGATTTTCCACTCTCCTCCACTCAGAACTGATCCAAACTCAATGAGTAAAACAAACAAACAAACAAAAAAAACAGAATATAAAAAAATTAGAAGACATTTGCAACCATAAAACAATATATGAGGAAAATCTGCCAATAGTGTGAAGCTTTATTTTTTGTTGTTGTTGTTTGTTGTTGTTTTTTGTTTGTTTGTTTTAGTTTATTTATCTTTGAGAGACGGAGAGCAGGAGAGGAGCAGAGAGAGAGAGGGAGACAGAAAATCTCAAGCAGGCTCTGAACTGACAGTGCAGAGCCCAATGCAGACAGAGCTCAATCCCACAAACTGCAAGATCATGACCTGAGCCGAAATCAAGAGTTGGACGTTTAACGACTGAGCAACCCAGGCGCTCTGATGTGTGAAGCTTTAACAGGAGTGTGGCAAGACACTAATAGAGGACACCTCTGGCTACTGCATTCAGACAAAGCAGGCAATGTGCAGGTCTCCAAATGAGAACTCTTCTTTGGAAGTAGAGGACAGTGAAAATACTGCTGGTGGGCGTTACCCTGGGGTGTCTTTGGTAAGAGAATAACAGGTAGCCGGGGAAATGGGGAAGCAGAGACAGCATCATGTAATAGCACGTTCTGTCGGCAAGGTGGCAAGAAGAAGAAAGGATGAACTGGAAGCAGCTTGGTAGAGGCTTTTTTCTGTTGTCTGGGAAGAAGCAAAGTCTGAAGGACACATCCATTCGCAGTAGTTTGCAAGGCAAACGCAGTTCACTGGGAATCCCAAGAATTCCTGGTGGTAGTTAGCCCTGATGTTGTGTTTCTTTCACATGAACTTCTTATAAGCAGTGACCTCTAAAAGGACCTATCTCACTCAAAGATGAGTGTATTTATTTATTACTTTTTTTAAGATGAGTGTATTTAAAAGGAGCTAACAGAAGATCTATATTTTTTAAAAAGTATAAAAGAAAAAAAAACATGGCAAACAAAAAATATTGACTAAGAAAATACTGTCATGAAACAGAAGAAACAGACGAAAAATGTAAAACGTGGACAAATATATTATCCTAAACTAAGACATAATGTAATGACTCATTTTTTTTAAAATGATCTCAGATTCGTAATCAGGTAAGATCTGTGAAAGAACAAATGGGATGAAACTGAGCTGATCCAGCAGAGGAATTGAGAAAAAAAAAATCATCACAAATACTAAGCCATGTTGAAAAGTGCTAAAAGTAAGCATAAATAGCTGAAAACATAGGAGGGGCTATAAAGGATGAAATTGAGAACAATTAAAAAATGGAAACAGAAATAGACAAGGTTAAAAATGATGTGGAAGAATAATATCAATATAGAAGAGAGAAAATGAGTGTCACTGAAGAAAAAAAGAAACTAAATAAAATAGAAGAAATAATGATATAAGAACATATTCTTAAAAATTATAAATATCACTTATAAATATTATTAAAAACTATTAGCTTTGGGCACCTAGGTGGCTTAGTCGGTTAAGTGTCGGACTCTTGATTTCGGCTCACGTCATTAGTCATGGATCATGGTTTCAAGCCCTGCACGTCCTGACGCTGCTGAGCCTACTTGAAATTCTCTCTTCCCTCTCTCTCTCTGCCCCTCCCCCACTGGTGCTCTCTCTCAAAATAAATAAATTAATTAAAAAAAATACTGTTAGCCTTTACTCTAAAAATATAAAGCGGGATAGCTGACTGGGAAAAAAAAAAAAATGATGTAGATGACCAAGCCAATATAAGTCATACCAAAGTTACTATACTTCAAAGATAAAGAAACTTTTATATATCCTGACCAATCACTTGCTAATAGAAAGAATTAAAAAATCTTGGCCTCGAGCTTCTCCACAATAACATTCTATACTAAAAGACCGCAATGGCTACCAGTACCCTGAGAAATAATTTATGACAAAATAATGTTATATCCAGCCAAAACTTAATTTTATTACAGACAACAACAGTTTTACTTACAGGGAGGAAGCATCCCATAAGACCATTTAGAAGTGAGACAATGAACCTAAGACAACCAGAACTGAAAGATGAAACTATCATATATATATAAGCAGGAACATTCAATCAGTTTAACCACAGGGTGTTTATACTGTGTTAATATACAATGAACAATGAAAATTTGGAAGTAATGTAACCAAAATGTTTAAAAGAGGCAGGAGGTAGCATAAATTTATTTTATAATCAAGTGGTCAAGGAATTTAATTTAAAGTGGGTTATTAAGACAAAGTTGTTAAGACAGAAGTATTAAGTATGTTTGAGTGTGTGGTGTCCAAGAAAATATGCCACTCTGGTCTCCTGCCATGGAGAGCAAGTGGTGGGCCTTCTAAAACCTTTCTTTACCCTGTATTCACTATTAGTTCATGCTTCCTACAGGATGTTTCCCGAGCAAGGAGGGTAATAATGCAGGCTTTTTTTCCTGCAAAATGTGAGTCCCCCTAGTCTGACTGTCTCAAAATTTCCTCATCACCCTGATCAAAACTTCATTAGAATTGTTTTGCAGTCTAAGACACTACGTGTTGAATCTTCCTTCCCTCTTTCCTTCGTAGGAGTCCACCATGTATTATAAGCTAATGCTTCCATCCAGCCTCCCTTTCTCTGGCTGTCTTCACAAGTATTTTCCTCCATAAATCTCATGCTTGTCTCATCCCATTTTAGCATCTGTTTCTCAGTATCTGAGCTAACACAGAGTAAAACACTGGAAGAATTAATGACAAATAACATAATTGTATTCAAATTATGTAGTGAAGGGAAGAGGGGGAAATAAGAGAAGTAGAAATATATTACATTGTCCTTGTGCCTAGGGAGAACTCAATAGGTAGTCTAAATAATGTATTGTAAGTTATATTATAACTGTAACAACTAAATTTATGGTAACTATCTTTAATTTTTATGTTTACTTATAGGACACACATAGACACACAGAAAAAAAGTAAACTCAGACTATAAAGTAGTAAATATCAACAAATGAGCCTATAAAATAAACAGAACACATAAAATACAGATAAGATGTAAAAAACAGAAGTCATAAAATAAGATTACTTTAGTCAGAGCTAAACCAAAAACACTTTTAATTCAATAGATGTCAATGGAATAAATTTAGCTAAAACAGAGAGGCAGAGGGGCAGTTGAAATCTCTCAATGTCTATAGCTAATTTACTCTTAGAAGATAGTTGCATTTTTGATATATACTTATCCTTTTTTCTTCAATAAGTTAGATAATGGTCTATCTATTGCCTTGACTTATTTTAAGCAAAGATCTCATGTACATTTGAACCCCACCAAAAATCCTCATTATTTCTTTATGGAAATTTTAAGTATATTTTCTAACTTCAGGAATAGAAGGTAGAATTTGCTTAATAATATACTGTTACCTTATAACTATTTTAGGGCTATGAATTTTCTCCTGATACTAATTCAGTTGTATCCTGTACATTTTAATATATACAACATTCAATATTCCACACTTTTAAGGATACTTTGAGTTTTGTTCAATATATTTTTAAAATTTTGTGTGTCCAGCTGGAAGAGTTTTTATTTTCTCATCTTATTACTGAAGTTTTATTAAATTATACACTGAGGATGTTATATGAACTGCTTTTACATTTTACAATGTCCATATACTAGTACACATACAACTGTATTTTGTTAGTGTTACATAAGTACTGGGAAAGAAGGTATGGTATTTCAATTAGCTCCTCCTTAAAAAATCACGTTTTTTGAAGACATCCATATATGTAGCTTTTTTTAGCTTAACAGTTCCTAGGCTGAGAGGGAAGAAATGACATTATTATTATTAGAAAGTGACTTATCACATTGGGATAATGTTCTCAGCTGCTACCTACCAAATCTCACCACTCTGTATTGATAAGAAGCCAATAAAAAGAAGGGAATGTCCACAATGAAGAAGCCATCACATGCAGAAGCTGCTGAAATCAGGACAACTGCCATGAATAAGATATTGACAAAATTACACATTCGCTCCAGAAAACAAGACAAAACAAAAACCAAACAAACAAGCAAAAACCAGGTAAATGGCAGAAATAGCAAATTCATGGTATTCACCTCACTTCTGCCTTCCAAATACATACAAGGACTTCTAATTATTTGAACCTACATCCTATCCAGGATCTGATATACAAGGCGGGAGTCTTAAAAATGCAATTTTAGTTACCATTTTTTAGTTGGCTAGTTACCATTTTCTAGGACCTCTTAAACAAGGGTGAAAACTATATTCTATGCCAATCCATTATATTTTCCAGGCCACACTTTCTGGGCATACTTAAAGTTCTAATCAATAAAGGTAACATGCTCCCATTTAACATGACACAAGTACACTAATATCATGGAAAACATTTATCCTCTTTCCAAAATGGAAGATCCACAGTCCCAATGGTCACTATAACCATGTCTTGGTGATAATTATGTCTCTACTAAATCAAACCCCATTACTTTTTGTTTTCTACCAATGGAACCTATTATACTGATCAAAATTATACTGATCAAAAATTATATTATGTTATATAAAATATTAGTGAAAGACTTGTGGGAAAAGGAAACTGGAAATGCTATATTAGGTAAAAGATGATAGATGATGATGATAGATAAGTAGATAAATAGATGATAAATAGATAGATAGATAGATAGATAGAGGGATAAGCAGAGAAAGTAAGAAAATTTATGTTACTATTCCAATGTTGCTTCTGTAACATTGATGAGACCATAATTGCATTTATGTTAATAGATCCTTTTCTCCACTACTCCATTTTATGTTCTTTTGAACTCAAACACTTCAACTGACCCCAAACTTCATTTCTGTGATGATTGTTTTGTTCTTTACAAGGTCTGGATAATCAGTCAAACTGGTGGACACTTCCCAAGAACCGGGGGGTATACCTCCGGTCATTTATTCTCACAGGAAACATGGACACTGTTATATGTCAAGCAACTTTTTATCTATTGTAAATTACATTTCTGACTGTCTTTCAAATTACTTCCTGAGCGAATTATAATGTGGCTCAACCCATTTCTATGATAGGTGACCTACAGTTGTCTCCCCTTCTGGTCATCTTGTTACCCTTCTGGTAACAATGAACTTCCAAAAAGCCTATAGTTGAGAGCGGAGAAAGAGGTGGCAATGTTGTGAGTACATCGCCTTAGTGAGCCACCAACCTGATGGAACAATGTCCCTCCAATACAGATGGGTTATTTATGTTACTTCTATTTGTTCTTCCTTCAAATTAATAAACTGTTTTGCTCTAATCTACATGAGGCTTCTTATGCTGGATTACTCTTTGAAGGTTCCTTTGAGTATTTGGAGCACTATACAAGAAGATTTCAAGATCTTTGATGCATATCCCTCACAGGAAAATAATATAATTATGAATTAAAATTTCCTGTTGAGCCAATAGTCTCGCATGAGTTAGAATAGCATGAATCAATTTCACAAATCCAATATACAAGGTAAATAAATAAAACTTATGTAATTTAAGCAGACTAGGTTTTATAGAGTAATTTTGAATAAGTTCCAGCATGCATTATGCACATGTCTAAAGTAGCCCAATTTACCTTTCTAATCATTACTTCAGAAGAATTGGAATACCGGATTGAAAGCACATGATCTCAGATTTTATTTTCAAACAATTTCTACAAAACCTACCAGAGATATGGCAGTATATGAATGCTAAATCTATTGGTTATTTTACTATTCAATTAAGTTAGATTCAGTTCATTTGTCAATAGCAATATTTTATTTGCAAAAGGATGCTAATAAATAAAATATAATATGACAAGCCTGGATATATATAGTGTTATTTTTTTAGCGTAAATTGGATGTTAGAGTGCCTCAGATGTTGATCTTTAAAAAGATAAAACATGCTTTAATACAATTCAAACTGCTACAAATTCAAGCTGTAAACATTAAAACATATTTCAAACCGTATGTAATGAAAAACATAATAGTGGTAGCTAACCTTATGAATATGGACGCATTTAGTTTTGCCTTTCTTGTTGGCATTAATTAAGTGTAATAACCTTTTATATAAATTAAGAGGAAGTGATTCTGAATGATAACAAATGGCCTTATATAATAACTAATTAATGTCTCATTTGTGCACCTAGTGAGGAATTCACTCTCACCAACAGTTTGCTTGAAATTTAACCATCATAAATTATTTGTAGCGTGAGGCAGTTAAGATTAATTATTTTACTAGATCCGAATGAAATAAATAACCTTCTGACCTTTGGAACTTAATATGATGCTCTCATGCGGAATGTAAGATTCACCAAAAAAAAAAAAAAAAAAAAAAAAATGATGGCTGGAAGAATAAGTGGATTTTTTTTCCATTTAATGAATACTGAAAAGTGTGTTGCAAATACCCTGAGTCTTTTCTTAATATGTAAATCTCTCACAGAAAACAAGGTTGCTGTCTATGTAGTCTGGCATGCAATTACGCCTTTCTTTGGTAGCAGCATCTGCACCCAAGTGCACACTAACACTCTTTTTTTCCTTTTACAATGTCCTCTGGTACTAATTGAAGATTTTTGTGATGAGCTCTGAATGTGCAGGAAATGCCTCGTAGGAGTCCAGACATTTGCAAACGGAATTTCTGGCTAGCTTACTATTCACAATCTATGCTAGCATTTGAGCTTTAATTTTCTTAAGCTTAAACCCCCTCTGTGCTAGTTTAAACCATTATTCGCCAGGGTTACAATTTGAATGTATAATGCACGTAATCCGGAATTTGTGATTTGTAGGGTATTCTGTTACACACTCAATGGATTCCTCAAAGTCAAAATATGATAAAAATAGAAGGCAGAAAAATGTCTATTTCAGGAAAAAAAAGTTTCAAGGTCACAACATTTATTTATGCTCCAATTTCTGTTAGAATTATTAACATATTGCATTTTAAGTGATGGACTCTTCATTTTAAAAAAAAAGTTCTCATTATTATCAAAAGAATAAAATACCTGAACTGAAAGGATTATATTTTTAGAACGAACAAGCATTCTATGTTTCAGAACTGTCAAGTAATGTAGTCTTTCATAATAAGCTGTAATGAGTTGCTAGTAAAACAAAGAACTCCTACATCATTTAAAACCAAAAAGAATGTGCTTCTCTGTAAGAGACAGAGTCAGAACAAGGGTTTTACTATTATGAAAGGCACAAGGGTGTCATGGGAGAGCGGGAGCCGAGACTGGGATGGAGGAGGGCAGGAAAGATAAAGATGAATACATGAGAAGTAGAGTAGGTACATTATGGTTTGTCAGATTGCTACAGACTCACCAGCTTCTTTCTGGCTTCCCTTCCCGCAATTTATCATAAGCGATTTGTACGAAGCTACAGGATGGTAATGTAAATCAAAGTTCTCCATTAGCTACATACAGTCTCAACAATCTATCAATGAATCTTCAGTCAACCAATCAATACATTGACAAATCAGCAAACTAATAAAGTAATCACCTAGTGTGGGCAAGGTGTTTATGACTATGACAACAGAGACCCGCAAATTGACATTGAAGACAATGCTCCAAGAGGAGCTCTTGATAGTGGTCCAGGAAGCAAGATTACGTACAGAGTACTTACAGCTAGATTGCTGTGTATGTGTGTGGGGGAGATGGGGGGAGAATACCTCACAGGAGATGGATCTTATCAACAAAATTTTAACCACACAAGGCAGTCTTGTTAACCACAGGTACAGTGTTGTATAATGGAGCTCTAGAATGTCTTCATCTTGCATAACTGAAACTTTATACCCATTGAACAGCAAAGGAGGTGTTTTTCTTGTTTGATTTTGTTTTTATTAAGGGTAGTCTACTTGAAAAAAAAATCAAATACATTTAAAAATGACCACATGCATACACACACATACACAAGACTATAAGATTAGATTGCATCGATGTCAATATCCTGGTTGTGGTATTGTACTATAAGTTTTATAAGATGTTACCATTGAGGAAACTGGGTAAAAGGTCCACAAGATCTATGTCATGTTTTACAACCGCACTCAGACCTATAATGTCAATAAAAATTTACTGAAAAATGAATGAGCCACACAAGGTCTAAAATCCTCAGCACAATCTTTGAATTCCCCTCTTTTCTCATACCACTATCTAAAGTCTGTTTGGCTTTAGTTTTTAAACGTGTCTCAAAAAATATTATTCCTATTGATTCTTAGCACTATTTTTTTTAGTTTAGACATTTGTCATCACTTACTAACCCGTGAGAAAATGCCTTTCCCCTGATTTCCCTACCTATGGATTATTCATGTCAAATCCATAGTCTTCATTTCTCGTTGAATATTCTTTCTTTAGTTTAAAGATAATCCAGTAAGTAACTCTTTTTCTTAAAAGTATGTTGTCTCTAGCAAAAAGGTCATTCAAATTAGGCCACATTCAACTGTCCAGCAGCTTTTCTTCTTGTTGTTAGTCTGATAGCTCTAGAAGGCAGATCTCAAACAGATGTGAGGATCAGAAATTGTAATATGTGGTCCCCCTTCTAGGTTCTAGTTGTTAATCCCGTAGATTGCTGAGGCTCTAATCAATATCTGCTCATGGACTCGTACTGTAACTGGTCAAAGTGACAGGACAAACAGCTATTAATGTTAAATAATAAGTGTTAGCAGGATTAATGAAAAATTCAAAGATGGCGGTAAACAAAAAGGCAATCATTTTGTGATATATTAAAAGTACCTAAATCCATACTTAGCTGAGAAATTTTTTCTAGTTTTAACAATATGCTTCTTAAAACCTGGCTTGAAAATCCTGTGACATGCAAATACATTGTGTCTCTTTTAGAGACCCTGTTTATCTTTGCTGAAAAAGTTAAACATTTTGTGGGCTAGACAAAAAAAAAAAAAAAAAGGAAAAGTGCGTTAACAAAGAAGAAATAAATAGCATGAGGTGGACCTAAAGACTAGTTAAGTCCACTGAAAATATATCTCTCTTTCATATACTGCAGTTTGAAAGTTCTAGCACTGGGAATAAGAGTTAGGTCAAAGAAAAGGCACTTTTATGAATAGAAACCTCCCTGAGAACATAAGCCTGAGTTTTGGAGTAATTTTGAAACATCTTCCAGCAATAGAATATGGTACCCAGGAGGCTCGGTTGAAGCAGGAAGAGGTCTATAATAACAAAAATGGCCACCCACGTCCTTTCTTCCATCAGTAGACAGATATTCTTCGACCCTGATGACAGATACCACCAAGAGAGGTTTTGTGGGTTTCCCTCACACAGCATAGGGGCATTTAGCTTCTAAACTATTTCCCTTTACACTCAAGCTTATGTGACATTTTCCAAAGAGCTATGCCTCAAAAATTCATAGATTCTAAATTTATTATTTTGAGCAATTCTTAACCAGGGCATCCTGTTAAAATCATTCCATAGGAATATCATGATCTTTGTGCCTTGAGGTCTAGTAGATTGACAAAGAGACTAGATTGGGTCACCGGCTCTTTTATTTTCTTATTTCCCCAGGAGCCATTCCCCAGAAAGTGGGATTAAAAATGGATCACAGATCAGTTGTTTGACTTCCTTCCTTAACAACCATCAACCTCTAAATCAAAATTGTGAAAGCTCGTTTATATTTTGAATACTGTGTTTAAAACAATTGCTGTAACTTCACAAGCAGATTTTGACATAAATGGAGGTTTTGGGTTTTGGATTTGGAGTTTTTTTTTTCTTTGACAAGGATAATATGCATACTGGGGGAAAGTGGTCACTTTCGTAATCCCTGAATGCTCATTCCAAGGTTCAAAGAAGAGAGGAATAGCAGATCATCATAGCGGCAACTCTTCAATCGACCTGGAAGCTGCAAAGTTCAACAGATACGAAGTTGCACCCTAACCTGTGAAGATGCCCAAGAAAGTAGCTTGCGGATGTGCATGAGCACGTATATGTGATTCTGTTTTCATATTTTAAAAGTATTTATTTATTTATTTATTTATTTTTGAGAGAGAGACGGGAGACAGAGACAGAGAGAGCAAGCGGGTGAGGGGCAGAGAGACAACGAGGCAGAGAATCCCAAGAAGGCTCTACTCTGTCAGCACAAGCTGGACACCGAGCTCAAACCCTTGAACCATGAGATCATCCTGAGCCAAAATCAAGAGTCAGATGCTTAACAGACTGAGCCACGCAGGTGCCCCTGCTTTCATTTTTGTCACTGCTATAGTATAAAGTGAATATATTAAAACAAAAACTCTGATGCCACAGTCTGTGAAAGATATTTGATATTCTTAAATAAAATATGCCAGAGAATCCTTAACCACTGCTACCTGAAAAAAAATTTGCAGGGGCGCCTGGGTGGCTTGGTCGGTTAAGCGTCCAACTTCGGCTCAGGTCATGATCTCACGGTCCGTGAGTTCGAGCCCCACGTCGGGCTCTGTGCTGACAGCTCAGAGCCTGGAGCCTGTTTCAGATTCTGTGTTATCCTCTCTCTCTGCCCCTCCCCTGTTCATGTTCTGTCTCTCTCTGTCTCAAAAATAAATAAACGTTAAAAACAATTTTAAAAAATAAAAATAAAAAAATTTGCACATCTGACTCAATCTGAAAATAGTTTTTTTGGCCAAAATACTAAGGCCTGTAAAACTCTTCCCTACTGGGTAGCGGAATCAAGAGAAGGGCTAAAACCACATGCATGGTTGACAGAAGAGAAGTTTTTACATGGCAGAAACAAATCATCTGTGTTTGATTGGCAGTTGTATTAGGTCTCCGGCAGGTACACAGAGCATGAGAATGGGAAGAGGAGTTGCTAGAAGTGAAGTTCAAATTTCTGCCTTGTGCAGTTGCAAAGACAGAAACGAAGACGATTTGCCAATTCAGACAAAAACCTAAATATTATGAAGCGTCACTGAAAAGGACTCAAACAGTGAGCAAAACAACGATGAAAGCAGAAGAGACAAAATCAGGACTAAGACGGTCAGTTTTCTTTGCCCCAAAGAGCTTGTGATTTCTGTGATACCTACCCACGTAGACATAAATTTATGCTTCATCTTAAGAGACCAAATATCAGTAACTTGTGAGTTTAGTCCCTTCAGTTCATCATTTTTCCTTTCATTCACAAAGTCTTCAGTTATAGGACCCTTCATATATTATTAAAAAAAAAAAAAAAAAGTACCTGGATGGGAGCATGCGAAAGGGACAGAGATATTAAAATGCAAGGGTATCGGGGCGCCTGGGTGGCTCAGTCGGTTAAGCGTCCAACTTCGGCTCAGGTCACGATATCAAAGTCTGTGAGTTCGAGCCCCGCATCGGGCTCTGTGCTGACTGCTCAGAGCCTGGAGTCTGTTTCAGATTCTGTGTCTCCCTCTCTCTCTGACCCTCCCCCGTTCATGCTCTGTCTCTCTCTGTCTCAAAAATAAATAAACGTTAAAAAAAAATTAAATAAAAAATAAAATAAAATAAAATAAAATAAAATAAAATAAAATGCAAGGGTACCCAGTGATCTAATGTGGAAGAATTTAAGCAACCAAATAAATACTGTAGTATTGGGTTAAGTAATCTGAATGTCATAGTCACTAGTGTATCACTGGTGAGTATAAAATGAATACCCATGAGTCAGTAATGATATAAGTAAGTAATTTAATAAATTAATAACAGAAGACTCAAATCTCTGAATGTCATAGTCACTAGTGTATCACTGGTGAGTATAAAATGAATACCCATGAGTCAGTAATGATATAAGTAAGTAATTTAATAAATTAATAACAGAAGACTCAAATCTCCCATACAGAAGAATTGCAAATAACTTGCGTACATGCTCCTCCTTAAGGAGGTGGACTATAACTCATCACCCTTTGAGGGAGGATTGTGCTTAAGGACTTGCTTCCAAAAAGTACAGTATGGAAATGGGGTACAAGGAGCTTATAGTGAAGAAATGTGGCAAACAGTACTGGAACTGAGTGATCAAATTTCACATCATTAGTGATATGTCATGCTGGTAGCCTGTGCCCTTGATAGCATGCGTTGAGAATGGCACTTGACCTCTAAGGTCTTTCTCCTCAAAATCTGAAACTCCAGTTACATAACATGAGACAAATATTATACAAATCTATACGGAAGGACACTCAACAAAACACCTGACATTCCTCCTCAAAACTGTAAAAGCCATCCAAAACAAGGAAAGTCTGAGAAACTGTCATAGACCAGTGAAGGCACATGAAGACTAAAGGTGGAATAGAAAAAGTACATTAAGGAAAAATTAGTGAAATGCAAATAAACAGTGGTGTTTAGCTAATGGTAATGTACCAGTATTGGTTCCGTAACTGCAGCAAATGCACTGTCTTAATGTGTGAGGTTAATAACAGGGGAAACTGAGTGTGGAATGTATGGGAATGCACCACACTATCTTTGCAACTCTTCCGTAAATCGAAGGTTATTCTAAAATAAAACATTAACTTAAAATAAAATAAAACATTAATTTTAACAAGTGAACACACACACACACACACACCAGGCATCTGAATTATAGAGACCCAAATGACAATTGCAGCTATGACATTCACACTGATAAGCAAGTCTTTATAAGAAACAGCCGTTAAAGACTATCTCCTTGTCAAATTTTGATTGTCTGTGTATACTCTGCGTTGTATTGGTGTATCATTAATTTCAATTAATTATCTACTTCTAGTCTCAAAGTAAAAGCAATCTCTTCGCATGTGGGCTCCTCAGAAAAAGGTAAGGATGACATAAAAGAAACAACAAAACAGAGTGCCTGGGTGGCTCAGTCGGTTGAGCGCCCGACTTCAGCTCAGGTCATGATCTCATGGAGGCTAGTGAGTTTGAACCCCACATAGGGCTCTGTCCTGACAGCTCAGAGCCTGGAGCCTGCTTCAGATTATGTGTCTCCGGGTCTCTCTGCCTCTCCCCCACTTGCGTTTTTTTTTTCTCTCTCTCTCTCAAATAAATAAACATTAAAAAAAGAAACAATTTTTATGTGCATAAATCTGCCCAGAAAAGTTCATCTCTAATATTAAGAATTTTCATTATTATTCTCTATGCATCTACTTAAATTTCACCAGAGAATGCAACTGAACCTGATATATTTCAAAAGCCCATCCTAAACTGCCAAATTTATCAACATACAATTCTTTGAATAAGTTTCTAATCATCTTTCAGTTAAGAGCTATTTCTTTCCTGTGCAAACTTCTTGCATTTTCAACTTTTACTAAATTTTTATTTTTCACTTAATAGTTATTTTTCAGGAAGATAAACATTTGCCACAATTTCCTGTGTGATGTTATGTATATGTAGATATCAGCAAAGCTACACTGAAGCAAAGAAACAGAAAAACCTCCTGTCCAACTAAATAATACACACCAACAAAGTGCGTTTACAGGGATTTTAATTCAAATTTATCCCCTGAAATATATAAATATCCTTATGGCACATTCCTTCTAGGTCTTCCCTTTTTTAAATTTTTTTTAATGTTTACTCATTTTTTTTTTTTTTGAGAAGAGAGAGAGAGAAAGAGACAGAGAGAGAGAGAGAGAGAGAGAGAGAGAGAACATGAGTGGGGGAAGGGCAGAGAGAGAAGGAGACACAAAATCTGAAACAGGCTCCAGGCTCTGAGCTGTCAACCCAGAGCCCCATGCGGGGCTTGAACCCCAGCCTGGAGATTATGACGGGAGCCAAAGAGGGAAGCTTTACCGACTGAGCGTCCCAGGCACCACTTCCTTCAAGGTCTTCCAATTATTAGTGTGAACTAAAATATTAATCTGAAAAGGAAAAATTCTGCTTTTTTTTTTTTTATTTTTTGTATCTAGAATTTTGGTTTTTTTGTGGGGGGGATGGGAGGGAGGGCGGCGCCCGGGTGGCTCAGGTCATGATCTCACAGTTTGTGCGTTCGAGCCCCGGGTCAGGCTCCGTGCTGACAGCTCAGAGCGTGGAGCCTGCTTCGGATTAAATAAACATTAAAAAAAAAAAAAAAAAAAATCAGAATTTTTTTTTTTAAAGAACCACTTAAAAGAAAGTCCCTAACCTTAATGTATTTTGACAATACTGGCTTTATCTTTCCCTATTTTTAATTATTATTTAAACAATTTTTTTTTAATGTTTACTTATTTCTGGCAGAGAGAGAGACAGAGCATGAGCGGGGGAGGGGCAGAAAGAGAAGGAGAACACAGAATCCGAAACAGGCTCCAGGCTCCGAGCTGTCAGCACAGAGCCCGACTCCGGCCCGAACTCACAAACTGTGAGATCATGACCTGAGCTGAAGTAGGGCGCTCAACTGACTGAGCCACCCAGGAGCCCCATCCCTACTTTTAATTATTATTATAAAGAAATCCTATTTTGTTGTTTTCTTAAGTTTATTTGTTTATTTTGAGGGAGGGAAGGTGGCATGCGAGTGGGGGAGGGGCAGAGAGAGAAGCAGAGAGAGATTCCCAAGCAGGCTTCGCACCATCAGTGCACAGCCCAGTGTAGGACTCAAACTCAGCAGCTGTGAGATCATGACCTGAGCAGAGATCAGGAGTTGGGTGCTTAAAGAGATGGAGACATAACCGATGGCACCACCCAGGCTCCCCAAGAAATACTGTTTTAAATTAAAACAAAAAGCATCCTACGTATTCCCTCTCCTGTCATCTATGAAGTTTCTCTTTTCCTGAGTGTGCAGTGCAGTAAGGAAGAGAGAATATTCATCGGAAGAGTTCTCATATTGATCATATAGAGTTAGGTGCAGTAATCATGTGTTTCTTTCACATGGACACTCATTTGTACCCATTTTGCAGGATAACGCAACAGGATAAAAGCCAAGGAAAAACTAAATGTATTTAGTATCACTTTAACACTGACTATCAAGATAATTTACAAAGGAAAACTTTGGGGGACAAAAATACATCTCCCATGATACGTTTTAAGTTCTCACATCACTTGATCCATCAATAATATTTTATCCTTCCTACCCAAAGTTTTCTCTTCCCTAAATACGTACAAATATTTATAGAACACCAAGCATCTGCTCTGCCTCTTTTTGTTTCTTTGTGCTTTCATCAGTATCATTTTGCAATCTGCATTGTCCATTTTATGAGGTAATCTAACATCTGCTCAGAATTGCTTGCGATCTATAATTAATTATAAAATGCTATGTAAACCATCACATACCTGATGGTCCTTTAGAGCAAACAAAATTAATTGATTCCTCATTTATGATATAGTTTCTGTCTCATTTGCTTGGGCAGCTGTATTTAATATTATGAAATTAGTCAAAGAAATAAAATTCTCAGAAGACACACTGCATTCCAGTAATTGCCCTTTCATCATGACTTATTCTTCTCATTAAAAACATATTGATAATCTATATCAACATGATACTATTCAATATTACATATATACAGAGGTAAAAGGTACCTTTATTTTTCTTTAAGGCATTATGATTTATGATATGTTAGAACATAACCAAAAATATAAAGCTTTAAAATGTCCAAGGAATTTTATATGCATTTTCTTGGTTACATACTCTGTATGCATTTCATTCATATTGTGAGAGAGCATGAAACAAATACACCCATTACTGCTAACCTGATTGAGGTGCTCAGCATCTCCCTTCATAACTGTTCCCAAGGTTTCCGCTCTCTTCCCATACATTCTTTAGTTTCTGCCAAAGTGAGCTTTCTGTAACATCAGTCTCCGCATGTAACTGCACCACTTAATACCCCCCTTGTCTACCAGATAGAGTTAATTTGCCTGATTATGATAGAAAAGGCTCTTCTGTGAATATTTAATTATCTTTCTATGACTTGGACTTTAAGGCACAATCATATCAAAATCTTTGCAGTGTGTTGAAATTGTCAATAATTCGCACACATCCACATTGATTCCTCTGCAATGAGTTTTTTCTCGGCCTTACTCAAGGCCTACTACCTGTCCCTGTCTATAATGCATACCTATTCATCAATCTACTCATATTGTAAGACTAACTATATACCTGTGTAGATACTTAACATGTGCAGAGACAAAATCAGGAGAATAAATAATCTAAATCATCCATCTACTCTGATTTCCAGTTAGTGTCAAAGGAATACCATCAACTAAACCCAACTGGAAAGCAGAATTCCTGAGAAAATACTGATGGTGGAAAATTGTGGAGAATAAATTTAGAGGAGCAAACAGACTGTATGCAGCATAATATATAAAATTTGGCCCCTGCGCTTGACTAAACTGTGATTTTTTTGAAAAGTTTATTTATTTATTCTTGAGAGAGAGAGTGGAGAATGGGCGGAGAGAGAGGGAGAGAGAAAATCCCAAGAAGACTCTGCCTTTCAGTGCAGAGCCCAACGTAGGGCTTGAACTCATGAACTACGAGATCATGACCTGAGCCAAAATCAAGAGTCGGATGCTCAACTGACTGAGCCACCCAGGCATCCCTAAAATTTGATTAAAAAAAAAAAGAAGAACCATAAAATTGTACCATGTAGTTGTAAACCTGACAGTGTAGATTGAGACAATTTAAGCTATACAATCTAGAAAATGTTTCTTCTATTTATATTAGAAATAAATATTTTACTAAATATAGTAAAAATATAAATATTATTTTAAGGACTAATAAACCTTTAAATAAGAAAAAAAGAGTTGTTTTTTGTTTTTTGGAAAACAATTAAGATATGGCATATACTTTCCAAAGCAGTCTCAATAAATAAGAACATTTCATGGGGAAGTAGTTTTTATTTTTTAAGTCCTAGTAATTCAATTCTGCATTTTTTGCCTTGGTTTATTGTATAAATGTGTAATCATCATCATTATTATTGGTTTAGACCAATTAAGATTTTACCCCCTGGAACTGAGCATTTCTAGTAATTCTAGAAAAAAAAAAAATAAAGCCAGGGAAGGAAAAGTAGATGGATATTAAGCAACTGGCATGTCAACTGGAATCATTAAATAATTCTTCCCAGTGTCTTTTTCTCAATTAAATTCAAAACCAAAAAAACTGTTCTATTATTATGACATAGTCATTTACAACAATATTCTCTTGCTTATTTGAGGGCCCAAAATGACTGAGAGTAATGGAAATATGACAGGAAATAATGATATACAGCTAGTAGTCATTAATATAAAAAGATACCTTTAAATTACTCTAAAGAAGTACTTCACAACACTTTCTCGCTCTATTGGTTAACACATTCACTATGTCTAATCTGCTGAAATATCACTCAATTAACACTCATTAGATCTGAGTTCCTCAGTTTTGGTCCACTATGTGTTATGAGCAGCATAAGCCTATCACTTATCTAAAGTGAATTAAAAACACTGGACAAAATCTAAAAACAGCTACCTGGAGACACTTAAAACAAACAGCCAAACAAATAAACACACAAGCAGTTTCTGAAAAGTTGTAAAAACTAGAAAAACAACTTGCATGTAGGTGAGCTTTTCAGTTTTCCACAAATGTGGCAGTGGGGAGGGGGTGGGTGGTGGGTGAGGTGTGTGTGTTTGTGTGTGTGTGTGTGTGTGTGTGTGTGTGTGTGTGTGCCCATGCATGCAACTAGCTGTGGAGAAGAATAAATACAGGAGGATAAAACTTTAAGAAGAACTCATGCTTTGTTATTAAACAAAGGACCTAAAACATTACTTTTTGGCTGCAAAATATAGGTGGATTCCTTTACAAGAAAGAGTCAGTATGGAGGATCCCCTAATTCTGTATACTGATGCACAAAAATTTCAGCTTGTCCCCACACCATTCACACCTAAGACAGATCCGAATCAGCAGGGCAAACGCTTAGAGAACTGAACTGAGATTTGAGCCACCATAAACAGAAAATAAGTTAGAATTTATGATCTCAATATAACCAATTTGATTCTCTGATAATACAAAAACATCAACATTCTCCAGAAGAGCTGAACAGGGTTCAGAGGCTATATCGCACAGCATTCACAATGTCCTGATAATTTAAAATTCTTCAACATACAAAGATCTAGAAAAATGCAGGAAGTTCTCATGGGAGGGTGAGATCAATAGATGCTAACCCCAAAATGACTGTCTGATACTAAAACTACCAGAGACATTATTAAACCAGTTATAAAATAATGTTTCATAAGGTAAATAGAAACACACCTGAACTGTATGGTATAGAGGGAATTTCAAGAGAGAATTAAAACTTATAAAAAAGAACCACATGAAAATTTTAAAAATGAAAAACAAAATGCCTTAAATAAAAATTCAATGGTGAGTTTAACAACAGAATGTGATAGCAGAGGAAAGAGACAATGCATGTTAAAGTACATTGATAGAAATTATCCTATTTGAAAAATAGAAAAAACAAGATTGGAAAACGTGAACAGAACTTCAAGGACTGGTGGAACAGTATCAAACTCTAGACCATCTGTTTAATTATAAGTCTCAGAAGAGAGAATAAAAAGATTGGAGGACAAAAGATATATGAATTAATAATGGCCACAAATGTCCCCAATCCAGAGAAGACAGAAAGTTACAGATTGAAGACTTTCAGCAAATCTAAACAGAATAATCTTAAAACCATGGCTTTTAGATGTATCATAATCAAACTGCTTAAAAAAACACAAAAGATCTTGAATACAGCAGAAGAAAACTGCAAGTTACACACAGAGAAACAATGATTCCAATGGCCATGAATTTCTCATCAGAAACCATAGAGACCAGAAGAATGAGAACAAGCATGTTTAATATACTGAAAGAAAAAAACTTTTTATTCCAAAGAAAAATGTGCAAGTAGATCCTTCAGGAGTGAAGGAAAGCTAACTACTTTTTCAGAGGAAAGAGTATAGAGAATTTGTCCCCAGTAGATCTGCTCTTACAAGAAATACTAAAGGAAGATTTTCAGTCTGAAGAGAAATGATACCAACAGAAACCTAGGTTCTTCAGAAATGAAGGAAGAGCTAAAAATAGTCTGATGAGATATAGCATAAAAACCAACAGACTAAAATGAAAGACTAAAATATGTTTATATAGTGCAAAATAAGGCAGAAAATTGGAAGCAGAGAAGCCAAAGCAGAGGAGACAAACAAAATATAAAAGCTAATTGGTAGACCTAAATTCAACAAATCAAACATTATATTAAATGGTAGAGTCATAACACTCTAATAAGAGGCAAACTAGACAGAGATTTTTTTTAATCTAACAGCATACTGTATAATACATCTAACAGTTAAAAATGAAAGGGGAGAAATAGGTACACAATGTCAAATGGAAGCATAAGAAGGCTGGAGTACTTATTATCTGATACAATAGGCTTTAGCCCCGATGGTCTTCCCAGAGATAAAGAGGGGCTGTTCTTTATGATAAAAGGAACAAACTCATCAGAAAGATATACAGCCATAAATCAGAACGTGCCTAAAAACAGAGCCTCAACAAGTGTTGAACAAAAATAGGGCTAAAGAGAAAAATAGATAAATCCACAATCATAGTAGGAGATTGTCACAATTCTCTCTTGGTGATTGATAGAACAACTAACCAAAATCCTCAGGAAAATTATAAAAGATCTGAACAGCACTGCGGACGAGCCATCTTGCTGTCCATCTCGCATCTTTGCAATATGTGTTCTTTTCAATCCACACATGCGTTCATTAGGACAGACTGCATGCTGAGAAATAAAACAAAGTCTCATTAAATTTGAAAGGATTCTCTTCCCACCACAAAATTAAATTAGGAATTAATAAAAATTTAAACAAAAATAAATAAAAAATAAGGAATTGAAAATATTTTGAGGAAAACTATAAATATCTGGGGTTTAAACAACGCCCTTCTATACGATTCAGAGGACAGATATGAAATGACAAGGATATTGGAATTATAATAAAACAACATATCAAAATTTGTGGAATGCAGCTAAAGCAGTATTTAGCAGAAAATTTATACTGCTAAATGCTTATATTAGAAATAGAAGAGAGAAACAAAAAATCAGTGGCCTGATTTTCTTCATTAGATAAAAAAGGAAACATGTAAGGAGAGGGAAGAAATTTCCACAGAAAAAGGGTAGAAAAATCAAAGAATTAGAAAACAGACAGTGGAGAAGGTTAACAAAGAAGATTAGCTGATTCTTTAAAATGATCAATAAAGTTTGCAAACCCCTAGCTGGATATAATCACCAATATCAGGAATGGTAGGGGCAATATTATGAAAGAGTACACAGTTATTAAATGGATAATAGAGAATGCTTGGAACATCTAAATATCAACACATTTAACACCTTACAAAGAATGGAAAATTTGAAATATACAACATACCAAAAGATACACAAGAAACAGAAATTTTAAATGGTCTTATATGTATTTTTTAATGAATTTATTAACAAAAAAACCTCTCAAAAAAAACAAGCAAGCAAGCAAGAAAGAAACAATTCCAAGCCCATTAGTTTTCACTGGTAAATTCTATCAAATATTCAAGGAATAAATAACATCAGTGTTACACAATATATTTTTTAGAAAATTGCAGGAGGAGTCATTCCCCATCTCATTTTATGACGGCTGCACAAACACAACGCCAACCATGGCCAAGGATATTACAAAAAAGGAAATTTCTCACATGAATAATCCTAAGGAAGTATTAGAAATCAAATCCAACTCTACACAAAAAGGATACTGCAATATGTTCATGTAGGGTTTATCCCAGGAAAGTAGAGTTGACTTAACATTTAAAAAAAATCATTTAATGAAATCCAACATACTAACAAAAAAAAGGAAAAAATATATATATGATTAATTCACTAGAAACATAAAAAGGTTTTGGAAAAGATCAACACTGAATCATTAAAAAACCTCTTCACAAACTAGGAACAGCATAGAATTTCCTCCAACTGATAAAGAGCATGTATCAAAACTCTCTCCCCCAACATCATATTTAATGTGAAAAGCCTATTAAGTATTTTAATTGAATTCAACTTTCCTTTAACGAAGGGAAGAAAGCAAAGATGCAGCTTTCACCATTTTTACTTGACACTGCACTAGAAAAAAATTATATTATTATATAGAGGCAAAAAGAATTGGAAAATAAAGTTAAGAAAAAAACCCCGATTTATAGTAGTAGCAAAACCCACAAAATACCTGTGAATATTTTTGTCGAAAGACATCTGACATTTCTATATGGGAACTAAAAAAAACAATAATGCTAAGGGTTTGCAAAGAAGACCTAAATAAATGAGGAGATGCATCACGTTCATAGATTAATATTCTTAGTAATTCAGGTAATTATCTTGAAATGGAGCCAACTCAGCAACACAATCCCTGTCCAAATTCCAACAGGTTTTTTTTTTTTTTTTTGCAGAATTTACAACTTGATTCTGCACCTTGGAAATACAAAGGACTTAGAAAAACCAAAGCAATTATATATGTTATGTGCATCATAAATGCACATAATAAAAATAAATGTATTTAATATACATGTATAGACCCACCCATATGTGGTTAATTGATTTTCAGCAAAGATGCCAAGACAACTTAGCGTGTGTAAAAAAAAACCTTTTCAATAAAGGATACTGGAACAACTGAATATCCATATGGAGGGAGGAAAAAAAGAGCATCATCCTTTACTTAACATTGTAAGGAACAATTAACTTCAAATGAATCACAGACCTAAACGTGATACCTGAAACTATAGAAATTCTAAGAAAACTAGAAAATTGAGATCTTGAGGTGGAAAGGGTTTCTTTTCTTTAATGTTTATTTATTTATTTTGAGAGAGAGCGAGAGAGAGAGAATGAGTGAGGGAGGGGAAGAGAGAGAGGGAGAATCCCAAGCAGGCTCCACACTCTTGGCACAGAGCCCAAAGTGGGGCTCAAACACAGGAACCATGAGACTATGACCTGAGCCAAAATCAAGTCAGATGCTTAACCAACTGAGCCACCCAGGTGCCCCTAGTTTCTTAAGTAGAACTTAAAAAGAACAAAACACAGACAAAAAATTTTATAAATTGGACTTCCCTTAAATTAAAATGTTTTGCTGGTTGAGAGACACTATAAGAAAAAAAGGCAAACCACTAAGGAATAATATTCACAACATACCTATCAGACAAGAAATTTCTACCCAGAATATAAGAATAATTTTATGACTCAATCATGCAAAAATCATGGAAATGCATATTAAAACCACAAACTGAGCTAACACTACATGTCAATTAAATGAACACAAAATAAGAAAACTGTTCAAATCAAATGTTACCAAGGCTATTGTACAGCTAAAACTTTCACATACTGCTGGAAGGAATTGAAAATGGTGTATCACTTTAGAAAGCAGTTTGTAATTTTCTTAAGTGAAGCATACACAAATCAAGTGATGTGGCTTTTCAATTCTTAAATATTTAACCAAGACAAATGAAAATACATTCTCCAGAAATACTTGTATATAAATGTGCTCAGCAACTTTGTTTCCAGTAGCCAAAAACTGGACACAGCACAAGTGTCCAAAAATTTCATGTGAAAAGAGGAACAAATTGTAGTATACTTGTATAATGGAATATTAGTCAATTAAGAAAAGAACTATAGGTACACTCAGTAATATGAATGGGTCTCAAAAATATCATGCTGAATTAAAGAGGTTAGGTGTTTTTTAAAGGACTGTATGATTTTTATTATATAACAGTCTAGAAAATATAATTTGATATATAGTGACTGAAAACACATTAATGGCTGCCTGAAAATGGTGCTGGAGGGAGGCATAGAATACAAGGGGGCCAGAGAATTATTGCTGCATAACAGAAATGTTCATTGTCTTGATTGTGTTGATGGTTTCACAGATGTATATATATGTTAAAACTGATCATATTATACAATTTAATAGTGTATACTTTATTGTATTTCAATTATAACTTAATAAGGTTGGGAAATAATAGAAATATGGAAGATGATTGATGAGAGAGAGAGAGAGATTGATTGATTGATTCTGGAAAGAATATTAAACATTAAATAAGACATGGTATTTTCCCTCATGGGACTTTTAGTCTCCCAGGGTTGATAATATCTGCACCAAGAGGTAAAAAAACAAACAAACAAACAAACAAACAAACAAACAAAAAAAAAAAACCAGATTCAAGTAAGCTTTCCAGGAAAGTGGGGGAAAAAAAATACTGCTTAAAACTGAAAGGAAATAAAATTTATTTTCATCTGTGTAACTTCAATAAGGTTCGTGTTAAGGAGAAGCGTTTGAGCCTTTATATTTGTGTAGAATTTTGACAGGTGGATCTTGCATAGGGAACCAAGGGTGAGTAGAGGTTACTTTAGATAAAAGAGAGGTCAAAAGTAAAATCTATGACTAAAGGACAGTGTGTTATTGCATTTCAAATAGTCCTTCATAACTTGAGTGTGACATACTTGTATGATCATTATGGGAAACTGAGGACATGTCATAAATAGCTGTTTAAAAAAATACTATGACATCGCTGGTTTGGTGATGAATGTTTCCTAATATTACCTCTCAAACCTGTGTTATTGAAAGGTTTAGCTGGTAAGAAAATGCTTTATATAAACATTGGAGAGGGTTACAGAGTTTGTGCGGTGGTGGGAATGTGAAAGAGGGAATAGATATGAGGTGTAAAGGAAGCTTGAATAGATCTTGTAAACTATTTAGATGTCAAGGCGGGAGAGGTTGCTGGACAAGGAAAGGAAAAGTAAAAGAAAACTCCAAACTTTTGTATTGGATAACCTAGGGAATGGTAAATCCCTTGACAGAATCTGGGATTTAAATGAAAACATCTGGTTTGACAGAGAGAAGTAGGTTTGGAACAGTGGAGTGAAGATTTTGTAATATCTAAGCAGATAGCTCAGTAAACACTTGAGGGAAAAGTCAGAGCTGGGGTATTTATGGGTATTATCTACACAGAAACAGTACTTGAAGGTGTGTGGAACATGAAGAAGAGCGATAAGGGTGAATTTTATCTTTTTCTATTTCAATATGCGTCTTTTCCTCTAATTTACAAAGGACTCATACGCAATATTTTCCTAAGTACAAGCAAAGAGATAAAATGGGAATTTTAGAAGAAAACACCCCAACATGTTTCAACTAATTTTACTGAAAACAGAGCATATATCGCCAGAGAGCTCTAGGTTGCTTTGCTTCCAGGTTTCTCTCTGGAATCATACCAGCCTCTTAGTTCAGGGTCATCTGGTGTGAAAGGGATGAAACCTGTAACGTTAAAGATATTGTTCAGTGAAGCACGCTATTGAGTTTAAGGATTGTTAATGACAAGAAAAAACTATCTGATGTCTAATAAAAACCAAATCCTCCCAATCCATTCTCCTTGTGTCTGAGCAAGGTACAAAATGCTGGCTTTGTTGAAGTACCCACAGGAAAATAAAATATATAACCATCACTATAATACCTGGGTCATTTCAAAGTTAACCTACCTAGAAAAAGAGTTTCAAGAAATCATTTGTAAATCCTTTCCCTACATTATCGCACACGGAGCAGAAGCTTACCAGTGGAGGGGCGCTCCCATTACTGCAACATTCTTCAGAACAGCACAGAGATTGATGGCATAGAATGTATCTACTGGGCTAACCACAGCATTTACAGATAATGCCTTGCTCAATATAGAAACTCTCTGGAAAAATGGAACAATATATCCTTTCATAAAATGTGCTCACTATCTTTAAAAGTGTACTTTTAATGGCATTTATATTGAAGAAATAGAAAAGACTGAGCACTTACAAAATATTGTACTATATCTTGGATAAATATGTCATATTTGTCTAATCTCACCTAGTCCATATAATTCTTACAGAAAGAAAGAGGGTTGGGCTGGAAACAGGATAAGAAAGTGACCTGGATGGTTTTGTTTTAAAATATAACAAAAGTACTTTAATATTCTTCAAATCATTACATTTCCATTAATGTCTTCAGGGTATAGTAAAGATAGCTATACCCATCTGCACATAGCTCGTCCTCCAAGGACTCGAAACCACTTACAATTTTTAATGCTGCAATTTAATCTTCACTAGCCTAGACATCATCACTATTCAAAGGGGAGTTCTATACTTCAAAACAATTTTCCAACTTATGAAACAGATATGATTACATAAAGACTGATTCACTTACTTCTGAAGTCATACCACCACTTTCGAGCAGCTTGATTACAAGGCGGTAGGGGCAGAGATATTGTTTTACCTTGACATAATGCGTTACATGCTGTAAGGACAATCTTTCACAATTTCCACAAGTAAGTAAACATTGTGCCCAAGTATAATAATCATACATTCTTATAACAGCTAGTATGTATAAACAGTTGAGAAGACAAATTAGAAAGTTTCTTGTGAGCTTGTGGGCACTGTAAAAATAAAAGGATTAAAAATGAGTTATTGGTATAAGGAACAAGTGCCTGGGAGCCCAGAGGCTATCATACTGTCTTTGGCAAACACCTACTTTTCTCTGGGTCCCAGTTGTCTTGTTTTCCAGGTAAATCTGTGGCTTAGAGGATGCCTAAGAGCGTTTCCATCATAGCACTTACAATCCCCATGATTCTAAATTGCTTGATGTAATAATGTACAGAATTAGGTAAAGAGAGTATGTCAGCGATGCTGCTATTAAAGAAAAGGATCTGTTCATTTTGTATACTTTGCTACCAGGGGTAGGAATAATATCATCTGCCCAAGGATGAATTCCACAACCTACATTTCCTCTTCATTACCTCTCAGTTGACTTGCTCCCTTTCAATAATGCCTAATTCCTTAGGTTCTTATTGAAAGAGCTTGTTAATTTCAAAAAGGCTCTCACACTTTCTGCTAATAAAAATGACCTAGGGAAATTTTTAAACAAACGGATTTTAGAGTTCCTAGGAGTATGTCCCTTTTCATAACTGCATATGGTTTCCGGACCATATGCTCTGAGATAGAACCATAGCTTCATCGCCGGTCATTTCTCGTAACTCTGAACAATGAAATATTGTAGTTCAGTCATTAAGATTCAAATCCGGGAGTCAAATGAGCCTACTCCTCTTGTTTCATGTGTCATAAAGTATGTCTTATATACTCTTCCCTCCCCAAACTTACAGAAATGTTAAAAATCAAAACTTTAAGGTGATAGAGAATTCGGAGAGGAAACATTCCCTTTAGAATTGGTAGAAAAGTGAACGAACAAATAAAGGTCTATAGAGTAACACTGGTTTTCAAGGCAGTAAGAAGATAGGACAAGAAGTCCAAGTGGAAGGAAAAGAAGATGCAGTTTTACATATCTAAACCAGATATAAAGCAAAACTCTGAGCCACTTGTAATTACAAGTTAGCTAAAATTTAGCTAAAGTCAAAGCATAATAGCCAAATTTTAATCATTTCTAAATAGCTCATTGTATGGACCTGAATATGTCCTATATCCTTCAGCCTTGTGACCATTCTGTACCAACAATATATATACTGCATTTCAAAATGTTTTCTCGATTTAAAAAGACTTGAAAACTATCTTAAGAATTAGATATATTAGCAAATACTGAACACTCTGTATATCTGAACTGTGAGGAAATGTGTGTGTGTGTGTGTGTGTGTGTGTGTGTGTGTGTGTGTTTTCAAGCATTCATAATTATAGTTACCCCTCAAATGGGTCATGGGTTTAAACTGTGAGGAGGGTCCACTTATATGCAAATTATTTTCAATAAATATATTGGAAATTTTTTGGAGATTTGCAACAATAAAGAAAAAACTCAAAGATGAAACAGATAGCCTAGAAACACCAAAAAATAATAAAAAGTTAGGTATTATTGTAAAAATATAGTATAGTATATATACAACATATAAGATATGCATTAATCAACTGTTATCGGTAAGATTTATGGCACTGGTAAGCTGTTAGTAGTTAAGTTTTGGGGGAATCAAAAGTTATATGCAGATTTTTGACTGCATGGGGAGAATCAGTGCCCCTATCTTCAGCATTGATCAATGGTTAACATTCTTCTTTAGGGTACGTTTCTCTAAGTAGGATTACTCCATCATAGAAGATGTACATTTGGATGTATACTGCTTTTGACCTTCAGGAAAATATAAATAGCATATCAACATTACATTAGAACATCTGTTCATCCACTTCTGCATGGGGCATTATCACTTCTAATCTAAGAACCTGCTAGGCAAAAATATAACATTTTAAATTTTACTTACTCAACTAGAAGCATCGAATATACTTTAATGTTTACTGACTATTGATATTCATACTGTGTAAATTGCCTGATTATGCATTTTTTCCACATTTCCGTTGTTTGTTTAACTTTTTCCTACTGTTTTCCAGGATTTTGTATGTATATTAATAAGTTAAGATTTTGCTATCTGCTATTTTATTACATATTGCTACTCAGTTGTTTAATAACATTTATGCATTAAGTTATTATTCTACATTACTTAAAAATGACATTTTAATCAAATAATGAGTTCCCATAAGTAGTTTGATCCGTATCTGTTCTTCATATACGGTTTATATTTAGAACCAGTTTGCTATCTCTTCATTTAGACTTGATATCTTGTTTGAAATTTTATATAAATTGCCCACTTTCACAAATATAAGCAATATGGAATAGTAAGGCAATCATCTAGATAACTCAATCCGAAAGTTACTTTGAAATATTCACACAGTTGAAGAAAAAGTAGATCTGAAATTCAGATTGTATTACTTACTTGTAAAATATGTTATTCAAGTTTGCACATTTGGGTTTGGAACACTTTTCATCATCCATTTTAAAAATGAATTACAATAATAATTGTTTTTGTCCAAGTTGTAGCCACATTAGTAATTCCATATTTACAAATGCCAAAATTAAGAATATATGATGGAAAGTTGGAAGATGGTAGTGATATTTTTAAAGGCTTTGTGATCAAATGTCCATCAGGGTAGAGAAGATCAAATACCTTTAAAAGAGAATTGTTACCAAAGGTGTATTTCTGTGCGTGGAAGAATAAATCCTGAAAGTAATATCTAACCTTTCAAAATAGCTGGCTGAAACAAAATGTACACTGAAATTTGGAAGGAAGAACTACTATTTTTACTTTCCTTAGGATGTTCAGGTTAACAACTGCACTCTAACATCAAAATGATTACGATCTCAGCAAAATTGATTATAACATTACATTTTGTTATAATTTTTATTATGAAACAATGCATAAGTCTACATATCTACCTTCTAATTAAAGGGGAAACTAAAGAGTTGAGTCATCATATGGACAATTCAGGCATAAAAATGTCTCAATTCAGCTGAACAATTATCTTAGAAAAAACATTTTCTTAGAAAAAACAAAATGGATGCTTCTTTGCTTATATAAATACTTATAAAATTATTAAAATATCTAAATTTTCATTGTTAACTCTAGTCTGCTTAAATAAGCCAAGAGATGTGAAGGAACTAATTAACAGTTTCTTTTAGCTGATGCAGACCAGGGAAGACAGTAACCAAAAAAACCTACTTTGAAGAAATTAAATAAAGAATGTTATCTTAAACGGTTGAGGGACAGAGCCATTTTGAAAACAATTTGGGAAAAGAAAACGGAAGTGTTTTGATTAAGCACGTGACATTCAGTTTTCAGCACAGGAACAGGTTATTGGTATGTATAGGAGCAAAAGGGCCCTCTGCAATTCCATGATAAAAGTGTGAATGTTAGTGTTAATCCTGAGTATCGTGGTTCTAATTTAGGATCACATAGAATTTTTCAGGATCTACAGGGACCCAAAGAAATTTTGTTATCATTCAATTCTCTCTTTTTCAATTGGTGTGTGTGTTGACCTTTAGGAAGGTGAGGAAGAAGCCAAGAGAGGTGCTGGGCCAGAGGGACACTCACTAGTGCCGAAAAGAAAAGGAGTTGCTTGAAAATGAGTGCCCCGGCTGGGTTTTCAGACATCTATACTGTCTCTCTTTATTTATCAGTGAACTGACCCAACGCACGTTATAAACTGTTGTGTTTAGCTTAGACATCTATGTATAGCCTGTAAAGGCTCGTCTTCATGCCTCTCATTCAATCCCATCTCCTTGCAGAGGGGAAAAATGGGTAAAATCTTTTCTATATTGGTGTGATACACAAATAAAATATGCTTTCTTTAGAAAATCTTCACTCACATTAAATAATATTCAAGAACTTTTGATCCCTACTCTGTGCAGGATTTAAGAATTAAATGAAGGGCAAGGCAACCCTTTTCTCTGAATTCATAAAGTTTACAGGCTAGTGAAGACGAGGTAAAAGAATGTGAATTTTACTGGAAGTTAAGTGGTCAGTTGGGAAGGGGGTCCTGCAATGGGCCTGGAAGTGTTCCTAAAAGCAGAGAGGAAAGGAAGTGTGTCTTTTCCAGGCACTGTGGGAAAAGAGAAAGGGAAGGATGTGTAATGATAGAAAAGTGGGAAGGATGTGTAATGATAGATAGTGGGACTGGAAAATAGACAAAGAGGAGAATGGCCCTTGAAGAAACTTCAGTAATATCATCAAATGACGTGCAGTTGATTTATTGGAGTATAAAAAATTAGCGTTCAAAACCGACCAAGTTAAAAGGAAAAATAAAAATGACTTCCAGTGCCTACACTTTAGAGATGAAAAAACTAAAGCAATAGATCTCATGGGATATTAGTGAAATCCCATCTGTTCCTTTCGAACAAGCTAATGTATTATTTTTCGATATAGGATGAGTGCCTGTGACCATTTTCAGAGTGATTTAAAAAAATTATGGTGTTGTAACCACTGGATTTTTTGAAAATGGTAATAAAATGCCTTAGCAATGCTTCCACATTTGGTCTCATGTTTTGTTTTGTTTTGTTTATTTCTTTTAATGTTTATTTATTTTGAGAGAGAGAGAGAGAGAGAGAGAGGCAGACTGCAAGTGGGGGAGGAGCAGAGAGAGAAGGAGACACAGAATTCAAAGCAGGCTCCAGGCTCTGAGCTGTCAGCACAGAGCCCAACCCAAGGCTTGAGCCCACAAACTGTGAGATCATGACCTGAGCTGAAGTCAGACGCTTAACCAACTGAGCCACCAGGTATCCCTTATGTTTTCGTTTTAATAATAAGTTATACAAATGTTTACATTTAATTTCCAATGTAATGTAACTGGCACAAAAAGTCAACTAAAATGATAACTTTAGTGACTGATTTATGTTGAGGAGGGATCCTATGGAAAAATTAAGTGTGCTGAACCACAAAATAATTTATTCTAAAAGCCAAAACAACAGAAAATCACAATATCATTGGCATCATTTACAAAGATAATTTTATATAACAAATATATTCTAGTCAGCCACTTGTTTTATGTTCATATATGTATAGTGATGAAAAAAAAGTAAGGTAGGATAAGGGCAAAGGAGTCCAATGAGTAGAGAGGCATTGCAATCGTGTATGAGGTCATCAGAGGGTCTGAAAGTTATATTTTACAAAGTCTTTCCATTGGGGAGTTGCTTTTGTCTATTCCTATTGAGACTAAACCGAAATAGGTAAGATCAACAGTGTGGACAATTCTCAAGAGGTTTTTGAAATAAATCTGATAAGAGTGGATGATGGCTTTTTTCAAGGCAATAGTAGTGGAAATGGTGACTTCCTTCAAAATTATTTCTTCAAAAATATACACAAATACTACAATATTATTTAACATATTTGTATTGAAGTATAGTTAACATATAGTTTTGTATTAGCTTCAGGTGTACAATATAACGATTCAACAGTTTTATACATTACTCAGTGCTCATCACGGTAAGTATACTTTTCATCCACTCTTACCTCCTTCACCCATCCTCTTGCCCACTTGCCTTCTGGCACTAATACAAATATTTTCTTTAATATGTTGATTTATTTAATTTTAATTAAAATACAAATATATCTTTAATATTTTAATAAATTAACTTGATTAATTTGATTGATTTATTGAATTATAAAAGTGCAGCTATTTATATATAGCTCATTTTTCTCAAGTCTCATAAACTTTAAATATTTGTCTCAGATATAGAAAGTGTTAAGCATAAGTAGAATCCAACTTTTCTCCTTAAAGACTAGTAGACATTTTCTTGCATTTTATCCCATTTCGTGTTTCTTTCTCGTGCCACACTTATTTTCGTTTTACTTCTGAATAAAATAGCTATGTGTCTTCAAAAGAATGTGCCATTGACATTTATAATCAGTTATTTTCTCTGAGAGATGAACTGTGAGGTTTATGATCCTTGATGCTTGCTTTTCCTCTGAAGAATGTCATCATTCAATGCTCTGTTTTGTCTGGTTTTCCTGTACCAGTTTTGTCCCAATTCTGGCTTTTTTTCTTTCTTTTTCCCTCCTATGGCAATGTCTAGCCTTTGTGTATTTGCTTATCATGTTATCTTTAAATTTTCTTTTTCATTGAATTAATACATGTGCATCATTTAAGGAGTCTATTAGTTCTGTCATCCTTAAGATAAAGAGCAGTCCCTAACCCCCTTGATGCTGGTGCACAACTGTTGTCTTCAGACCTCCCTTTCACCATCACCCTGGGGATTCCCTTCACTATCTCATTTGTCTGCCTCATTTTCTGGGGCCTCTGGCCTTCTCTTTTCTTCATTTGTTATCCAATAGCTTCCTGAAAAAAGGTGTGAGGAATATACAGTTTTTCAGTCTTCATATGTCTGAAAATATACTTATTCAATATTTTCATTGAATGCCTTCATTAAAGGCATTGATCAGGTATTTTCTAGCTTCCTGCATTGCTATTGAGAAGATCTTAGCCATTTTGATTTTTGATCTTTATCTGCAAATATTTATGTATTCTAGATAGTAGATCCTTACCAAACATGATTACCTCTCTTTTTTGTGGGTTGTCTTTCCACTCTTGATAGTTTCCCTGAATACCGAAAGTTTTAAGATTTAATAAAGTTGATCTATTTTTTCCTTTTGTTGTTTGTACTTCTGGTATCATATCCAAGAAACCATTATGAAATCCATGATCATGAAGATTTCTTCTGATCTTTTTCTTTCAAGATTTAATAAAGTTTATCTGTTTTTCCCTTTTGTTGTTTGTACTTTTGGTATCATATCCAAGAAACCATTATGAAATCCATGATCATGAAGATTTCTTTCTGATTTTTTAGTTCTTATGTTTAGGTCTTTTATCCTAAATATCCTAAATAATATCCTAAATAATATCCTTTTATCCTTTTATCCATTTTGAAGTGATTTTTATATGTGGTGTGATTTGCATTTGGATATCCAGTCATCTCAGCACCATTAAAAAGATCATTATTTCCTCCATTGAATATCTTGGCCCCTTGTCAAAAATCAAATGCCCATAGTATACAGGCTAATTTCTGGACTAGTGATTTTATTTCATTGGTCTCTTGGTCTATTCTTATGGCATATTGCATAGATTACTGTAGTATTGTAGTTAAGTTTGGAAGTTGGGATGTTTGAGTCCTCCAACTTTGTTCTTTTTGTCAAGATTGTTTTGTCTATTCAGAGTGTCTTGCAATTCCATAACAATTTTAGGATCAGTCTTTCCATTTCTGAAAAAAAAAGGTCACTGAGATTTTGATAAGGATTGTACCAAATTTGTAAACAGCTTTGGGGCACTGTCATTTAAATGATATTAAGTCTTCCAATCCATGAACACAAATTTTCTCTTCATTTATTTGGGTCTTCTTTAATTTTTTTCCAGCAATGTTTTGTAGTTTTCAATATACAAGTCTTGAATCTCCCTGATTAAATTTGTTCCTAAATATTTTACGATTTTTGATGCCATTGTAAATGTAGCTATTTTGATAATTTCACTTTTGGTTGTTCATTGTTGGTGTATGAAATGTCTCTAATTGTTTTCTGTTGATCTTATATCTTGTAACTTTCTTTTTATTTATTTAGTTTTTTATTTAAAAAAATTTTTAATGCTAATTTATTTTTGAAAGAGAGAGAGAGAGAGACAGAGCATGAGCAGGGGAAGGGCAGAGAGAGAGGGAGGCACAGAATCTGAAGCAGGCTCCAGGCTCTGAGCTGTCAGCACAGAGCCCGAGGCGGGGCTCGAACTCACAGACCAGGAGATCATGACCTGAGCCGAAGTCGGATGCTCAACTGACAGAGCCACCCAGATGCCCTCTTGTAACTTTCTTGAATTCTCTTTTTTTCTTTTTTCTTTTTTTTTTGGCTCCAGTAGTTTTTGTGTGAATTCTTTAAAATTTCTATGTATAATATCATGCCATGTCTGTGAACAGAGATAGTTTCACTTTTCCATGCAAATTTTTATTTTATTTCCTTTTATTAACTAATTGCTCTGGATAGAAATTCCAATAAAATAATTGATATTTGATGAGTATGCTAAGAATGGCCATACTTGTCTTCATCCTGATCTTAGGGAAAAATTTTTTAATGTTTTATGTTTCAGTATGATGTTATTCAGCTTTTAAAATAAATGCCGTTTATCAGGTTGAGGAAGTGTCCTCATGTTTTTAGTTTGAGTAGGTCTTGTTACATGTGTTTTTTTATGAAAAGATGTCAGTTATTTTCCTGCATCTGTTGCAATGATAATATTTTTTTTCCCTTTTCCATTATGTGGTGTGTTCAGAGTTTGGTGTGATATTGAAATACATCATTTAATATTTCTATAAAGAAAGTAGACATTTTTCATTGATTCCCCCTGGGTTTCGTGTAGAGATGTTTAGTGTAGAGTTAGACCCCAAAATATAGACACTATTGTGGATATTGAAGAGCGGCCTTTGACCTACTGATATACTACAACTAAATGTTGTTACTCTCCCATTATCTTACCAGCACCCCTTCATGCTGTCTGTGCTAAGACCAGAAATGCATGTCATTTCCTTCACAGACATTTTTCTGCAGTTCTGGTTTGGGATACAGCATTTTTTCTTAGTAAAATTTGAAAATGAAAATTATTGGAGAACCTGGGTGACTCAGTCAATTAAGCATCTGACTCTTGATTTCAGCTCGAGTCATGGTCTCATGGTTTGTGAGATCAAGCCCCGCGCCAGGCTCTGTGCTGACAGTGCAGAGCCTTCTTGGTATTCTCTCTCTCCTTCTCTCACTGCCCTTTCCCCCCACCTTAAAATAAATAAATAAACTTAAAACAAATAAAAATGAAATATATACAAAACTTATATAGAAGAAATACATCTATTCTTTACACTTGTTAAAAGGAGAGTCAATTAGTATTTTATTTTATTTTTTAAATATTTTGAGAGATAGAGAGAACAGGGGAGGGACAGGGAGACAGGGAGAGAGAGGATTCCAAGCAGGCTCTGTGCTGCTAGCACAGAGCCCAACTTGGGACTTGATCTCAGGACCATCAGATCACAAACTGAGCTGAAATCAAGAGTCAGATGCTTAACCAACCTAGGTTAGGCATCCGGTGACTGAATTAATATTTTATATAAAGATTGTATCATACTTCTTTCATTATTCTGAATTGGGGAATATATATGTATATATTTTTTAATTTTTTAAAAATGTTTATTTACTTTTGAGAGACATAGTGCAAGCGGGGGAAGGACAGAAAGAGAGAGACAGAATCTGGAGCAGGCTCCGGACTCTGAGCTGTCAGCACAGAGACTGACACGGGACTTGAATCTATGAACCTTGAGATGATGACCTGAGCCAAAGTCAGTAGCTTAACTAACTGAGCCACCCAGGAGCCCCTCTATATGTATACTTATAAAAAATTTTATTAGGATGAAGTAATTTGAAGTTTATACATGAACAATTGAAATATTGGGTAAAAATGGCAAAAGTTTACATTTTGAATGTTATATGTATTAGAGAATACGGCGAATCATGGTGTGATGCAACTATACAAGGAAAGCTAATGTGAAATTTTTTGGGAAAAAAAAGTATTCCAAGAAGTGATAAAAATCACTCTCATGGAGATTCTTCACATTATATGATTTATCATAAGGGTTTATGAGGTTATTTCTCCAACTATTAGAAATGTGCTTAATAAAAATTCTGACCTTGGGTAAGAATTTGCTTTTTACCCTGTATGTACCATATATGTTCAAGTACATACATGAATGCAAATATACATATCCAAATATTCTCTTACACCCATCCACGCATTCTCTTCCCAAAACTCATTAAGTATGATATTGACTTGATTTAACAACCTGATTTTCTGCCAGCCTCTCTTTTTCTTGAGCCTCCAAAGATTCCCTGATAAATAAAAGACCAAAAGTTGCTTATTTCTTCACATCCAATTTCCCTTAGAGCCATAAATATCTCCTATTGAGAACTAAGAAGTAATGAATACTGGGATTTTCTCAGTTGAATTTTTTACTTTTGTTTAGTGAGGATAGCGAGACAGAAGCAGAAGGAAACCTGGTATTACTTTTGAAAATTGATGTATAGTGAATTTTTGAAAAATATTAAAGAAAACATGCTATCTAAAAGCAAGATTTGAAAAATCTACCTGAAATTTTTAAATGTCCTTAGCTAACTAAAGGATACCAAGAAATCTAAAATGAAGGTTAGTGGTTTTAAAACTAACCTATGCTAGAGTCACAAATTTGGCACTGAAGAATGTCTTTTGTATCAATTGATCTGCAGATCCTCAAAAAGAAATGCTCTAGTTTGCCAAACCACAATTTAAGTTTTGCTGCTGTTGTTAATCTATTCTAACAGGATTCTGGTGGTAAAATAGAGAAGTTTAGACACTATATTACCTTACTGAAACATGCATTATTTTGAAAGAGAGAGAGCAGGCACATAGGGGAGGGGCAGAGAGAGAGGGAAAGAGAGAATAACAAGCAGGGTCCTCACGGTCAGCGCTGAACCCAACGTGGGGCTTGAAATCACACACCGTGAGATCATGACCTGAGCCAAAATCAAGAGTTGGACACTTAACCTAAGCCTGGGACACCCAGGTGCCATGTAACATGCTTTAAATAACCTGTTTATTATTCTATGAGACCAAGTCACCTCTGAGTTTCTTGGTCTTTGTCGACACTACTACTGACTCATGTGTCCTCTGCTGGAAGAAGGTTTCAGTTTCCTTCTGGTGTGAAGATACAATAGTTGACTCAAAGAGCACTTTGCGGGGCATCTTGGTGGTTCAGTCGGTTAAGTGACTGACTTCGGCTCAGGTCATGATCCCACAGTTCATGGGTTTGAGCCCTGCATCGGGCTCTGTGCTGGTAGCTCTGAGCCTCTAGTTGCTTTGGATTCTGTGTCTCCCTCTCTCTCTCTCTTCCTCCCCCACTCATGTTCTGTCTCTGTCTCTCAAAAATAAATTAATGTTTAAAAAAAAAGAGCACTTTGACAGTAAGCACTGTATAACAGTGCTTGCTGAATATTATGCTTGATAGGCCTGTCCTTGATTCCCTTCCCCATAATAATGAGTTTTGTTTGGAATTATAATAAGTTATGAACAGCATGGTTTAGATCATCATAAACATTTGATCATCTTTCCCCTTTGAAAAAAAATGGTACCCCACCTCAATCTTTTTAAAACACGTTTGTTGCACCTTCGTAGTAATGTGACTGTATTTTATGTCTGCTTTTTATATTAAAAAAATAAATAGAAGAAATTAAGACATGTTATGTAGTGTATTATATTTGTTGATTTTTGTATGTTTGAACCATCCTTGCATTCCTAGAAAAAAATCTCACTTCATAATGTTATATGATATTTTTACTATGCTGCTGGGGTCAGTTTGCTAGTACATACTTTGTTTTTTGAGGGTCTTTGAATCTATATTCTTAAACAGTATCAGTCTTCAGTTTTCTTTTTTTAAGATGTCGTTGGCTTTGGCATCAGGATAATGGCATTCATAGAATGAGCTAGGAATGCACTAGGAAGTTCTCTCAACCCTTCTGTTTTTAGAACAAATTGAGAAGAAGTGTCTAGTAGAAATTAATTATTTCACCAGTGAAGCCATTTCCTTCTGGACTTTTCTTTGTTGGGATTTTTTTGGTTACAGAGTCTTTTTACTTATAGGTCTGTTGTGATTTTCTGTTTCTTTATGAGTTGGTTTTGGTAGTTTTTGTGTTTCTAAAAAATTGTCTATTTTATCTGTGTTACATAATTTTGGCAAACTATTGTTTGTAGTATTCTTGTATTTTTTTGTGTATTTCTGTAAGGTCTGGAATAACAGTCCCCACTTTCATTATTTATTTTCATAATTTCAGTCTGTTCTCTTTTTCTTTGTTGATTTGTTGATTTTTTTTTCAAAGAACCAATTTTCGGTTTTATCAAATCTCTATTTTTATTTCTATTCTCCTATTTTATTGTCTGTTTTAATCTTTAGAATTTTATCTTTTCTTGCTTTCAGTTTAGTTTGCTCTTTTTTTCTAGTTCATCAAGGTATAAAGTTGTTATTAATTTGAAATTATTTTTTAATAGAGGCATTAATAGCTATAAATATTCATCTGAGCACTGCCTTCGCTTCCTCTCATAAGTTTTGATATATTGTGTTTTTGTTTTCTTTCACTTCTAAATATTTTCAATTCCCTGTGACTTCTATTTTGATCCTTGGTTGTTTAAAATATGTTGTTTAATTTCCATATATTTGTGAACTTCTGTATTTTGTGAATCTCTCCAGTTATTCATTTCTAGCTCCATTCCATTGTGGTTGGAGAAGTTACTTTTTACGATTTCAAACTTCCAACATTTTCCAAGACTTTTTTTCTGACCTAATATTTAATATATCTTAGAAGCTCTTTCATGTCCACTTGAGGAAAGTGTGTATTCTGTTGTTACGAATAATTTTCTGTATATGTTGGGTCTAGTTGATTTTTTTTTGTTTGAATCCTCTAAAAACATTCTTCACCTGCCTCAAGTGTTAAAGACAGATTGCCAGCAATGTGAAAGTAAACAGAGAACAGGCATTGCAGTCACCTGTTTCAACTAACTTTGTGGATTTATGTGTTAAAATGAACACACACACAAATAAAAATGGCAATAAACATTCATGCATCATTGTTTCAGGAGGTTTCAAAGGGAGCAAATGGAGATTTCATTTGCCATCAGTTTTAATCAGACAGATCTAAGATGCAGGTTTTGACATAGTAGGTTGATTCACTTAGTAGGTTATACATTTTTAAAGATTATTAAGTACTATTATATAATAAGACTAGGTTATAAGTCTTTAGTACAAACATATATATTTTTTTTTAATTTTGAGATAGAGAGAGAGAGCATGAGAGGGATAGGGGCAGAGGTAAAGGGAGGGGGAGAGAATCCCAAGCCAGAATCTCCACCCTGTCAGTGCAGAGCCGGACGCGGGACTCAAACTCACAAACTGTGAAATCGTGACCTGAGCCGAAGTCAGAGGCTCAATTGAGCACCTAGGCGCCCCTACAAATATTTTTCTTCTTAAAGACTTTATTATTTTAGAGCAGTTTTAGGTTTATGATAAAATTGAAAGGAAGGTACAGAGATTATAATCCCTGACCCATGATTAGACTCCCTCATTATCGGCATCACTCACCAGTATGGTACTTTTTTTTCTTTTACCAAAAGTAACCTACATTAACACATAATAGGCACCCCAAGTCCTAGTTTATATTGTATTTTTTCATGGTGGTGTATATTTTATGGGTTTGGACAAGTGTATAGTGACATGTACTTAGCATTATAGTATCATACAGAATAATTTCACTGCTATAAAAATCTTATGTGTTCCACAGATTCATCCCTCCCCCCCAATCCCTGACCATCACTGATTTTTTTTTACTGTCTCTATTGTTTTGCCTTGTTCAGAATATTGTATAAATAGTTGGAATTATACAGTATGTAATCTTTTCAAATTTACCTCTTTCATTTAGCAATATGCATTTAAGTTTCTTCTATGTCTTTTTATGACCTGATCATTTATTTCTAACACTGAATAATATTCAATTCTTTGGATGTATCACAGTTTATTTATCCATTTGTCTGAAAAACATTGGGTTGCTTCTCAGTTTTGTCAGTTATGAAGAGGGCTGCTATAAATATTTGTGTGTAGGTTTTATGTGGATTTAAGTTTGTAATCTTTTTGCATAAATACCAAGGAGTTGCTGGATCTTACAGCAAGGTATACTTAGTGTTTATGAATCTGCCAATCTGTCTTCCAAAATGACTGTACCATTTTGCATTCCAGCACCAATGAAAGAGAGTTCCTATCGCTCCATGTCCTTACCAAATAATTAAGACTTTTTCAAGATGGTGCCTAGGAATGGTTATCTGTATAAAGCTCCTCCAAAAAATTTAAAGTTGAGAAGCACTGACGAAAGACATTATTCACAGGTATTATTAGAATAGTTATTTGAGTAACTAATTATATTCATCCATCTGCCCATTCTTTTGAGAGAAAATGAGTGACTTCTTATCTATAGGCAGCTGCTGATGAGTTCTTGATGGCTTTTTCAGTTGTGTCTATTTTGTGTGGATCATATCATTTATTCCAAACAAGAAGCCAAAGACTTTTTGAGGTGGATATTACCATTAGTCTTAGTTTACAGAGGAGAAAGTGAAACTTTGTGAGGATGAGAAAAGTACCCAATGAAATCCAGAAAGCAAGTCGATAATTTTGGCCAGTTAAACGCAGCAAATATAGCAGCCATTATAACTTTAATATAATTGCAAAAAGTTTTGTTTAACACTGTCTTTTTAAAAATTTCTATCAGGTTGTAATTTTTGTATCTCTCAAATTATCATTCAGCATATCACTTTTTGTTCAATAGTCCAAGTGATTCTTTTCCTTTTATCATGAGATCTAATATTTTCCAGAGACCAAAGAACTGCACTGAGAGATTCCATCTATTAAGATTTTACATAAAGTACTGCAGTTTTGTCATATAAGGTTTAAAGTGTGTATGACCTGATGGGTCTTATCATGCTGATTAATGGAGGACTTAGTAATAGAGAAATTTGGAAAATTAAGAATAATTTTTTAAGGGCACCTGGGTGGCTCAGTTGCTTGAGAGTCTGACTCTTGATTTCAGCTCAGGTCACGATCCCAATGTCATGGAATGGAGCCCCGCCTTCAGCTCTGTGCTGAGCAGAACCTACTAGAGATTTTCTCTCTTTCTCTCTCTGTCCCTCTCCTTGACACATGCTCTTCTTTCTCTCTATAATAATAATAATAAAAATTCTGTAGTATCACTTGAACTGGGTTAATTTTGACCTATATGTCTGGAAACTATATTTTTTTCTTGAAAAATTTATACATATATACATATATATATATATATATATATATAGTTACAGTTATATAGTTATAGTTAGCGCTGTCCAGCTACTGATGTACAGCCCCCTGCTATCTTCTCGCCCATTAGTATCAAATGAAGTACAGACTGAGAGGGAATTGTATTTTGTATTCTAAGATTGTTAAAACTCACAAGCCTCCAAAAGCTGACAAGAAGTCATTCGAGAATGAGTAGTAGCTTGGGCATGGGAAGAACCATGAATGTGTCAATGCACCAAAAACTTAATGAAGAAAAAAACAAGACAAGCTGCTACATAGGCCAAAGACAAAGAGGAGCAGAAGCTTACAGGAAATCAATTCTTATCCAGAGGCATGTAGAACCAAAAGGAGGACAACAACACCTTGGACCATATTTTGGTACACAAAATTCTTTAACACAGCATCATTGGAAGGACACTAGCATTGACTAAACTTGGTGTTACAGATGAATTATTAAGAATTCTGAATAATTCAGTGTGAATTTTAAACTGAATAGGATGCTTATTCTCAAAATCAAGTGGTAGTTTTATTTTCTGGTTGTTAGGCAAAATCACCGTTTCATTATTCAAACTTATTTTTTCTCAAGATCATGTAGAGAATACTATCCTGAATAATAAGACATTTGTAAATTTCTACCATTTTCTTCAATATCAGAATTATTGAAAAGCTATCAAATGTAAAATCAACATCAGTTTCAATTGCAAAAAGAATGAAAAAAAGGGAGAGAGGAAAAAAACCTTGTGTGGATCACAGTGGTAGGAGAGAGACAGTGATTAGCCATGCCCTATTAATTATGCATGGTATCCTAGCATCAAGGAGATTTGCTCCTCAATCAAATTTTCAACAGTTATAATTCATTACTACTTTCAATAACTTAGGGAAACTAGTTTATCTGATTGCAAAACTTAACACAGCCTCAGAAAATTTATTTGTGTATTTTTTTGCACTCAGGTAGAAATACTACCTATATCATGATCAGTTGTTGAAATTATCTGGACTCCTGACTAAGAATCATGGCTTATTTGCTTCTAAGAATTTTACTTCATTTATGGTGTGGGCTATTCTGACTGCAGCCATCAGAGACTATCTGGCTACCTCTCCTCCACAAATAATAATGACTTCAAAAACAGTGTGCCAAGAAATGTGCTCTCTCTCCTCCCATAGAACACGGAATCCAGAAATTCCCTCAAGTGCAAGAAGAAAGCTGAAAGTTTTGACATTATGAATTTGGTGAAAACTCACCTAAAGGTCCTGATGTTCTGTTTTGTTTTGTTTTGTTTTTTAAATATATCTCTGGGTTAATGGTTCTATCTAGCCTTCTTTTCTTGTGAATAGACGAGCTGTATTTTTCAAAGGTAGCAAAGCCCAATTTTGATTCATGGAGAGTAATAGTTTGACACGTAGCCTTCTCTGGCTTCCCACTCCCAAACCTCATAAACTTCTTTACAAAGACTATTCTTCTAGGTTACTTAGATGTTCTTTTGACAGAATTGGTCCAAATTGGTTCTGCTGAGCTCCCCAAAGGTACATAGTGCATCATGACCTTTGCAGCTTTCTTATGGATGCAGTCATGTCAAACTTCACTGAGGCTTGACAGAATTAGTTCTGCTAACCCTGACAGGGAAGGTTTTCACAACCAGCATACAGAGCTCCCTGCTTTGCCTAAAATAGCAATCTTCTTTCTTTCTGGGTCCATATATGTCTGTGATTTATGCCTTAATGCTTGTTAATATCAGTACTAGGCATTCGTGCAGCTATTGCCATAAACAGAAAGTAAATCATGCTTGTCTTTCTTGAAAAGAGAAAGATTACAGTTGTTCACTGTACCCTGTATTCACAAGGACTTACTAATCTCTTGGTCAGGGTCACCTATAAAGCAATGACCAAAATGCCGTAGGAAAGTAAGTGTAAACAGGCAAAGATTTGGTCAATGTTATTTACCTTTCCCCAGGGAGTAAAAAAAGAAAGCACAGGTGTTTGCATTGGGCTTCTACAGAAACTGAAAAAAAAAAGAAAAAAAAGAACCTTTGAAGAGAGAAGGATTTTTAAGATGGAATGTTAGATGTCATATCTCAGAAACCTGTCTAGATTTTCCTATCAGCTATGTGTAAGCCCAAAAATATAGAAAAACTAAACTGTATTTTATCTTAATCTCAAAGATAATATCATAAATGGAAAGCACCAGGGTTCACTGTCATGAGCTATGAGTTCTTAGAAAATTCCTCAGATTCGTTAATTCAATGAATGAACTTTAAATCAATTTCCATATCCATCTTTGATCATTTTTTCTTGTCTCTTGATTAGGTAAAATAGATATTTGGATTTTTATAATATTGGAATTTGGATGGTTCCTATCAATGATTTTCTGTACCCTGCTTTAGTCCCCGGTCCCAAATATAACTTTTAATATAACATGACAAGTGTATTCTTCTCTCTGAGTGAACAGCCAGACTATCCCACAGATTTTTCTTCAGCAATCCAGAATGTTAATAGCTGTGTCTCATCTCTTTGTCTTATAACATGGACCTACATACAGTATGACAGACAGTGTTATCTATTTGGTGCTGATTAGATAGAAAAATTACCCAATAACCACTACCCTCATCACATATGTGTCCTTGCACGCATACATATATTGCATCAATGTCGTGTTCTGGCAGAGGGTTTATCTCCTACTGTGCACAGAAGAATGTATTTTGCAATTTTGTATTGTACATAAAGAGGTAAAGTTAGTGCTTGGCAATGTCATGTTATGGTTAAATAATGAAGGTAGCCAGGAAGAAGGAAGAAAGAAGAGGATAAATCATATGGGAAGGGTTTAGTCCTTCACTTGATCTTTTGAACTGATTTTGAACCCCACTGAAGAGTGGAGACAGAGATACTTGTGGAAGTCTGGAGTGATTCTGTGTGTGTGTGTGTGTGTGCACACGCGCATGTGTGCACAAAATGTGCCACAGAGGTTGCTTTTCTCTCCTACCTCTGAGCAAAGCCCAACTCAATTGAGCATCAAAATGATGGCTTGATTGAGGAATGCGCCAATACCTGTCTCCTGACAAAGACACCAGCATTCTGTCATGGGGTGTGGCATGAGATTGCACACAGCTGACAGGGATCTTGAGCAGGAGTGGGAACAGAATTTGAAATAAAAAATGCAACACCATTTACATTAGTACCCCCCAAAAATACTGAGATATCAATCTAATGAAATGTGCACAAGACCTACATGAGGAAAACTACAAAAGTCTGATGTGCTTCCTAAAGGCTTGTAGGCTTGTAGGGCTAATATAATTCTGCTAAGCACTGTGTACTTCATGCACACAAAAATACATTAATCATTGAACATTTAATAAACTAAATCTTTGTATTTAGCACTTTTCAGAGTATGATGTTCTGAACAAACTCCATGTTATTTTATATAAATAGTCTTCTACCAAAGAAGTTTGAAAATCAAGAAGTACTGTAGATGATTACAGAAAGTCAAAAAAGGGAGGAATAGCATAATATCTCAACACTTGAATCTGTAAGACCTAAATAACAAAATCATTTATTTTTACCATTCTTTTAATTCTGGCAGACCATGTGTTTATCACTTTTCCTCATTTCATAAAAAAAAATGTTAGTAATAAAATAAATACACATTTTCGCTCCATTATAATCTCAAAAACAATAAAAAGCAAATAAAATGGTGAGTTGTGCAGCCTATTAAATTTATGAATTCACACGAGATAAAATTATTGGAAAGACATTGCCAGGTCCTGAATCCTCAGAAAACGCATTGCTTTGATTTTGTACTATATATATATCTAAAGCTCTGCTTTGTGGTTTGATAATTAAGAAAATTCTCAGAGCATAGGGGTAACACTAGTTGGAATTGATGGTGAGAAAGAAATGAAAGTCAATGTGGTCTCTGGACGTGGCTAAAAACGCAATGCTCATACCTCTGGCATCCAATTAATTAAGCACTTCAATTAATCAAGCATACTAAAAATTCTTTCTACTCTTAAAAATGGGTTCAACCTTGGGGCTCCTGGGTGGCTCAGTCGGTTGAACCTCTGACTTTGGCTCAGGTCATGATCTCACGGTGTGTGAGTTCGAGCCCCGCGTTGGGCTCTGTGCTGACAGCTCAGCCTGGAGCCTTCTTCGAATATTGTGTCTCCCTCTCTCTCTGACCCTCCCCCGTTCATGTTCTGCTCTCTCGGTCTCAAAAATAAATAAACATTAAAAGAAATTTAAAAAAAATGAGTTCAACCTTGATTTTTGAAAATATCGGAGAAATCAGATAAAATTTTCACAAAAACCCAGTAAATGAAAATATCTTAAAAATCTCTAAAATTGCTTTAGAAATAGTTATTTTAGAAAGCTGAAAGGTAGCTTAAGTAGGCTGGCATTCCACTTATGTAGAAAGCCAAGTATATATGGTGACATATTTGTAACAGACAAGAAAGCTAATTACCTTTATTGCTATCCCAGCCCCTCTCCTGGGTGAAAATCTGTTTTGTTTTGTTTTTTTTAAATTCAATAACAACACTTGTTTATTCACTTGTAACAGATCCCAACTGCACTGAAACTGCATGCTAAGTTACTGTTGGAAAAATTAACGTTTAAATACTTCACCGTAATTATATTCTAGTCCAAACTGTTTGTTTTATATTCCAGAAGCCATTGTAACAATGGAGCTTCTAGTGTCGTTAAATATTATGACTCTTATTAACAAATACATGTTTGAAAATATTTTAGTAATGAGACTTAAAAAATTAACAGGATATTAAAAATATTCCAGTCTGGTAATTTTAAGTGTATATTGACAGTGTTGATTTGTTGGACTGGCACACAAGAGCTGGCGCCTACGGGCTGGCAGAAGCTGATCGTACACATCTCTTCTAAGCTCTTGTTCAGTGGCACTATGTAGATTGATTGAAATCAACCATGATGAGAATATTTATACAATGGAAATCTGCAAGCACTCTAAATTAGGGGACTTTTTATGGTTTACCAACATACCAGTGGTGATGTAAAATATTGCTAACTAATAAAATCCTATACAGAGTTTTTATTTTTAATGATGTGAGATCAATGATTATTAGAACATTTAAATTTTGATGTCCGACTATTTTCTATTTTATGATTTCCAGCAATGAGGCTGAACTTCACCTCCCATATCTTTACATTACTAAGTAGTTCATAGCAGCCTTTTTCATATAATTCATTTTGACAAAATGTTGCTTTATATACACATACACCTGTACACACACACACACACACACACACACACACACAAAATTATTTTAGGTTCATGGCAAAATTAAAGAAGTACAGAGATTTCGCATATATTTCCTCCCCAATACTCGTATAGCCTTCCCTATTATCATCATCTCCCAGCAGTTTGGTATATTTGGTACAAGTGATGAATCTACATTAATACATCATAATTATTGTTTTTAATGTTTATTTAAATTTGAGAGAGAGAAAGAGCCTGATCAAGTGAGGTGCAGAGAGAGGGAGACACAGAATCCGAAGCAGGCTGCAGGCTCTGAGCTACCAGCAGGGCTGACACAGGGCTCAAACCCACAAATCAGGAGATCGTGACCCGAACCAAAGTTATACGCTTAACCAACTGAGCCACTCAGGTTCCCCTGAAGTAAATCCTTTACATTACAATTCACTTGTAGTGATGTACATTCTGTTAGTTTAGACAAATGTATAATGGCATGTATCCATCTTTAAGGTATCATACACAGTATTTTGACTGCCCTAAAAATCCTCTGTGATCTGCCTATTCATCCCCTGCCCCACCCGTTGCCCAGGCCGCAGAGACCACTGATCTTTTACTAACCTAATAGTTTTGCCTTGTCGGATTGTCATTTAGTTGGAATCACACAGGATGTAGCCTTCTCAGATGTGCTTCTTGACTTAGTAATACGCATTTCGGCTTCGTCCATGTCTTTTTATGACACATTAGGCCATTTCTTTTCAGTCCTATATAATATTTATATGTTATTGAAATCATATTTCAGTGTCTGGAGATACCACAGTTTACGCACATACTTAAGGACATTTTGGCTGCTTCTCAGTTTCGGGAATTGTGAATAAGGCTTCTATAAACATCAGTGTATAGGTTTTTTGAAGACATAGTTTTCAACTCTTTTGGTAAATATCAAGGAGAGTGATTGCTAGATTGTATGATAAGATTACATTTAATTTTCTTAGAAACTGCCAAACTGCTTTCCAAAGTAGCTGTACCATTTTGCATTTGCACCAGCTTCACATCCTTGCCGGGATTTGGTGTTGTCAGTTTTCTGGTTTGTCCATTATAGTAGGCAGTAGTGGTATCTCATTAGTGTTTTATTTATTTATTTTTCTCTTTTTTTTTAAATATGAAATTTATTGTCAAATTGGTTTCCATACAACACCCAGTGCTCATCCCAACAGGTGCCCTCCTCAATGCCCATCTCCCACCCCCCATCAACCCTCGGTTTATTCTCAATTTTTAAAAGTCTCTTATGGTTTGGCTCCCTCCGTCTCCAACTTTTTTTTTCCTTCCCCTCCCCCATGGGTTTCTGTTAAGTTTCTCAGGATCCACATAAGAGTGAAACCATATGGTATCTGTCTTTCTCTGTATGGCTTATTTCACTTAGCATCACACTCTCCAGTTCCATCCACGTTGCTACAAAAGGCCATATTTCATTCTTTCTCATTAGTGTTTTAATTTGCTTCCCCTAATGACGTATGAGATGGAACATGTTTTCATATGCTTATTTACCATCCCTATATCTTCTTTGGTGCAGTGTCTTAAGGACTTTGCCCATTTTTTAATCTGGTTGTTTGTTTTCTATTTGATTACCAGTGTAATGCTTGTCTAAAACTTCTATTTTATTTTTAAAAAGACTTCTATTTCATTAAAGGGTTTGTGTAACATTAGTATTATTTATTCTTCAAATAACTGGTAGATTTTGCAAGAGAATCCATTTGGACCTTTGTAAATTATGTTTCTTTTTTATCTGGTTGCCTTTTATATTTCCTCTTTACCTTTACATTTTAGCCCTTTGAATGATGTCTCTAGGCATGAGCTTTGTAGAGAAGATATTTTCCAGTTTTATGTTCTTTGAATTTTTTGGATCTTCAGTTTAGTGTTTTTCACCATTTTGAGAGAATGCACAGACATTATCTCTTCAATTTTTTCTTTTTCAATTTTTGGTTCTGTTTCCTCTCTCTTCTCCTGTGAAATCCTAATTATATTGATGTTCAACTATCTGATGTCCCAAAGTACAAAGTGTTCTCTTCTTTATTTTGTTTCCTCTTTATTTACTTCATATATTTTAATCTGGGTCATTTCTATTGGCCTGTCTTCAAGTTCGCTGATTCTTTATTTGATTGTTTCAATCAGATGACTCTCTTGAAGCCATTTTTCATCTGTGTCACTGTATTTTTCATTTCTAGTGTTTCAACTTGACTCTTACTTATGGTTTCCATTCATATGCTGAATTTACCTATCTATTTATGCACAGTCTGAAACTTTTCTATGAGAGCCTTTATGAGATTAATCATAATGGTTTTAAATTCTCTGTCTGATTGTTTAAATTGTTATATATAAGTATGATTGTTTGGATTGGTTTGTCTCTTGACAGCAGAGTGTCTCTTGATTTGATTTTCTATGGTCATTTGAATTTTGGTTGAAGGCCAGATATCACATGTAGAAAAGTACAGACTAAGAGATTTATGCCTAGAAACAGGCGCTCCTCTTATTTGGTTAGGTCATTTACTATAGGGGCTGACAACATTATAGTCAGGAGTATATCTGAGCTTGTGTTCTGTTGTTGCTATGTTTAACTTCAGTGTAGTACTGGCTTGCATTCTCTGTGTCTACAGCTTTCAAGGGCTCTATACTCTGATGGTAGCCAAAAATTAAGCCTTTCAAAATTTAACTCAATAGACAGCTCCACCTTACTTTCTTGCTTTTCCCCTGGTAATTCAGTGTTTACACGGCCATGTTGGTTTAGTATCACGACTTATTTTTTTAGATATTACAGTAATTGGTTGCCTTGTGACCTCAGCTTTTTGATGTTTCCAGTGAATGTTGTGATTTTGTGGACTTTTCCTTACTGTTAGGATAGGAGAGGTGTTCTACCAAAATTTCATATTGTAAGCAGAAGCTAAAAACTCTTTTTTTTAATTTTTTGTATGCTTTGTATTGTTGGCTCCATCAAGAAACATAACTACATTTTATTGTGTGAAATATTTCTTGGATGGAGAAAAAGGATGAAAAGGAGCAGTTAGAACAAATGATTGCTGCTACAGTTAAATGTATTGCTAGCACAGCAGGGCACCTATGACACATCATCTTCATTGAATTATGTATGGAAATACATATTTTATAAGGATGTGACAATCTGGTTATTTATCGGAAAAATATCTCTTGCAGGCATTAATCAGATTTTACAACTGAACTTCATGAAGTTTTTAATCTTTTAAAGACTTGGAACACTTTACAGACAGTATGCATATCTCAAATTGTAGTTTGCAGTTCTGCCAGGCATAAGCTTGTATTTAAAAAAAAGGAAATAAAAGTGAGGGGGAAAAAGGTGTCAATTATCTACTGTGCTGCCATAGGAAATCTAGCTATTTTGAGCACATCCTTGAGTGCAGGAAATAACTCCACTTATCTTCTTCCAAACAACTTCAGATTTAGGATATTCTGGCTCATTAAGTACTTTGAAATGTTACTCAGTTGAGGCCAATCTCATGAGGGATGTTTGAGAAAACGAACAATTTGACCAGTTTTTGCCTCTTCTCAATATTTCTTATTGAAATTTGTACTCTGAAACTTATTTTAAATGAAATATGATAAAAATGCATTTATTTAATGGTCTATAGGCAGCATAAAATGACTATTACCTTAAAGATGTCATTTTAATTTTTATAATTCTTTATTTTTTAACTGAAATTTCGGAAACACTTCCAAAAGGAGCTACTGGCTTTGTTTTACCTTTAATAATGCTTAAAATAATGTATTCAAAACATGCAAAAATGAGATTTTACATTTTTTATAGCAGCCAAGCAATAAATGTTGCTCTTAAATAAATTATGGAAATTTAGTCATTATAATCCGGGACCTAAACCTATAAAAAGTTAGGTATCACAATCACAATCTCAGTTAACCTTCGGTCTGAGATTGCAGAGTAGATTTCTCTCTGTGTGTTTTTACCTTTTAAACCAATCAAAACTATGGTAATGAGAAATCAAAATAGAAACTGCATCTTTGATAACACTATAAGACATCTTTGTTCCCCAATCATGCTAAGAATAAGAGGCTGGCAGAGGCAATAAAGATTGGACAATAGTAGGAAAGGACTTTAAGAGATGCTATGCAACTATTTCCTTTCATCTTTAGCCACCTGCAGTAAACATATCATTGGACACATATTGTGAAGTATTTTCAATATATTTGCTCAATGATATTGATTAATGAAAAGAAAAAATGTTAAAGCTCTATGTATTTTAGATGCTATATCAAAGAGCAGAGGTACTGCGGCACTGGTCTTTCTAGTTTAATTTCTTTAAAAGTAATTAAAGACCAACGTAGAACCAGAATATTTTTTCCAAAATGAGGGACAGTAGTCTCCACCTATTTCATTTTATTTGCACGTTTTATTTTTAAATGAATTCTCATCCCACTTTAAACCATCCTTGCTGTGATTTTTATCATAAGAATATGACATTTTCTCCACTTCAGACATATAAAATTTCCCCTGTCCTTTAAAATTCATTTTGGAAAATTCTTTCTACATTGTTCTATGTTGTTGACTTAATTTGTTATATGACAAAAATCAATCTCCAAGGTAATATTTAAGTTGGCTGGGGTGAAAAGGAAAGCAATGGCTTTGAAAAACACAATAGAGTATTATTACCAAGTAACTTACTCAGGGAATTTCTTATCTTGAACTCATGTTCTATTAAACTGACTGAAGAGACTAATGACAAGAGTCTGAAAGACAAGTTTAAGACTAAAGAGCCAGAATTCAGTCAATTTCCTGGAGTCCTGAAGAGAACTTGGAACTCCAGATCCATATCAGTTAATGAATGTTCCATTAGATTCCAAGTATCTCAAGATGACAAATTTCAATTTACATTTAAATTTTTTTTTAATTTATTCATCTTTTGAGAGACAGAGAGATCCAGAGCATGAGCAGGGGAGGGGCAGAGAGAGAGGGAGACATACAATCCAAAACAGGCTCCAGGCTCTGACCTGTCAGCGCAAAGCCCGACAAGGGGCTTGACCTCACAAACTGCAAGATCATGACCTGAGCTGAAGTCACACACTTACCCGACTGAGCCACCCAGGCACCCCTCAATTTACCTTTAGTAACTAAAGAAAAGGTAGCTTTTTAGTGGTAGGAATCTTGATATGAATATCTTTCACTTATATGAGCCTAATTTCTGTATTTTTTTTTTTATGGTCCATTCAATAACATCAAGAAAAATAATCAAATTTTAATTCACTTTATTTTCTCATTCTATCAATGCTTTCTAGAAATATTTTTTAAGGTGATATATTTATTTTGAGAGAGACGGAGACCATGAAAGTTGGGAAGGGGCAGAGAGAGAGGGAGTCATAGCTTCCCAAGCAGGCTCCATGCTGTTAGTGCAGAGCCTTACATGGGGCTTAAACTCACAAACCCATTAGACCATGACCTGAACCAAAACCAAGAGTTAGACGCTTAGCAGACTGAGCCACCCAGGCACCCTTAGAAATATTTTAATGAAAAGGTTCTTAACATATATGCTTTACTTCTACTTTTTCATAAACTTAAGGGATGTGCTCTTGAATTTGTATATATATGTATACATATATATATATATATATATATATATATATAGTTATTTATTTATTTTTAGAGAGACAGAGAACACCAGCAGGGGAAGGGCAAAGAGAGAGGGAGAGAGAGAATCCCAAGCCCGCTCCATGCTTGTCAGCACAGAGTCTGAGATGGGGACAAACTGTGAGATCATTAACTGAGCAGAAATCAAGAGTGGACACTTAACTGACTAAACCACCCAGGAGCCCCTGAATTTATATATATTTTTAACTTTCAGCTGCTCTAAATACTCAGCTCAATAAATTTTCCTTGTCTTTGTTGACATGCATTGTGGTTGCTTCACTAAGCAAATATATACATAAAATTCATTATTCACCATGATAATAATACCTAATTTATTATGGCCCAAGTTTGTTGAAATTTTTAACTTATATTGGCTTTATTTTACAAAGCTAAGAAAGCAAATTTTCTGTGAGAGAATTTTTAGTTGTGAATTATAAGCAAAATATTCTTTTCTAATTTACTCAGAAAGATGAACTCAGGATTAAGTGAAGAAAGATGGAGCAGATTATTTAGTCTACTAGAATACAATTTAGGAAAAAAAATCACTGGTTGGAAACAAGCAAATAAATTTTGTATAACTGAAACTTTTTATGGGCAAGAATGTGTGTCATTAATTTTTGTATTGACAAATCCTAACACAGTGACTGATTATTATACTATCATTAAATGTATTATGTTTATTATTTTATTAAGTAAAACTGTTACTGACTCACTCAATGACTAAACAGATCAGAGGATGTGCCAATTTTCTGGACAGCATTATTATACTTAGAATCTTCCACACTGGTTTAATAGCATTTATGCAACCAGAAGAACTCTGACCTAGACCTGCAGTCTATGACTTACCACTACTAATCACCTGTTTATACTGGGGGAAAATGCTCAGTCCTTGAGATTTTTAGTCTTTCACTTGTAGCCTGGGATGTTACACTTATTTTTAATATATTGCAATAAATTTACCTCAAAATTTTTCATAAAGACTATACAGAGAAACTTTTTCATAAGGTCTTTAATTTTTTTTTAATGTTTATTTATTTTTGAGACAGAGAGAGACAGAGCATGAATGGGGGAGGGGCAGAGAGAGAGGGAGACACAGAATCGGAAGCAGGCTCCAGGCTCTGAGCCATCAGCCCCAGAGCCTGACGCGGGGCTCGAACTCACGAACCGTGAGATCGTGACCTGAGCTGAAGTCGGACGCTCAACCAACTGAGCCACCCAGGCGCCCCTAAGGTCTTTAATTTTTAAGCTGATATTCTTTGTCTATTTCTCCATTTCCCTCAAATATGTGGATTCTCTTTTATTAATATGGAAAAGAATTAACCTACTCTATGTTTTTCACTCAGCGTAATCTCTACCAAGTATAACTTTCTGCCCAATTGGTAAGGCATGGACTCTACTAATAAATGGAAGTTATGTCTACATAAATTCTCCAAAATGGTAAAGAGTAAGGACATAAAATCATTCTCCTGGCCTGAAATGATGAGAAAAGTGACAGATCATCTTTCTCATATTACCTACAACAACCTGTCAGAAATGATCTATATTATTTTTTAAAAATCTCTTTTTTTTATCATTTATTATTTTTTTTAGCTAGCCCATGAATCTTTAACAGGAACATATGAAGACTGAACTTTAGTTCAATGGTGGACATAAGTGATACATCAACAGTTTTGCTCCCAACAGGCAGGAAGAAATCCATGAGCAAAGTGACATTAGAACTAATGGGGGCTATTTGTAGTCTTTTCTCAGCTGTGCAATGAACTCTTACAAAAGTTTATCACTGACACAAAGGAAATAAAAAAATACATATTTTGGTATTTTTTACCTATTGAATATAATTCCATTGTTATGGTTAAACTTATTGTGACCTATAGCAATGAAGTCAGTTTGTATGTGTAGTAAGTCCTTACAAATAGGGAAATATTTATCTGGGTATTTGTTTCTAGCTTACGTTATATTTTGAGACTTCTTCAGTTAGCTCCTTGATATTTTCATGTCTTCCTCAATGATTCTAATAAAACATTTATAGTTACCTCCGCTTGATACTTTTTTGGATTTCTAATATTCTCAGCAATATCTTGGTATAATAAACTACTTCTTTATATTACCATGACTGACATTTAAAGAATCTTTGTTCCTCACTAAATTTCAACCCGCTGTTGCACAGCTATCTTCCTGTGGTCTCCACAAACAAGTGTGGACATGATTTTTGGTAACTAAATCTTCTCTTTTAGATCTATAGTCACAACATATTGTAATTCATTAAATTAATAACTCTTTTTTCCAGTCTCTTTAGATGTTTCATTTTGTTGCCTATAAAATGTGAATGATGGACCATGAGACAGAATGCTAATTACTATTTCATATGCCTATAATAAGCTTCATAAATTTTTCCAAAAAGTTTGACTTGAATAGGATAGAATATTACCAACAAGTATTGCAGAGTCCAAAAAAAGCCATGCTTATTTTGTCCTTTCTTGCCATTTGAAAATGGTATTAGTAACACTAACTTCCCTTTTTGTAATCTGAATCCATCCAAAATTATCAGCTCAATACCAACAACAGCTGTATACTTGCCATTACTTTATTATAGAAATATAAAATGTCATATGTGGAAAACACCCAAGAGACTATTATATTGAATTTCCTCAATTTATTCATGAAGAAGTAGAAAAATGGAGAGCGTAGAATAATATCTGTTTAGTTTGTTTAAGCACTAGCAGCGTAAGGTCAAGAACTATGGTGCTATGATTTTTAATTCAATGTTCATATTAATCTTTTCCATTAGACAACCTCTTTGCCTCTAATGTAATTTATCTTTGTGAATATCCTCTATTTCTTTATGAAATGTATTAGTGTTCTCCAGAAAAACAGAGCCAATATGTGATACACTATAAGAATTGGTTCATGCGGTTATGGAGTCTGAGAAGTCCCGCCATCTGCCACAAGCTGGTGAAACATGAAAGCTAGTGGTGTCATTCAGTTTGAGTCCAATGGCCTAAGAACTAGCAGAGTCAATGGTGTATGTCTCAGTCCCAGTCCAAAGGTCTGAGAGTCAGAGAGCTAATGGTATAAGTCCTGGTCTGAGTCTGAAGGCCCAAGGACTGGGAACATCAATGTCCAAAGGAATGAAAAGATGAATGTCCCAGCCTAAGCAAAAGGAACAAATTTGCCCTTCTTCCACCTCTTTGTTCTACTCAGTCCTTAATGGATTGGATGGTGCCCACCCACACTGATGAGGGGGAGCTTCTTAACTCAGTCTGTGCATTTAATTTCCCTTCCAGAAACACCCGCACAAACACACTAAGAAATAATGTTTTACCAGCTATCTGGGCATCCCTTAGCTCACTCAAGTTGACACATAAAATTAACCATCACAAGTCTACTTTCTTTCAATTTATTACTCATACACATCTCTTTAAACAGTACTTAATCTCTAAATTTAAAAAATGACAAAATCATAATTCCATCTAACATGATACAATTATCCTGTGTACAGCACAAATGTACTAATTCTATCCCCAGAAGAGGAGGTAAAGTCCTTGAGTGATTTTACTCTTTCCCTGATACTACATAACTTAAATAATATGATTTAAAATTAATAATACTTCAACACTGATATAAAGTCAATACATCTTACGTTACACAATAAGGGAAGAAGAAAGGAAACAAAACAAAGATAACTGCTTGATATCATGCACACCAACATATTCATGCACACCAACATATTCATAATAAAATAAAGAGAAAATACTAGTGATAATTACAGTCCTTGATCTTGTAATTTGTCATATGGTCATAGCTGGTATTTATAAATACCTTCTTCTACTACCTATTCAGTATTCCCTCTGACTTCAGAAAACACCCCAGCTGGGCATGGTTCTATACCTGGTGGGATGACCCAAACTTTAATTCCTTAGGGGTCTGGGCCGTTACTAATCCTACCTGCATTGAAAGTTGTAGTTTTCCATTGACCTTGATCACAAGACATGGTAACAATAAGAGATGTCCTAAGGGATGTTCTGTATTACAGACATATTCTTCCTTACCTATACTGTGAAGGAGTAGTTCAATTTACCTCCAATAGTCAGGGTCAGTCACCCCAGCCAAAAGTATAATTCCTTTTTTAGTGTGTTTGTTGATTCCAAGGCATGAGGAACCCGAAATGGCTGAGTGGCAATCTTAACTTCCAATTCAATGAAATCATTGTTGTGAGTCCTGGTTAAAGCATTCCTCCCTTTGGAAATAATACCTCTAGGGAATCAGAACATAAAGTCATGGGAACAGGAAGCAAGAGTTTTGCTAATGGTTCACTAGGGGAAATAGGTCCAGGATTTCTGGACCCATGAATCCTGACCATCAGAAAAAGAATACCATATACTGGATGCTGATTCAGAGAATATACAGCATTCTGGAGAATCTTGCCCCAGCTCTGAAAGGTATTGCCATCTACCTGGTGCTATAACCAAGTCTTCAAAAGGCCATTCCATGGCTGTATCAAGCCAACACTGCTTCAGAATGGTAGGCAGCATGGTAAGATCAGTGAATTCCATGAGCATGGACCCGTTGCTGTATTTCCTTTGCTGTGAAGCAAGTTCTTTGATCACAGCAATGTTGTGGGGAATATCATGGTGGTGGATAAGGTATTTTGTAAGTCTAGGTATTGTAATTTTGACAGAAGCATTGCATGCAGAAAAGGTCAATTTGTATCTGAAGTGTCCACTCCAATAAGGACAAAACACTGCCTCTTCCATAATGGAAGTGGTCCAATGTATTCAACCTATCACCAGGTAGCTGGTTGATCACTCTGGGAAATAGTTGTCATATCAGGGGCACAGTGTTGGTTTCTGCTGGCAGACTAGGCACTTAGCAGCGGCTATAGCCTGGTGAGCTTTGATGTGTATAAGTCTATTTGCTGAACCCAGGAAGAACCTCCATCCCTGTGACCATAGTCACTTTTTCACGAGCCTATTGGGCAATAACAAGGATGGCTGGGGAATGAAGCTGACTGGTATCTACATAATGGGCCATCTTATCTATTTGATTATCAAAATCCTCTTCTGCTGAGATATTTGTGCCTTCTCTGGGGCACAAATATCTTCATGTCTTTTGCCCTCCAGTTTCTTTGTTATCAATATTTCAATCATGTTCCTTACAATTCCTTGACCATCCAACCAAAACTTGGCTACAGCCCACAAATCAGTATATAACTGCATGTTTGGCTATTTCTTCTTCTGAGCAAAGTGATCAACCAGATCCAAATTTCCACCCATTGGGAGGATTTCCCTTCACCACTATCTTTCAGGGATGTTCCAGAAAAGGGCTGCCATGCTGTGATGTCCACTTTCAGATGGTGTCTACATAAGGTGTTTATACTTCTATTGCTGTGAAATGAGTTCTTTGATCAGAAGCGTTCTTTTGTTGATTGATTGCAGAAAACTCTATAAAGTAACAAATGCAGGTGAACAAACAGAAAGAAAGTAACAAGACAATGTAGCCCATGGGAACCATGGGCATTTGGTCCTCTTCTTCATGTAACTCATTTGTGCCTTGAGGGCATGCTTGGCCAAATCACATATATATACTACTTTCATCTGATGACACAGTGTTCACTCAAATTTATGGCTCAATGGGTCAGATGACATCAATTCACAATGGGCAGCCCAGGTCACATGGTAACTTGGTGGCCCATGGTCAAGTGTTCAATCTCTCCTAAGGCTCAGTAGCAGGCCAAGAGTTGTTTCTCAAAAAGAGAGTATTTCTCTGCAGATGATGGCGGGGTCTAGCTCCAAAATGCAAGAGGCTTGTACTGCAGTTTACCTATAGGGTCTTGCCAACATTCTAAACAGCATCCCTACCTGCCACTGAATCTTCAGTACCTAGATTGTGTAGCCAAAGTGGTAGAGTAGCTTGAACAGCAGGCTAGACCTGCTGCAGAGCCTTCTTGTGCTCTGGTCCCACTCAAAACTATCAGCTTTTAAGTTTGTTCAGCAAATGAGCGAGAGTAATACCTCCAAATAAGGAATATCTTGCTTCCAAAATCTAAAGAGACCCACTAGGTTTTGTAACTCTGTTTTGGTTGTAGGAGGGATCAGGTGCAACAACTTATCCTTCACCTTGCAAGGGATATACCTTGATATGTCCAACACCCCTGGAGCCCTAGAAATTTCACTGATGTAGAAATCCCCTGAATTGCAGTCAGATTTATGTACTACCCTCCGATATGCAAATATCTTTTAATAAGTTTAGGGTAGTTGTTATTTTGAGTTTACTAGGTTTAATCATATATATATGTATACACACACACACACATATATATATATGTATATATATATATATATACATATATATATATATATGAAACCCATTATATTGAGGATACAGAGACTCCTGTGTTGGTAAAGTACTAATGAAGTGAATTCTGATTCTGAAATAAGAAGTGTATTAATGTCATTTGGAAAGGAAAGAAAGTAAAGAGGAGAAAATAAGCACAAAAGAAATTATCAAGTTTTGAACTAACTGTGGCTTTTGCAGAATATCTTAGGTCCTGTTTGTGCTATTCAAGCAAAGGAGAAAAGGAAACAAGAGTCAAGTTAATAGAGTAATAATGCCTTAGACATGAGGACGTAATATGTATCTACTATTAGTAAAGCGCTTTGGATGTACACCAATTTGGATGTGAAACAGTGAATTTCACTGGGCTCTGAAGCTCATGTTGCCCCAAGCAGCAGTAATTTCACAGGGAGATTTGCACATGGCTGGAGTTTCTCCATGATCTGAACAGGGTGAAATAATGAATTTGTGAGAAGGATTAATATTTGATGTGATCTCATCTGTACACTGATAGGTAAGCCCTTATTCTACCTAATAAGTAGAGCATCACTAGGATTCAACTCAGCTATTGCTGGTGTCCTTATTATTAATACACAGAATATTTGTACTAGAAGGAATCTTACAGATCCTCTTTATGGAAAATCTTAGTACACACATTAGGAGGTGCACACAAGACAACTGGCCAGCACTTTTCCATGTGCAGCAAGCTGACCAATATCCCAGTGGGCCTTGCAAATAATAGAAACTCAACCATTAATGCTTTAGTAATTGATATAAGTTTAGTTAAAGGACCTTAATCATGGTCTAAATTTCTCAGACTCTGTTAATAATAACATATGGTATTTCTGTATTTAAGTATTTTTGCCTTTATAATCCCATACCTATATCCAGATATTTTCATATAATACTTTTATTTTGTAATCACAAATTTACCTAGAGATTATATTTTAACCATCATGGATACCTAGTGCTTAGCAAACTGCTCAAAAATAAAACTCAATTAACACTTATAAATATCACAGTAAGCAGAGACATGAACTCTAAATTGTCCTATATGATCTTTTGGAGCTTGAGAAGCATCGCAGAGTTACAGATATTTTCATTAGGTAGCATAGAAGTACATTCTTCTCAAGCAATAAGTTTTCATCTGCATCCATCATCTCAAATTCACGAATATGTTGAAATGGAAAGACATTTTGTCAGTGGTGCTGGCAGAGTGTGTGTTTTAAAATATAAAAATGACACATTCTACTAAAATAACCTGTTGCAAATTCAGAACTTTGACTAGATTTCTCAAGAAGAATTTTTAGTTGGCCCCAAATCAACTTATTATTTCCATCTGGCTCTTAGCAACAATGTATCCTTGGCATAAAATTGGTCTAATCTAATACTAATTTCAAATTTAAAAAAAAAGGATGAATCAAATTTGAAGGGAGAGTTCAAGTTCTATCATGTCATTCCATTTCATTTAAATATTCTATATTATTTTTGACCAGAGATAATATAATGGCAGCCCTCATTTTATTGCCAAGTAAACAGAGGGAATGTTTTTGAAAGCATTGTTATCACAGTCAAGACTAAGTTCGAGCAATCAGTGATATCAAGAGATAAAAAAATGCTGTCACTAATCCAGAGTGTTTCTTTGGAGTATCCTTTTTCCGTGTCTCCTCTCTATTGGTTGAGCTTGGAGAGTCTCGATTATTACTTCCAAAGAGCTAAATCTAGTATAATTTTATTATTTACAAATTTATAGAAGCCATTTAATTGGTTCCTAAATAAATGTTCTCCAAAGAAACAAAAAATAATAATAATACATGTATTTAGAATTCTTTCATTTGAAAAACCTTATATTGAATTATACCCTGTAGACCCAAGTGTCTTTCTCTCAGTGCTTTCTCTTCTCATATTTTGTGCATATTGGATTTGTATTGTTTAAAGTTCTCTATGAAACAACGTGCCGTGTTAAGACTTAGCTGTCACTCTAAGGGCTTGTTGGTTCTCAAGATCCTCAGGAGCCTCCCAAGTAAAATCTGTAACCATCCCCCATACAAAGAGAGGGCAGGGAGAGACTGAAGAAAGAGGGAGGCCCCTCCACATTGGTGGTAGCAGGCATAATAGGCAAGAAAAGTTACCTATGAGGCTTTTCCTGTACAGCCTCGAGATGAGTAGATCTCTGCACTGGCTGGCCAAATCTTAAAAGTTTTATAGGTACCTTAACTGGCTTCAGTCATATATATTATCCAGAGGATCTTAACACAAGATCACCATCTCAAGGCTATGGAAAGAGCAGCCTCTGGGCACGGGGAAGGGAAGCAGAATGCACCTTCCAAGGACAGGCGAGAGGGTGAGGAGCCTCCTAGTGCCCTGAGGTCAAGTACTAAAATGAACCAGAGGTCAGGTACCCTCAAAGTCATCCCCAAAGAGCTTTCTAATATACACTGCTTGTAGTGGTTGCTCTTTCTTTCTTTCTTTTTAATTTTTTTTTTTTATGTTTTATTTGTTTTGAGAAAGAGAGCATGGGAGGGACAGAGAGAGAGGGAGACACAGAATCTGAAGACAGGCTCTGAGCTGTAAGCACAAAGCCTGACACCGGGCTCCAACCAGGAACCGTGAGATCATGACCTGAGCTGAAGCCTGTCGCCCAACCAACGGTGCCACCCACGCACCCTGTGGTTATCCTTTCTTAAGTGCTGACACAACAAAAGGGTCAGTACCTTGCAACTTTAATTTTCTATTTTCCTAACTTTTGTATTGCCTGAGAGATCATAGATAAATGCTGATGGAGAATACAACCATTTGATTTTTAAGAGCTTTGTTGTAGGAAAAACATCATCAGTGTTCTGCAAGCTGCTCTGGATTTCTTCTTAGTGTTAGGTGTCTCTTTAGCTTTAATTATAACATCGTCCTGGGATTTACCACTATGGCTGGTGCTTCCTTGAAGGAAATAGTCAAGATATGCAAACACAATTTGCCAATTGTTCTCTTCAGATCAATTCAGAGGGTAAAAAATAAAATTTTCTCGTAGCATTATAGTCAAATTTTGTTCTCGCTATGCCAGCTGCCCTGGATCAATTCATCTTCAAACATCCTACAAAAACAATATGCTTGTGTATTAGCATCTGATAAGAGAACATTTATAAGAGAATAAGGTCCCTTTTTGAGAGGTGCTTGTTAATAAAGTTTAGTAACTTAAAATTGGGTTGCCAGAATGTGGAAAAGTGTATTGACGTAAAATGAATGCTTATGGCCAAACATAAAATCTGGTTATGTTAGCTTAAGAAAACCTGTGGCTAAAACTGTCTGAATATTCTCCTCATCTTAATTAAACTTTAGACAGGTTGCTTCTTGGCTTTCCTTTAGAAAACACACAATTGTAAATTCCTTCTCTGTTCCTTTGAAATATAAACCTTCTCCCAGCCTCTTGTCAATATTTCAAGCCAGTAATGTCATTCTCAAGGGCTGGAAACTATCCCTTGGTAATGTAATCATCAAGAAAGTACCCTTATCTCCTAGTTTCTGTGGGAAAATACGGGTTTAACTTTGATGAACACCAATTAACAAATACAAATTGCCTCATCACTTTGGCCTACCTCTTCCCTAAAGTCACCCAATACTTTTCCAATAACTCATTCTAGCACTCAACACTCTCTTTTCTTGTTAATGTTTATTTATTTTTGAGACACAGAGACAGAGAGAGAGAGAGCAAGCAGGAGAGGGACAAAGAGAGAGGGGAACAGAAGATCTGAAGCAGGCTCCACACTGACAGCAGAGAGACAAAGGTGGGGCTCAAACTCACAAACCATGAGATCTTGACCTGAGTAGAATTTGGTCTGAACCACAGGCGCCCCTCTTGTCTTTTGTTCTAGCAGAACTGAATTCAATCTCTCTCCTACTGTAGTAGTCTTGAATAAAATCCTCCTTGCCTTTTCAACTTCTCCAGTGCAATTTTTCTTTGACACATGTATGCCATTATTACTTGAACAATTTCTCAATAATACATTAATTAGAAGATGAGAATTTTTTAGGCCTATAGAACATTGAGGCAAAATAAGTATCCTTGCTAAAGGGCAAAGAGGCACTTAAATTAGTCAACTATACCAATGATTTAAGATATTCTGTTTAACTTCCTCCTGTACTCATTTACAATGACCATAACAATGATATAGAAATCCATGTCAGGTGTGAATAAAGGGACAGAATCACTCTCATCTTTGCAGAACCATTCTAACTTCCCATATCTCAAAGAAAAGAACCCTGCAAGTATTTATAGGAAACCTCATATGGATAAGGCACAATGGAAAAGGGATGGCTCTTCAGAGGGGAAAAGGAAGACAATCTGAAAAGTACCAGTGTATGAATCAGATTTATTACAATAACCTGGGAGTGTCCCAGTGCTCTGGGGAGGATGTCTACGTACAAACTGATAAAAGAGAGGACTTCTCAACCTGGAGTACTTTGGGCCCCAGGCCACTAAGATTAAAGTCTTGTAATTTATTGTGATATTGGAAACTTTTCTTTCCCAGGGAAATGCTACTTAAAAGATTCCTCTAGAGTCTTTCTGGTTGCCACCAGGTAAGTCGATTAGCCTCTGAAATGAAGTTTTGGGTTCCACTGTCAAAGGCAATATGACACCGCTCCTCTTTGAGGAGGTCAGATGTTTCAGATGAAAAGACTCTTATCACTCCCTGTAGGTCTGATTTAATCACTCCTCCCTATCTTTGAATCAAAGAGGAACTGAGAGAACTTTATCTAAAAGAACCTGGGAGTTCTGACTAAATCTCCTACACTAAATATATGCAACAGAGTGAGAAGGTGAATACCTGAAGATTTGCTTCTTTAGGTAATGTGTCTCCTATGCATCTGTGTCCACTGCAAAAACTAATATTTCTTCTAGATATGACATTTTCATCATTAAGGTCAACTTTTTCCTCTGTGGTTATAGTCAATATTTGATGGCAAAACCAACCAGAATCCACAGCTCTCTATGCCTCTTAAGAGTTATGCCAGGACAGAACCCAGAATGGGGAAGCAGGCCTTAGGAGAGGGATAGTTTAAACGTCCATTACCAGAAGAGGACAACAATTCCTTACTCTGGGGATAGAATGGAACATATTATCTGTAGCTTAAGCTATGTAGGACAATCTGACTGATGTTATGTATGATTTTTACCTTTATTGATTTTTAATGACTTGAATTTTCTTAATTGATGCTCTCTCTTTCCTTAACTTTAGTTGCTATGTATAGATATAATATCCTTCATTGTTGTAGCCCTTGGAATGCTATTGAAAGGTAACATCTTTAAAGTCCATTTTGGTATGGTTTAGGTTTTTTTAATCCGTGCCAGACATTGTAATCTGGCTACCAAAGCTATGACTTTTGGGGGGGCACCTGGGTGGCTTAGTCAGTGGAGCATCCAACTCTTGATCTCAGGGTTGTGACTTTGAGTTCCACTTTGGGTGTAGAGATTATCTTAAAAAATAATAAAAGCATAACTTCTTTTTACTTTCTTTAAGAAATCTATAGTACGATAAGATGCAAGTATTTTGGTGGTGATTCATGTTTTTAGTTTTTGGGCTTTGTTTTTGTTAATCACGTTTATTACTTTTATACAAACTATGTTTCAAAGAAATTATATCAATTTTCATTCATAATGATATAGTAATTTCATCCTTTTATAAGCCCTTCCATTCCATATGCATGAATGGATGGAATATAAATAGATAAAAACAAAATGACACAGCTGGGTTCAAATACAAGTTGAAAATTTCTTTGGACCAGAATCAGAACAAAGATGTAAAATATTAATATGTTCTGAATCTCTGTAATATTTCTGACTTTGGGCTCTAGAATTTGTCAGGAGAATCCTAGACCTTACATAGGAAAGTGACTAATTCAAGACTCCCTGCTGAAAACTAGTTTTTGCAGTCTCCAGATTTGTTTTGGGGAGTTATTTTTTTGACTATTATAATATTGATGATTTTCCATAGTAAGGAATGATTGTTTTCTCTCAAGTCAAGGAAAACAAAATTATTACACAATTTTTGCATTTCCTTATCTTCAGAGGTTGCCATTTCCATATATTTTTTTGTTTGTCTTATTAAGGTCTTTTTCTTCCTTGAAAGACCAAATTCTAAGAACTTAACTGGGGTTCATTTAAGTTGTACTTTTTCTTGCACTATTGATTATCCTCTATTTGTAAAAGTTCTATTATTTCATTAGCCTTTTGATACATTTTTCTTTATTTTCTTCTATGATTATATATCTATAAATATCTATTACAGTTAAATGTTTTTACATAGGTTATTTACTCTCTTTGGTCTACCGAAATAACTCTTGGAGCTGTCTAATGAAAATATATTGGGCCCTTTCCATGTAATGTGAAATGTTTTTTGGTGGTCTTCAACTATGAAATTGCAAAGAGCATGAGACAAATAGATTGCTGACATGTATTTCCTCGTGGTAACAGAAATCTCACAAATTAGTTGTCTTAAACCTCATCTAGATCCTGCCAATTTTGTTACTTTTTTTTTTTACATTTTTAAAGTCCATGACAAATCTCCAATTCATAGAAGCTTTTTATTAGCAAGCTACACTTTTGAATTATATTATGAAATGGTGACTTTGATTATGTCTTTTTATAAAACATCCTATATTATTTTTACTATGTCCTTAAGTTTCTTTGTACTTTGTGTTGGAGGCTATTTGCATTTTGAGCTGGGTTGGAGAGATAGGTTCCCATCTCATCCTACCTTCATAGACTTAGATTTTATTTATCTGTCATGTATTCTGAAAAGCAACCCAAATAATATTCATTGTTATCATGCATTCAGTTGTTGGAGTAATTATTGCTTTATATTGTCTTATAGGCCATCTCACAACCTGAATCCATTATTTTACATGCCATTTAATTATATTCCTATCATTTCCCAATATTTTAAACATATTGTTTGTGGACATTCCATCCTTGCTTCTTCGGGAATGCCTCTCCCTAAGTGTGACTTCTAAGTAGTGTTTCTACGCAACTTATTATAAATAATGCCTAGCTCAATATACTTACTCTGTTCATTTTTTCTTGTTTCTCAAGCTTAGCTCTGAAGCACAGTTTTTATTCTATGGCATCATTCCCAGGCACACGTTAAGCCTTCAATGTCTTTAGCAGCTGTTATGCTATCTAGAATATTTTTCCCTTCTGTTACTCATGTGGATTTTATTAGTATTTTCTTAATCTATGCTTCCTCTCGTCTACATATAATAAAGGTTTTGCCTGTCCATTTAGGCTTTGTTCATATATTCACTTAATCATTTTTAATTTAGTTACTAATCTGATTATTTCTGGTATATTTTTTCCAAGGTTTCGGTCCTGTTGGTTACATGAGAAACTGGCTACACTTCAAATAGCCTATTAAAAAGAATTTGGAACTTCCTCATTCACAGACATTGACTTTAATCCTTGATCAAATACTGAGGCTTTACTTATGGTGCTGCTAGAGAAACTATGTCGATTGCTTTCTGATATAGATTTGGAACCATTGAGTCTGTGACAGTCCTGGCTCTTGACAGGGATATTTTTGGAAGTGTTCTAATTCTGTCCTATTATGTGTCCTAGTTTCTATGACTTCTTTGAGCCTCCTTCTGTTTTAGTATTGTTCTTTAAAATAATTGGTTCAGCTGAACCAGGACCTCATGGGACATCATCTGGCATACAGCTTATTTTTAATACGAAGAAGTAAAACTGAGATTGATAAGCAAAAACAAATTTTCTTTTAAGCCACTGTTAGAAAGTTCTGTTATACATTATATTTGTAGCAATAGCTGATGACACACTCCTATTCTATATCTATTTGCACATTTTAAACAAATACCATGCATATGAGATTTAAAATATTTAATATGGAATATGTTCACTTGCTTACTTTATAGTTACGAATTTGTTAACTTATCTGACTTAAGTTGGATTAACAGCTCTCTTTTGTGGGGACAATGTATACTTAACCTATTTCACTTTTTCAAAAATAAGATGAAAGATAGAGAAACTAAATTAAAGAAGATATTTAAATAAGTTTTACTACATTCATTTAAAAACTTTATTTCAAACTGAAGTAAGTGATTCCATATTTTTAAATTTATCTTTAATTTTTAATCAATGGCCACTTTTAATCATTTATTCTATAAAATTTTAAATGAATTTAACTTATGTGTTTATAAAATAAATGAATGACTGTTTCACAGATTTCTTCTTATCTGAATTGTAACAGATTCTGTATCTAAAATTTGATACAAATTTTACATATGTGTATCAAATTTGCAAAATCTTAAGTAATAACTTTTATTAGATGTGCAAAATCACGATTTCTACCTACTTATAACAAAAATTGTTATATGATGAAACATGACATAACAACCTATAGAAATCATTCTTCCAAGCCTCCTACTTTTATTGTTGCCTTATGATTCTAGTTGCTAATGAAAAACACACTGAATTTTTTTCTCACATGGCAGTATAAATATTATTAAACATACCCAAGACAATAGACAACTAAGCAAGTCAGTGTGCAATTCACATTTCTAAAAAAAAAAAAAAAAAAAAAAAAAAAAAAAGAACCAAAATGATTTCTGGTTTTGTAGACATACAAAGAGTAGATCTTCACAGAATGTTTCCTTCCACAACCATTGCACCTTGCTGTGTTGTGATGATTGCTTTTGATCACTTTCCATATCATTAAATGACATAGCTCATATTCTCTAAATGTATTGCGTTAGCATTTACATCATTCAGAGTTTTTATTCTGTTGCTAAATTCAGTGTTTAGCTGGCTTTTGTTTTTTATAGCAATACTTTCCTGATGAAGGAAGTACAACTCCTTAATCTGGGTAACTACCCAGAATGTTTTCATACTATCGCAACAATACCATCCACACAGACTCCAACACATAATTTAAATTCCAAACCACTTTTTTGGTCAGCATAATCCTTCATAGCTGCACATCCTTTAGTTGTGTTTTTAGGGAATGAAGCTGAAAAAAGAAATCCTTACTTTGAATCATCATGTTCAAACTGTACACATACAGAAAGAAGTGCTATGTATTTCAAAGATAAGATTTTGGTTTTGTTCTTCCTGTATATGGTGTCTACATTTCTTATCTACTGAAATCTAGAATATGGTCCTGGTGCTCTACATCAACCGGTCCTGAGCCACCACAAGATGAGTACATAAATCACAAGTATTTAGAAACTTTTATAGCCACATAGCATGTGATTAGCATACTCGTCTCACTCAATGAATTCTAGGTTATGGACCCGTTCAGGCATTATACAATTTGCAGGTGAGTCACACATGACAAGAGCTGTATAATCCTTGCTGGCAGTAAGTAGAAACATATTACAATGTGTGATATTTCAGTGTTACTAGTCAGCTGTAATCTGAAAGTATAAAGTAATATAAGAAAAGGTGAACACATAGTTATTTTTGTGAATTATGATCAGCAATTTTGATTTTTAATCCAGTGTGTTTTTTATTAATTTACCACCATTGCCTAAATTAAGAAAGTAAAATGTATGTTATTATTTTTAATCTGATTTTAATGATGGCAAAATAAGCTTCACTGGAATTTTGTGCCAAGAAAAGACATAATCGTTCTGAGTCTCCTATACGTATTTCTTCCTATGTGCAACTTCCTTTACTCCATTACCCTGCCCATTAACTTCAGTCACCTCAATAATATCAAACTCCAATTTCTATCTTCTCTCCTCAGAGACTGCGTTTTTTGTTTGGGCTCACATCCATATAGTGCAGCCTAGAAGTTATTCTGAGATAAAAACCAAGGACATCACTTTTTTCCATATTTCCAGATATTAAGCCCTACCTCTTATTGTCTAAAATCTAAGAACAGTATTTATTATATTTACATATATATTAAAAGTATATTTCATGTATTTTATCCAGGTAAAACTTGGATATGAGAATTTAAAAGGTAGTAATGACATTCCTATAAGTGAAATTGACATCTCTATTTATATAATCATTACAATTGCTTTTTCCTGTTTGATTTAAACCATCTAATTATGATTGTTAGTAATTTTACAAGATTGGTTTTCTACCATGAAGAACATTGTGTAGAATGTAAAAATGGAAATCCTTACAGATTAGTTTTCTGTTGACTCTAGATCTATATAATGCTGAATCTATCTGAACCAACTAACTCCTCTGCTCTTTAAACTGCATAAAGATCCAATTATATGAATTTATTTTTTATTTCAATTTTATCTGCATTTTATAAAATACATGTGTTATATATAACATTTCAGGATATTTCCTAACATGAATATTAATTGATATGCATGAGGAATGAATGTACTAACAAATTGCCCCAAACTAAATATTATAGGAGTGGAAATTAACATAAAATGGGAAAAATATAGTAATATTTAAAGACAATCTTACATGAAAATTGCATCGATTCTGAATAAGAAAATGCTGCTCTATAATTGTATTTGCAAAAGGAAATACTAATTTGGTTTTTGTTTAATTTTTACCTGCTCACTTTGCAGTTATATTTAATGTTATTTAAAAAGTGTGGAATGGTTAAAACTTTAATTTGTATAACAAAAGAGAACAAAGGTAATGAGGATGATTTTGCCTCTATCATGGAAAAGAACCTATAATATATGGAGAAGAGTAACATTAGCAAATGTTAGAATTATTGTGTTATTTTAGGGGAGGGAGAAAATGAGGGCAAAGTTGGAGTTGCATGGGTGACAATATGCATAGCAATTTATTAGACATGCAATTTCCTAATATGTGACACTGTGATTAGTCTGAATGATTTGATCCTAAGTAATTTATTTGAATCATTTAATTTGAATGCATGATGATTAATGACATTATAGAAATGTTTACCGAAGGTGTGTATTACTTTGGGTCCTTCTAACACACTTAGTTTGATAAGATCTTTTAATGAACTTATAATTTATGTCTGTTAAATAAATTTTGAAAGTATTTTTAGGTCCAAATACATTGTAATCATGTGGACATCAATAATCTATGTCAGACAACTGGTATGTCAAGATATTCTTGAGTTATTGTGCATGTGTGTACAAAATGAAAAAAATACAAGGGATTTATTATCTTGGTTTTTGTTCATTAACAATAAATTTGACTGTGAACCTTTGATTGTTTTCCAGGTATTTCCAGGGCTCCAGATATTTTGAAGAAAATAAAATTTTTAACAGAAAGAAGGTAGTATAGAGCACTTTACAACACTGTGAAGGGTCAAAATTTTGTGGAATTCTGAAACTGAGTATAAAGTTTTGGTTAAAACAATATTTGTTGAAAGTCTCCTAAGAAGCAATTAGATCTCTATATACTTTTGGACTCTTTGAGATGGAGTGAAGTGTCTCTTCTTATCCATCAGAAAACTAGAGAGAAAGGAAGGCACACTGTCTCTGTAATGCAAGACATCAGACATTTACAAAATATCGTACTAGATTTGGAGGAACTAAGTGAGAGTTTACATAAACCATGTTAACCCAGTCAGTTCCCAGAAGAGAGTCAATCACTTTTTAACCTTAGCTTTTAATCTTTCACCTGAAGCTTCTGATCATAGTGAACCTTATGGTTGACCAGTGGTACTTATGTGCTCAGAATTCTAATAGACTTCTTAACATAATCTTATTCATAAATATGAACAGAACACCTATGATCACCAGACATTTAGGAAAAACCTCTTTTATGAAAAAGAGTGAGATACACAAATATAAAAAGCAACTTGAGGAAATAGATTAAAAAAAACTACTGTCAATTAACAGAGAGAGGAAGAGAGAGAGAGGTGTTCCATATATGAAACAAGAATAGAATACAATAAAAAAGGCTATTTGTATAACAGAAAGCGCTCTTGGCAATTAAAAATATAAAAACAGAAATAACAAATTCAAATGAATGAGGAAGAAGGTCAATTTGAAAAATCTTCGGAAAATGAAGCAAAAAAATTAATTTTTGGTTGGAAAACAGGAAAAATGCAGTTAGAAGATGAGTTAGTGGAAGAACAAATTCTGAATAATTGTTTTGCAGAAACTAAAAATTATTAACACAACAAATTAAGGAAAAAATCAAATTTGGAAGACAAGAGTATCCATATTGAAAAAAATCCACTGATTGTCTACCACAATAGATAAAAAACATACAATTATTGGGGCACCTGGGTGGCTCAGTTGGTTAAACCCCCAACTCTTGATTTTGTCTCAGGTCATGAACTCAGATCAAGCCCCACGTTGGACTCTGTAATGGGCATTGAGCCTGCTTAGTATTTTCTCTCTCCCTCCCTGCTCCTCCCCTGCATGTGCGCACATGCCTGCTCTCTTTCACTAAAACAAATACAAAAATAAAAACAAAAACAAAAAGCACTTTTATTAAGGCATACTGTCATACAATAACAAAACACTAGACACAAAAAAACTACACTATACAACTTCAGAGAAGAGACAGAGGAGAGAGAAAGAGAACATTTCACCATAGAATATGATTAAGAAGTAAGCTTTCAGTATTATTGCATGGCTGCTTTCTGTTACACAGAACAATCTTATTATTAAGATTTGAATTAAAATCCAATAGACCTTTGGGATGCCTGGGTGGCTCAGTCAGTTAAGCATCTGACTTTGGCTCAGGTCATGATCTCACAGTTTGTGGGTTCGAGCCCCACATCAGGCTCTGTACTGACAGCTCAGAGACTGGAGCCTACTTCAGATTCTGTGTCTACCTCTGTCTCTGCCCTTCCCCTGCTAGCACTCTGTTTCTCTCTCTCAAAAATAAATAAGTATTAATTTTTTTAAAAAAATCCAATAGACCTTTTCCATTTTTGTCTTCTACTAAGACTTGTTCCCATCTGTCACCTTGTTAGAATTTCACAATCTATTCTCATTCCTGTAGAATAAGGATACATGACACTAATTGATATTAATGAGCATATTAGTCTATAACAGAGCTAGTAGAAGAGATAAACAGAAGAATAAGAAGGAGAGAAGCAATTCAGATGCGTAATGATGTATTTCAGTTCAAGCTAGAGGGCATATGTTCTTCAACATTTACATTTGCTCCAGTTCTTTTTTTTTAATTTTTTTAATGTTTATTTATTTCTGAGATAGAGGGAGACAGAGTGCAAGTGGGGCAGGGGCAGAGAGAGAGGGAGACACAGAGTCGGAAGCAGGCTCCAGGCTCTGAGCTGTCAGCACAGAGCCTGATGCGGGACTCGAACCCATGAACAGTGAGATCATGACCTGAGCCGAAGTCAGACACTCAACAGACTGAGCCACCCAGGCGCCCTTACGTTTGCTCCAATTCTTAGAAAGTATCCTCTATGATTTGGAATGAGTTCTAAAGCTACCTGTGTAGGACAAAAATTCTGAAATCTTCATGGAGAAATATGGCACATTATAGTTCACTATAAATATCTACATAACAAAGAAATAAAGGAAAAAATAAGAAATGAGTGAGTAGGAAGTGGTAAAGAAAGGAAAGAAGGAAGAAGGAAGGAAGGAAGGAAGGAAGGAAATTTACTTTTAACAATGAAATTTATTTTCTTTCTTGTTGATTTTGTTTCTGGGCCCCTATCACAGAACAACCAAGTGGAAACAGTTTTTGCTCAAAGATGACATGACCGTCTGTGTAGAAAATCCTAGAGTTGACGAGAAGAAACACAGAAAACCTCCCTGAAGTAACAGCAAGTACAGCAAATATATTGAAGAGATATCTGTGCTACCATGTGTATTGTGGCATTATTCATGATAGGCAAGGTATGGAAACAGCCTAAGTGTCTGTCATTGGATGAATGGATCCAGAAAATACATACACATGTATACAATGGAATATATTATGAATATATATTCAGCCTTAAAAAAAAAAAAAAAAAAAGGAAATCCTGTCATTTGCGACAACGTGGGTAAATCTGGAAGGCATTTTGCGAACTGAAATAAGCCAAACAGAAAGACAAATACCTTATGGTAACACTTATATGTGGAATCTAAAATAAAGTTGAACTCAGAAACAGGAGAAAAATGGTCGCCAGGACCCGGAGAGCGTGGATATAGCAAAAGGATGGCGGAAGGGTACAAATTTTCAGTTACGAGTAAAATCTGAGGATCCAATGTAGAACATGATACTTTAGCTGATAACATTGTATTGTATGATTTAAATGTGCGAAGAGTAGAACTTAAATGTTCTCACAAAAGAGAGAGAGTTAAATGGGTGAATGTTAAGAACAATAAAACTATTCTTTATGATACTATAGTGGTGAATACAATACATTAAATATTTGTCAAAACCCAATGAGCTTAAAGCACAAAGAGTAAATCTTAGTGTGCTAAGGGTTGTAAATATTTTGTCCCATCCCATAGGCTGCTTTTTTATCTGTTGATAATTTCCTTTGCTGTGCAGGTTTTTGGTTTGATGCGTATGTAAATTTTTAATAAAATCATTTAGGATATTTGGGAATTTGGGATGGAATATAGAAAGTGGCCAAAAGAATCCGAATGTGTTACAAATATCTGAAATAACGTCACTGAAGAAAGTAGGAGAATAAAGTGCTGGCCTAACATCTGGAAGTGAGTGTAGTCTGTAACCATAAGGACAGAAACAAACAAGCAAAAACCTGTACACAGCACCATACTCTATTGATAAAGCTGTTTCCTGTGGGGTGGCAAATGAACAATCCCAAAACTAATACACATGCATACTGACATTGAATGTAAACTGATGACAGATGGTGAGAGCCAGGATTCTCACTGTTGGAGAAGAAGGTTACCTTTAAGGAAGGGGAGGAAGCTCGAATAATCTACGTGGTAATAGATTACAGTTGGAGACATCAGTGGGAAATCATGTTTAACATATACATATATAAACATAAATAATGGCTAAAATATATATATATTACATATATATAAATATATATAAACACATATACACAAACATATATGTAAATAATTATACATATAATGTATATACAGCTTAGTATACACACATATACTTCCAACCTTTGTTAGTTAAATGAAACTATAAGAATAAACACCCCAGTAACAACAAGGACACCCAGAACTCTGATCTTGCTTGGTTGTTTTTTTTTTTAAGTGTACTTATTTATTTTGAGAGGAGGAGAAGGGGCAGAGAGAGAGAGAGAAAGAGAGAATCGGAAGCTGGTTCCATGCTGTCAGCACAGAGTCCGATGCGGGGCTCGATCTCACAAACCATGAAATCACAACCTGAGCCGAGATCAAGAGTTGGTCACTTAACTGACTGAGCCACCCAGGCACCCCTTGGTTTTTAATATTACTCTCCAATTTAAGGAATCAGGGCTCTTCAGAGAAATGATTGATTCTAGGACTGGGGCACAAGTTAAGCCTGTAGCATAAGGTAGTTCCACAAAGTAATAAACTACTAAAAAAACACACTCACATGCATGTGCACACACAAACACAATGATAGGAGCATATCAAAAGAACATGGGAGCCAACTGAAAACCCCCAATAGTCAAAGGTGGGCCAATTTGAGCAAAAAATAAAGTAGTATTGGATTAAAACCCAGAGTATAAAATATATATCCATGAGTCCCTATTAATGTACTAAACGAATAAAATAAATGGAGAAGATTCCAGTAATAATAAACAAATGGGGGACAATTGTGTGTAAAAGATATTCAAATAACTGAAGTAAATATTCTGCCATTAAGAAGTACAATGTAACCCCCACTTCCTGAGTGGAGACTGCACATAGTAACTTTCTTCCAAAGAGTGCATTATGGGAAAGGAAGGAAAAAAGAGAGTAACTTCACAGAAGACAAGACTGACAATCAAGACCTCAAGCCAGATGATCAGAGTGAACATCAAGAGTAATATCCTATTGACGGTATTGACCCTTGACATGTTTTGATGAGAAGGCCCTTCACCTCTGTGTGGCCTTCTTCCCAAAAACACATTATCCCACTCTAATCATGAAGAAAAAAGGAGAAAAAATTGCATTTGAATGACATTCTACAAAATATTTCATTGGTAATCTTTAAAACCGTCAAGGTCATCTCATCAAGGAACATGAGAAGTAGTCACAATCAAGCTAGCCTAAGGACACATGGCAAGTAAATGCATGTGGTGTCCTGAATGGGACCCTGGAATAGAAAAAGGACATTAGGGAAAACTAAGGAAATCTGAATAAAGTATGTACTTTAATTAATAATAATAATATTTCAGTATCCATTAATTAATTATGACAAATATGTGGTACTAACAGATGTAAATAAGAGGGAAAACTAGATGTGGGTATAAAAGAATTATATCTGAGTTCACTATACTATCTTCACAATAATTCTGTACATCTAAAACTAAACAGTTGATTTATAAATGAATGAAATAGAAACTAAACATAAAATAGAGATCACATTAAAAAATGTAGCTTCAAGAAACAACACATAAACTGAAAAATTATCTAGCTAGAATGAATCTAAAAAGCATGAAATCACAAATATATCAAGAAGGTAAAAGAGGCCAGTGACACTGATATTTACAAAAAATAAGAGAACCCTATAAATAACTTCATGTCACTACTATAGGTAAAATGGAAAAAAGTACAAATACAAGCAAAGCAATGCCATTTAGAATGCAGATACATATTGAAGATGTGTTCATATTGTTTAGAAATGAAGACATAAGGTTTGGAGCAATAAACATGCCCAGCAGGGACATTAATTACTATCGCAAAAGTTAGGATAACATGATCTTGAGAAGAGGAATTGAATCACGAGGAAGAAGTATCATACGTTACATGAAAAGACGTCAGTGATCTGTTTCTTGACATGGGTAATGATTTTGATGGTGTTTTCTTCATTATTAGTTATCATTCTATACATAGGTGTTTTTGCAGTCTAATATATATATATATATATATATATATATATATATGAAATATCTGATCAGAAAAAAAAAAAAGAAACATCATTCTATCTATACAGTGTAATATGGATGTGAGTAGTGCATCCAGGAAGCCCACACATAATTTGGGAGGGTTTTACCTGATCCAGAGAGACTATCAGGTTGTGAGCCAGGGCAAGGCTTATGCTTAACCCACATAGGCCACGCATGCACACCTCCCCCCAGAGGGAGACCACTATCTTGGAATTCGATGCGCTTGGCCGCCTTAGAACTGGGCAACACAATGACCCAATCCAGGAGATAGATATTGGTGTGTTCAGTGAGAACAGATAGCTAAATCTGTATTTGAAAAATATGATTAACATTATATCATGTTATGTAATGGGGTTTAATAAAATAGTAGGGTAGTTTATTGATATACGGAAAAAATTTTAAAAAATTGCCTTACCCCAACCCTGGTCTCTTTCTGAGTACTTTTACTTACCAACTTCTGCCACCCACCACATATTTTGCTGAAGTAACGTTATACTTTAACTTCAATACCATGTGTTCCTTTGTATTAAATTCATTCCAAGTATCTGCATGGAACATTTTATTAAACCCGTAAGTCACTTATCATGATCCATTTATATTTATTGTTCACCAATATTTACTCTATGCTTCATCTGTTCCATCTTAAACTGTCTTCCAACTTATTTATTATAATTCTTACTTGAGTATTTTCTTCTATAAATAATGAAGTTCCTGTAAACACAAATGCACACATAAAAAGCGAGTTTAGGTGGAAAAAATTTATGAAGTATAAATGATTACTCCCATGTTTCTGATTTGGACATCAGCATGAATATAAGAAATGCAGGGGGGGAGATCATGTTCAGAAAAAACAGTGGAATTAGTTTGGGGTATTAATTCAGTGATTCTCAACTGAGGGTGATATTTTTCCCCTAGGGAAACACTTGACAATGTCTAGAAACATTTTTGGCTGTAACAACTGAGAGGCATTCTACTGGCATTTAGTATGTAGAGGACAGATATACCGCTGAACATCCTACAATGAGTAGGACAACCTCCTATCTTCAAAAAATTGTCGAAATACAAACAGTGCCAAGATTTAGAAATGCTTGTTTATTTTAGGGTAACTGGAGAAGTCCAGGGTGAGATCTGGTCCCCCTACCTGAAGCTTAGGAGAGAGACTTGGTAAGAAACCTTATCTGTTCGATTGCTAGAAAAGGTCCTGCAGTAACTGAGCCCTTCCCTCCTTTCATGTAATACTTTGTAAATGTTTATTGGCAATTCTGCACCCTAGTATAGAGTGTGGAATCACTCAATTGATGAATAGGTTTTGAAGAAATGGTCTGCTCTCCAAATATATTTTCCCTTTAGGTTTGTTTTGAAATAGCAACAAATGACAGTTCTTCAAAGAGCTTTGAAAGGGACTACATAAATTCGTAAAAATTGATAGTGCAATACAAGGCATAATTATTGAGCCTTTAAGTGAATGACTTTTGCAAGTGTATGATTATTTTGGTCCTGGCACCAAAAAAATCCATTCTTCCTGAGAGAAATCATTATCATTTTCACCGTGTTCTATTTTCTATTCAATCAGAAATGGGGAAATACTTGTAAATGCTTTAAAGGAATATTCCTGTCAACGTGCAATCACAATTTTCTTTGTACATGATGTTCATTCATGGTAAAATAATTTGATTTGAGTCTTCAAGAGCTAGCCAAAAAGAGAATGCTTAGATGCAACACATTCACTTCACACAATGCTCCTGTTGGAAGTCAGGCTTTTTATGTAGATTTCTGCAGGTTCTCCCTAGTGAAAATCTACTTTGTTATTCCCATCAGGTCTTCTCTGCTCAGAGAGTTTCCGCAGGTGGGTGATTGTTTTTCTGGCACGGACAACAATAAACAGCTCTTCCAAGACTTCGTTGTCCTCATTACTTTTCTCAGCCCACTGTGTGGAAATACACATGTTTGTTGCCTTTCAGAAGCGCAAACACTTCTGGAAAAAAATCCAGGAGACAGATGTGCATCATCTTGATGCTGCCTCATCCCGGGTCTCAAACTCCTCTATAGATAAGGGTCTTTATTAGGGAAAAAAAAAAAAAAAAAAAACACAAAACACAAGAAAAGATAGAAATCGGAGCCATTTCTTATGAAAGTTAGTTTCAGAAAATTCCCTTGGAGGGTCTCCTGGGTGGCTCAGTCGGTTTAAGTGTCCAAATCTTGGTTTTGGCTCAGGTCATGATCTCCCAGTTCATGAGTTCGAGCCCTGTATCGGGCCCTGTGCTGACAGCTTAGAGCTTGGAGCCTGCTTCAGATTCTGTGTCTCCCTCTCTCTTGCCCCCGCCCCTCTCTCTCAAAAATAAATAAACATTAAAATTTTTTTTAAATATGTCAAATTCAGATTTATTTTTGGCATTATCCAAAATAATAACAGGTATGAGTTTACTCAGTAATCTGGCAATGGACCTTCTCATTCCCGACCCCACCCCCCACCCCCCGCCAGATGCTGATAAAACTGCCCTATCAGCCTCAGGAATACGGAAGATCCAGACACAAGGTCAAATTCTCATCAGCCACTGTGAGCCCAGAGACCACAGATCCTCCCAGAAACACTGACACAGGCCATTTTCCCCTGGGGTAGGGGGGGTCCATGAAAATCAGAATACCAAGCTCTCTACATACTCTATGCAAATCTCATTTTTGCTGCTGATCACCAAGCTCCCAAAAAGGGAGTAAGACCAGTCAGTGCCTTTTTCTCTGTCAGGACCCTGACCAGAGGCTCTTCTCAAATCTCCCAGCCCTGGTTGGCTGCCCCAGAAACTACTCAACTAATTAGAGATGGGGCGGACTGTGGTGGCAGGACTGGAATTAGATGAGAGAGCAACAAATTCACTTTCAAGCAAACACCTTTCAAGACTCTTTCTCAAAGTATTAAAATGAGCATTTATACCTTCAGTATGAGAAAAAAAATAAAGGGTGATTTTATTGTTGCTGTTGCAACATTGGTAATATTATAGGAAAAAGTTACGTTACATTAAAAATATTCAGCATTTGGCTTAACATGGCTAATATTTCTTCTTTAGATTATTGTAAGTTAGAGAATGATAAATATATGATTTCACTCATATGTGGAATCTAAGAAACAAAACAGATGAACATAAGGGAAGGGAAGGAAAAATAAGATAAAAACAGAAGGGGAGGCAAACCATAAAAGACTCTTAAATACAGAGAACAAACTGAGGGTTGCTGGAAGGGAGGTGGTGGGGGGAGATGGGCTACATGGCTGATGGGCATTAAGGAGGACACTTGCTGAGATGAGCACTCAGTGTTATATGTAAGTGATGAATCACTAAATTCTATTCCTGAAACCATTATTACACCATATGTTAACTAACTTGGATTTAAATAAACTTGGATTTAAATAAAATTGAAATTAATTAATTAATTAAATGAAAAAATAAACACAAAGTAAAAATTATTGTTATTATAATTTATGAATTCAAATGAAATTTTTATGCGTCATAGGAAGATTGGTGTTATGCCTCATAAGCAGGATAGAATTAAAACTTGCTAATTGTTCAATGCCCTTACTAAAATAACAATCATTCATTTCACTATCAATAAAACAAAATAACGAAAAAAATCCTTTGAGTCAGTACATTTACCAGAGACAGTAACAGCCCTACAGCATTCCAAATCCAAAGAGATGGCCCTATAGCAGATATCAGCATTTGCCTCTTATTATTAGTTTTATTATGTATGGCATAATGGTTTGGAAACACAGATGACCCTCCAATTGTTCAAACTGTACAAAAGAGTCAGTGATATCTTCATAAAACAGAAAACCTGAAAATGAATCTAGGACAAACCTAAAAATACCCAATTTTCAGTATTGAGGCAATATTACAATATTAACATTTGTTGAAGATCAAAGAAATAATAAGTAAAAGAAGGAAAAGAAATAATAACACATTCAAGACCCCACTGTGTTTATACTTCAATAATAAAAACTAATCTTTGATTTATAAAAAATGCTGTACTGGAGTTGAATGAACAAAGAAGTGATCATTTTTAACAACTTATTTTCTCAAAATATAGATGAGGGCCAGGATATTCTGATTCATATTTCTTATGCTTTGCTTGAAAAATCAAAATCTTTGTAAACATTTAAGACTTGAGGGGGCTCCTGAGTGGCCTCAGTCAGTTGAGCATCGGACTTTGGTCAGATTATGATCTCAAGTTCATGAACTGGAGCCCCGCATCTGGCTTGCTGCTGCCAGCACAAAGTAGGCTTTGGATCCTTTGTCCCCTTCTCTCGCTGCCCCTCCCCCACTTACATGAGCTAGCGTGCAGTGCTCTCTCTCTCTCAAAAATAAACACTTAAAACTTGATATTTAACCCCTGTAAGTGTACTATAGGGCTTCAATGCTTCAGTTTACACATACATACGACATATCAGGGAATTTATAGAAAATCATAAATAAATAATACAGTAAGTTATAACCCCCATCCAAAAATATTCTCAACACTCATGCCATTTTTCCTAATTCATATTTGTAAGTCAGTTATATAAAGCAATGTTTCTCAAACCCTAATGTGCGCATGATGACCGAGGACCTTGTTAAAACACAGATTCTTATCCGAACAAGCTCCCAGGAGTGTTTACGTTACTGGTTCATGAACCATTCTTTTCAAAATAGAGGACCTTTTGATCCTACTAAATATGTCTGAATTCAATGTTCAAGAAGGTAAAACTGGTAGTTTAAAAATATGAAATATGTAACTAGCAGCCTTTATGTATAAGCACTGTATTTATTTGAATTTGGAAAGAAATATTCTGGAACAAATAATAGTCGACCTAAGTCATTTTAACCTCTTCTGCATTGCAGCTTATGAACAGAAAGAGTAGGACATTAATTTCAAAAACGGAGTGGAGAATAATTAAAGGAAATGTCAACTGCTGAGTTGATTATTTTCCTAAAATTTTAAACAGAGTGCTTTTTGCCAAAAACACTCACAATAAAATGTAATGTCAACTGCAAATTAGGGGCAATTGCAGTACAGAAAATTCTTAGGCAGTACTTGTCAAATCCCTGATTTTCACGTTAGACTGGCATATGAAAAGGAGAACACTGCATGATTTTTCTTTTTCTTTATCCTTGGTATTGTGTATTTTTCCTACTTGCGCTGTAGAATTGAAGTCCGCACAAATCCTTTCTCCAAATGTTGAGTGATAAACACCAGCCTCTTCACTTCCTAACAGCACTCTGTGCTTAAGGGGTATGACTCTTGTTTCTTCTAATGGAGTCACAGTTTTGATCCCACACAATTCTTTGAAAAGCATGTAAAGAGAAAGCTGCACTTTCCTTTTATCTGCCAGGTTGGGCCAGGATATTCTATTATGCACTGGCATTTGAGTGGGAAACCTAAATGATAAATACACCCTGGAGGTGTGGTATTTCAAATCCCTCTTGGTTTAGAAATGCCCTGGGGGAACTAAGGGTATTATTTACTGAGCATTTCTAAAATGGTTCCCTGCGATGCATTGTTGTTGGTACTTTGTCTTACCCACCTAGTGGAATTGTGATTTGTTTTATAGTAAAAATATATTAAAATGACCTTTCAATCCCTGTAGCTAAAAAGAAAGCTACTTTTGAGGCCAGGAACAACCATTTAATTACTTACATGATTTGTCACCTTCTGTTTATTTTTGTCTCCTCCCTGGGGGCAAAAGTCTTACAAGTATCTTATAAGTATTCTTGCTTTCTTGGCTATTTAAATTCTTGGATTGTCTTTGATTTTTATTTTAATGTATATAAATATGTAAGAGACTTCCAATATCTTTCATTTTGTTCTTTCTCCACACCCTATATGTTTATTCTGTTATTTGTAGAATTTTTTCAGAGTTTTTCAACATACAAATAAATACACTAACTAAAATGAGAAGAAAAGGAAGGCAAGACATTTTTTGTGTGTGTGAGAATAGTTTAAGTCATTTAAAAGGCTGTATTGACAAGTCTATATCTTAATGTATAACTATCTTGATATAGATGATAGATAGATATTTGTAATTTGGGCAAAAAATAGCAGAAGCAACCTTTCCTATTCCATTGTGAAAGTGACAAAAAAACTAATGCAAAGAAATCTCTAAAATAAGAGATACCAAATCTACCTGTAGCCGGGCGCAAAGACGCAAGGACACCTGGCTCCGGGAGTCACAAATAGATCCGGTTTGGCCATTCGCTGCTGCTGCTGACAAAATCCAAAGACAGAGAAATAAATAGTGGGAAACAAGGAAGGAATTTATTTCAGTGATGCCCACACTGGGAAGACAGCATGGGCTGTCAAAGACTCTTCAGAGTGCGGAAAGTACTTCCAGATTTACATAAGGAAAATGTGGGGCAAAGATGGGTGGGTAGTGCAGGTCAAATGGACCACTCTCTTGGAGTCAATCGTGGGTGATGTCTTGCCGGCTCAGGGCAGTCCTTATGCTTGAGGGGGTAGCTTCCTTTCCCATGGTTTCCTTAGGGTCTTCCACCTGAGCCAGGAGACAAGCTGGAAAGAGGAACCCAACTAGAAAGTTTGAGGTCAAAATGGAGGCAGCGGAAGCCCTCGTATACCTAACACGACAAAAAACTGTGTAGAGTCCCTATGATATGGCAAGCTGCCATAGACACTGCCAAGACAGAAATATGTGAAGGTATCTAAAACTCTATGGTTTGTTTAGGTACCGAGTAATTTAGTAAATTTCCCACAGTAAATTGTCACTGAAGATATTTATTTCTCTCCCTGTGTGAAATAATTTCTTTATCCTGCTGTAAGAAATAATAACAGAAATGCTACAAAACCCATATAAGGAGTGTTAAAAAGAAAACCACAGGCTCAAAACGGTGTTACAGCCCCAAATCAGTAAATCAAGACTAAACACCTAACCTAACTGCAGTTTCTCCCCAAGGAATATAACTTTTCACCAGTCAACGTGGGAATTTCTTGATCAGCATCAGAAATTTACTGATAGACCTCTTTTGTTCCCCTTAGGAGTGTGACCTTGCCTAAAACAGTGGACTCTTTACTAATAATTTCCTTTTTTCCATTCTTTCTCTATTTGTAAAGATCTTTCCTATTCTGTAGCCCTTTGGAGCTCCCCTATGCTTGTTAAATTGGATGTTGCCCAACTCATGAATCAATTAGTAAAACTAATTAGATCTTTAAAATTACTTGGTTGAATTTTTCTTATTTAACTGTAGGATTAACAAGATTGGTCCATCTGTATAAATGAGACCAAAATGTTCCAATCTGCTATAGAATATTTGTGCTCTACACTAAGCATATGAATTTCTGGAGTTTTTTGAGCTTGCAAATTCTGAAAGATAACTAACTTAGTGGTTTTCAAAGGATGGTCCCTAAAACAGCAGCCAAATAGTATCATCTAGGAAACTGTCTTTTTTTTTTCTTTATTTTAATGTTTTTATTTATTTTTGAGACAGAGAGAGACAGAGCATGAGCAGGGAAGGGGCAGAGAGAGAGGGAGACACAGAATCGGAAGCAGGCTCCAGGCTCTGAGCTGTCAGCACAGAGCCCGACGTGGGGCTCGAACTCAGACTGTGAGATCATGACCTGAGCTGAAGTCGGACGCTCAACCGACTGAGTCACCGAGGTGCCCCTAGGAAACTGTCTTAAATGCACATCTTTAGGCCTCAACTCAGATACACTGAACCAAACGCTCTGGGGTTGGGGCCCAGAAACTACTATTTTAAGAAGCCTCCTAGTGATTCTTATAAACGTTAAGTTTCCTCTGACCTAACTCCCTTTTTATCAAAGGAGAATATTAAAATCAAGGGGAGTCAACCAGGTCATAGAGGTAGCTAAAAAGTTGCAGAACATAAAGTGTAGCACATAGTAGGTACCCAGTTATACAATCTGACCCGTAGCATAATTAAAGCCATAATATAATGAAATGTAAAAAATAGAATCATTTTATGTCTGAATTATTTTTGCATTTTGGGTAATACTGCATTTTCCTAGTACCAACACCAAATCAAATATTGAACCTAATCCTTAAGATCACTTCGTATAATGACTTAAACTGCTGATCTGATGATGGCAAGATGTCATAAGTGCAAGATGAGGTTTCAGTCCCGAGAGGATGTGTCAGTTATTAGAGAAGTTTGTTTGTTTTTGTCTTGGTCTAATCCTAATTTGAGCCTGAATTAGGGAGACTTTTGGTTTGATTGTTGAGAAGGGATTATAGAAGATATTGAGCAGAGAAACAGAAATGGCAGAAGGATCATTCTTCAGAGAAGTAATGAAAGGAGTATCTTTTTTTTGTAATGTTCATTTATGTATTTTGAAAGAGGGGTGGGGATGGGCAAAGAGAGAGAGAGAGAGAGAGAGAATCGTACGTGGAGCAGGCTCCACGTCGTCAGCACAGAGCCAGATGCAGGGTTGGATCTCACAAACCATGAGATCATGACCTTGGCTGAAATCAAGAGTCAGTCACTTAATCGACTGAGCCACCCACATCCCCCAGGAGTATGTTTTAATGTATCTTTGAGTGTATACATCAGAGAAAAGATCAGTGATCAGTAAAAAGATAAGATTCTGGTTGCCTTTAAAAAATGAAATATAAATATTCCTGTGTCTTCAACTTGTCATTCTCTATTCATTACTTTCTTTGCCTATAAAAAAACCCAGATGAACACTATTTTTAAAATTAATTTAATTTCCATAAATCTTCATTAATCTACCATGCTAACTTCATTCTTTCCTTCACTCAAATTCTTTTATAAATACGAAATTAATTCAGGTTAAAAGTTGAAAACTAGAAACCAGAACAAATCAAAGATGAAGCATAAGTCTTTGAAATATCTCTAGCTGATATGTTTTCATATTAGTGTTTTCATAGAGCATGTATTCATTTGTTAGCCAAAGTGGTATGATGTGACAGTTGCTGTGAAGCTATTTAAAAAATAAACTAATTTTGTAATTTTCCATTTTAGTAAATAGTCTTTTGAAGGCATAATTACAATGGATATTTAATATTGCATTATATAGACATGGCATAATTTGCCAGTCACGTGTATTTAGACATTTGGGTCATTCCCAGGTCTTCATCATTATGCTAGATTCTGTGATGACAAACATCCCTGTAGTATATAAATAACAAATTCAAGCAGTTTATCTCTGATAATATTCTCAGCATAAAATCTAAAAAGTAAAAATTAACTAAAATCATTTAGAATTTTGTTATCCATGGCAAATTGTCCTTCATAGCTCCCTAGAAGTATATGATATTTACATCCAACCATTAGCATATAGAACTGTTACTTTTTTATATCTTTAAAATTTTTAGAGATCAAATAGTAATATTGTTGTTTCTGTTCCGTTAATTATGTTATTACTGTCGTATTTTAATATTTTATAATTATTAGCCATTTTTATTTCCCATTCAAACATTTTGCCCATTTTTAATGATGTGTTCACATAGTTTTTGTTGATAAGCAAAAAGCTCTTTAAGCGTTAAACTTTTTCATTTCTGTTGTAAATGCTTATGGTCAATATTTTGGAATGAGCAACTTAAGAGTGATAGAAAATTTTATTTGTGTTCCTTTCTTCTCAAATTTTAAAAATCTATTTCTCTCTCCCACTATTACAAAAACTGTTCTTGCTAAGGGCATCCTTATCAAAATACATGTCACTCCTACATTCACCACCAGCAGCAAGTGGTGTTGCCCCTGGCTTACACCTTAAAACTTTTCTGTTGTTTTTTTTTTTAATGTTTTTTATTTATTTTTTGTTTGTTTATTTATAATTTTTTTTATGTTTTACTTTATTTTTGAGAGAGAAGGGGGGAGGGGCAAGGGAGAGGGAGACACAGAATGGGAAGCAGGCTCCAGGATCTGAGCTAACAGCTCAGAGCCCGATGTGGGGCTCAAACTCACGAACCCTAAGATCTTGACCTGGGTGGAAGTCAGATGCTTAACCAACTGAGCCACCCAGGTGTCTTTTTGTAATTTATTTTTGAGAGAGAGAGACAGAGACAGGCAGACAGGGCACGAGTGGATGAAGGGCTGAGAGAGGGAGACACAGAATCCTAAGCAGGCTCCAGGCTCTGAGCTGTCAGCACAGAGCCTGAACGCAGGGCTCAAACCCACAAACCACGAGATCATGACCTGCGCTGAAGTGGGACATTTAACCGACTGAGCCACTCAGGCACCTTCAAACTTTTCTGTTTTGATTTCCCTGGTTCTACTTCAGTGTTTTGGACTAAGTCCTTCATTTCTTCTTGGGCTTCTCTTTCCTTGCACTCTCCTGAAAAGAAAGGTTCCTCTGAGTTCTTCCCTTGCTTCTGTTTTTGGTCATACTCACACAAAGAGAGAGATTCCCAAGAGGCAGGAGGGTACTGGATTCAGATTAAGATGAATTTAGTTTTGTCTTGAGTCTCCAGCTCTAGCAGCATTTTATTTTGCAGATAATTCACTTTCCAAAATAATAATCATAATAACAATAACAACAATAATAATAACAATAATTGAAACCATCAGACTCTCAGCATTTAAGCACACAAATTGACCTATGTTCTTACAAATATTTTGCCTTCCTCTCCTGTTAGAAAAGTCCAACTGCTTGCCTTGGTTAAGATATCTCCTAGACTGCTGAAAACAAACAACAAACACAGCACAAAACAACACTATCAATAAAACTCCATCAAGAAACAAACAATAGCAACAAAAATTGAAACAGACTCATAAATACAGAGGACAGGGGCACTTGGGTAGCTCAGTCGGTTGAGCATCTAACTTGGGCTCAGGTCATGATCCCACCTTTCATGGCTTGGAGCCCTGCGTTGGGCTCTGTGCTGACAGCTCAGAGCCTGGAGCTTGCTTTGGATTGGGTGTCTCTCTCTCTCTCTGCCCCTGCCCTGCTTATGCTCTGTCTCTGTCTCTCTCTTTCAAAAATAAATATTAAATAAATTAAATAAATAAATAAACAAATAAATAAATAAGGAGAACCAACTGGTGGTTGCCAAAGGGGCTGGGTGGGGGGATAAGCAAAATGGGTGAAGGGGATTCAGAGGTACAAACTTCCGGTTATAGAATAAATAAGTCACCTGGGTGAAAAGTACAGCATAGGGGATATAGCCAATAATATTGTAATAGCCTTGTGTGGTTACAAACTGTAACCACACTTAGGGTGGTGAGCATTTTGTAATGTACGTCAAATCACTGTGCTGTACACCTGAAACTAATTTAATATTATGTGTCACTTATATTTCAATTAAATTATTTTAAAACAATAATAATTAATTAACATATGGTTGCTTCAACTCTCTCCTGAAAACACAGAAATTCTGACTTTTTCCGCAGGAGCAAGTTCTATCTCCCTCTCTCTTCAAAATGACAGCCATAGGGGCGCCAGGGTGGCTCAGTCGGTTAAGCGTCCAACTTCAGCTCAGGTCACTATCTCACAGTCCTTGAGTTCGAGCCCTGCGTCGGGCTCTGGGATGATGGCTCAGAGCCTGGAGCCTGCTTCCGATTCTGTGTCTCCCTCTCTCTCTGCCCCCCCCCCGTTCATGCTCTGTCTCTCTCTCTGTCTCAAAAATAAATAAACATTAAAAAAAATTAAAAAAAAACAACAACAAAATGACAGCCACAAAACATATATGCTCAGGAGCCAGAGTACATGAATTCAAATCTTCATATACGCTGGGTCCAAGGCCAAAATTATGTGGTATCAGGGCACAAGTCAGAGCAGTAGATGGATGAGGAGGTAGAAGGTTATTATTTATTTTTGAGATGATTATATGTAACATATTTCAAAGCTGATGGAAAGGGAAATATTTTTTTTTAATATAAATTATATTCTAGGCCCCAGTGTCACTCTCTGAACAATGGTGAAAACTTTAAAAATACCTCTCAGAGTTGTGGTAAAAATTATATATAAGGTTTATGTTAGTTGCCTGAAAATAATAAGGATTTAATTTTTAAAACACTATAGATACATTCCTCCTCATCATTTAAAAAATGGCATCAACATTAATTTTATCAATGCAACTACTTCCCTGATTCCCATTCGCTCCTCAACCCTCCTGGAAATTGGAAACAGGCAGAAGAGATTACTGGGCATTTTCCAATACACCCCTGAGCTTGACTTTCTATTGACAAGACAATTAACATAATCTATTGGGACAGAAGTTAATTTGTAGATTTTTGTCTGTTCAAATTTCCAATTATTGCTGTCTGGTGAAACTGATAATTCCAGAAATTAGATTTACAGCTCTACCAGAGAGTAATCAGTTTTGTATCTAATCAAGGACCCCCTAACATTTCTTTGATGTGCACATATACCTACTTCTCAAATGCTCTCTGGCCCATTCATAACATCTTTCTTATGATGAGTTGAATAAATTTTTGAAAAGAGTTCATTTTATTTTACTCATTTTTAATGAGTCATGATTTTACCCTTTGAAAAGATACATACTTGAATTCACTGCAATCTAGTACTTAATTCCAATATTCACAATTATACTGCAAAATAAGACTATTTGTCTCTGTTCATCCGTTGAGAAATATGAAGCTCACACATGTTGAATAAATTGCCTGATGTTACACAGCTGCTGAGGGTTGGACCTCGAAATAGAAGACAACTTTTGCTCTATGTCATGCTTTCCATATTAAGCAAAATGGCTACATGCTTACGTTCTACAAAGTCTGAGATAAGTTAAAATAGTGAATCTTTCCAGCATTATTAAATTTATTGAAACATTTTTGGAAAAATATATAATTTAAATTTTATGCCACAAAACATTTTTGTAGTGCATCCAAAATTATACAATTTTTATGGTTGTTCATGAAATACACTTGTTTCGAGCTGAATTCCCTGACTTCAGGATATTCTCTGCCATTGGGGTACATTAGTGAAACAAGATTTAGAAGCACTATTGATCTATGGCCTCTCCCAATGCATCGGACAAATAACATATCATTCCTATGCCCAATGAAACATAGTTTGGTGGCCCAGATTATTTAAATTTCAAACCATAAGTTAGGATTCATATCAGAATTGCAATATACAGACCTGGCAGACTGACTAGATTATTGCAAAATTTATGGTTCAGTTGAGCCTTATCATGTAGTTAAGTAGCCTTTGCCAAATGACTAAAAACATATAAAACATATAAATATAGAGAAGCATGATATAAGAGTGAACAGTGTCTACACAGATGAACACAAAATGTTGATATTCACTAAGATTTTTAAAATACATAATATTACATGTATTTTTTGTCTCCCTATGAAAATGTAAATGATAACCTGTTTACATATATTTGCACTTTTAGTATTAATCCAAGTATATATGCTTTGTGTCATATTTAAATATTGGAATGTCTTTCTTGGTGGAACTTTAATTAAATATTTGCTAAAAATCCACTGATTAAATAACTTTATTTGAATGACTATAATCTTCCAAGAAAGTTTAATGATTATTTTGTGTATGTGAAACACCAAGCAAATAAGTAAGCAAACAAAAAATGTGTGAACATTATATTCTAAATAGACGTCCTTTTTATTATATCACTATTGATTTTCCTATAAAATTCACTCAAAGAATTTTTCTCTTTTCCATCAGAACAATTATTCTAGTTATACTAAAATTTCTCATATGTGCAGCAAAATTAATGCATCCAAGGAAGATGAAATAAAGGGTACTAAATGTACTTTTCTATGTGAACCAACTGGAGTACTTGACACAAAGTAAATTAAAACAAAATAAATTAAACACAAAATAAAAACCAAAGTTTTTAGGCATTGGACAGCAGGCAGCATGACACTGTGATCCCTGAGAGAATTGAAATTTACAAAGTGAGCTCTACAATTGCACCCGTTTAATATTTGCAGGTATTAATATGTGCGTAAATATAGACACATTTTCTCATTTTTAACCTCTTTAAAAGATAAACGACTGTTTAGACAAAAAAAAAAAATTAAATAGCGATGCATTTTGAGTTTCGTAACATACATGGAAGTATAATGTATGACACCAGCAGCCAAAAGGATGAAGTAGGGGAAGGAACTATATCATTGTAAGGATTATGAAATATACATAAAGTGGAAAAATATTATTGAAAAATGGAGTGTGAATAGGGCGCCTGGGTGGCTATGTCTGTTAAAGTCCAACTTCAGCTCAGGTCATGATCTCCCGGTCAGTGAGCTCGAGTCCCTCATTGGGCTCTGTGCTGCTGTAGCCTGCTTCAGATTCTGTGTCTCCCTCTGTCTCTGTTCCTCCCCTGCTTGCACTCTGTCTCTGTCTCTCTCTCTCTCTCAAAAATAAAGAATTAAAAAAAAGTTAAAAAAAATTGGGGTGTGACTACCAAAAGGAGAGAAATATAGACAAAGACAGAGATGGAGGAGAGAAAAATCAAACAGTGGAGAACAGAATAAATAATTGAAAACTCAATTAATGCAAATGATGGCAGGGAAAGAAAAAAAATTGAGTAAAAAACAGATGGGACAAATAGAAAGTAAATAGCAAAATGATAGTTTTAAACTCAACCATATCAGTAATTATAATAAGTAAAGTTGGCTTAAACATTCAATAAAAACCTACCCGTGTCATAGGTAATTTTTTAAAAGACCTAACTATATGCTATCTACAAGAGAGTCATTCTAATTTTGCAGATGGGGTAAAAGTAAATGGATGGGGATAAAAAATCCATTATAGACTACTAGAATTTCCTAAACTGGGATTTGTTCCTTGGGATTCCTACTGTGTGTCCAGCCACTATACAGCCTCGTGGCAACGGGGGCTGGAGCAAATGTTGATATTCCGGTGACTGCTATAGCAGTGAGGAAAACTGTCCTTTTTCTCTGACCCAAGAGTCTCCTGTCTTCTGCCAGCAACCATGAAACCGTGGTAGGCTAGACTGCTAGATTGAAAGAAGTGTACATACAGGATAACAAGTAAGAAAACGTCTCAAACTCTTCACAGTCTCTGACAAAGTCCACTTCCAATTGTCACATGACTGGCAATTATGGACTGATTTTGATGTGAGACCTTGGTTTCTCCATAGGCAGGCCTTTTCACAGGCTGCTTGAGTGTTTTCAAGACATGCAGCTGTCTTCTCTCAGAGAGGATAATCCAAGAGAGATGGAAAACCAAGTGGAAACTAACTTTTTTTTATTATCTAGTCTCAGCCATCAAATAGCATAATTCTACAGCATTCCTGTTCATTAAAAGCTAGTTAGTAAATTCAACCTGCACTGAAATAGAGAGGAATTAAGCATCCTTTTTTTGAAGGAAAGAGTGAAAAAAATTTCCGGACATATTTAAAAACCACTGGGTAGTATCATTCTGTTTATAGGAAGTTATAGAAAAGGTAAATCTATAGTGACAGAAAACTGATCAGTTGTTGGCAGTGACCAGGGGTGGGACATAAAGACTGGCTGCTAAAACACACAAGGGAACTTTGTGAAGAGATGGAAATGTTCTACATTCTTATGCTCGTTATGCAACGAATAAAACCACGCACTTAAAACTGATGGGTTCTACTGTATGCAAGTTATACATTTATAAATGTGATAAAAATTAGAAAAAAACTGTTCATATTCATGAAATATTGGTTATTATTACACAGGGGTGTAGTGTTTTGACTTCTGAGAAAGATGACATCATTAGGGAGCGTGGTTGGTATAGGTGGTTAATTCCTCAATGAGAGGAACTAGTAATTTGCAATAGAAAGTTGGGTCTCTCACGGTTTTCTAGCCCAACTACTCTAAATTAGAAGACTAAAATAAGAGTCAGTAGTAATCACGTTTGTTTTTCTTCACCACCTCTTCTGTGAGGTAATGAAGTACAATGAACCCAGCATCAATGGCAACATGTTTAGCAGTAATGGAAAACTTCGTATGAAAATGTCAGGCAGCGTTCTTGGAATTGGGTGATGAGAGTTATCGGCAAGCAATATCATCGCCACCTGGCACCAGTTAGAGTGCTGTTATCAACAGACAATGGGAGCAGGGGAAATATCCTCCTAGTAATTCAGAGCAAGAACATGAGGCATATCCTGAAGAGGCCAGGAGATCTGGTCCTCGGAGCACAAAAGAGACTTCCTTAGCCTCCCAGGACTATTCGGAGATTTTAGGGGGGGGTCTGGATTTTTCAGGAAAGTTTTCAAGGTAAATTCAGAGAAATGGAACATTATTTTAATCTGACTGATACGAATTTGGAAAGATGAAATATAGTTAGACTAAAGCTTCAAGAGGGAGAGGGCACTGCAAAAAGGTGAGCAGACACTCTGGAAGAAACATTCGGTATCTATTACAGTAAAGGATACCTGAGTTTCTTAAATGATCTCTTCTCACCATAAAATGGACTGGGTTTCTGCTATCTTTTGTAACAGAATAATCCAATGTATCAAAGTTCAAAGTGAACACTATTATCTAGCACTGACAAGGAACTAGAGTATATCTTTAAACAAACCCTTGATATGGTTATCACAAATCAAATAAAAATCATTCACTTTAAAGGAATTTGATTCAAATAACCCAAGAGGTTTCAAATTATTAAATTTATAAAAATCACCACAGTGCTCATTAAAGTGAAACTTCCTGGGCTTACAGATAGTCTATTCTATTTGGGGTGAGACCCAGGAGTATGAATTTTAAACAAACACCTTGAGCAATTCGAAAGCAAGGGGACCTCAAAACACACACGTTTTGAGAAATACTGAAGAGACTAATATTAATACTTAATAGACCATAATCTCACCATTCTGAAACAATGTATGCATTTACATTACATTATAGAATAAAAAAGCTATGCAATCAAAAATTTAACCCTGCATGGGTTTTGATTTATTTTTCTTAGCACATTTGAAAAAGAATCTACTGGTACTAGGAATATTTCTATTAATATTTTTCAACCCCATGGACTCATTTTATACAAACATGTTCTTTTCATTATCTTCTTGGATCACTGCCATATAATTATTTATCTTTTATGATACAAAGATTTTTCTCTTCTAAAAATTACTCTTGTTCTATAGCATTATCTAGAACATCTTGTTTAGAATTCTTTCTAGAAAGAAATTAACTGAAACTCTTTTGTCTGTATCTGATACAAAATTACAAGAAGTCTAACTTTCATACAGGTTTAATTACTACTAAATCAATATTATGTATTTAAATCTAATTATAGTATGAGAATTAGGATTCTGATGAAGAAACGATCTCATGGATAATTAGAAATTTAGTTAGCCTGCATTAAAACTAGCAGATTCTTAGTCTTGACTATCTTGATAAAGTACAGGATATTAAAAACTGACTTAAAGACAATAAATTGTCATAACAATAGTCATTATAATTGTACGCTAGGAGTACATAGACAAGGTTTTTTTTTTTTGTTTTTTTTTTTTCTAACAGGTTTACAATTTGCAGTCATGACTTTCACCTTACCGCCAGCTAGGACTTAGCCCAGAGAGAAAACCAGTCTCTTTTCTTGAAGTTATCCTCAGAAGATTAAATCTTATGACTGCCGTTGTCATACAGCACCAACATTATATTATAAACCTAAATACAGAAGCCGTCCCCCGCCCCCCAAACTCCTATCTGTGGGGAATATGTTCCAAGACCAGTAAGGGATGCCTGGGTCCGCGGCTAGTCCCGAACCCTATATATACTATGTTTTCTCCTATACATACATACATATGGCAAAGTTTGATTTAAAAATTAGGCAGTTAGAAATTAATAACAACAATGAATAATAAAATAGAGCAGTTATAGCATACTGTGATAAAAGGTATATGAATGTGGTGATCTCTCTCTCACACATTCAAAATATATTGCACACTACTCACGTTATGATGTGGGATGATAAAACGCCTAGGTGATGAGAAGAAGTAGGCACTGTGACATAGTTAGGCTACCATTGACCTTCTGACAATACGTCAGAAGGAGAACCATCTGCTTTCCCACTGCAATGGACCGTGAGTAATGGAAACCGGGGAAAGTGAAACCTCAAAAAAGGGAGGACTACGGTATTTGCCATTACTTTTCACTTCCTTCTTTGCGAGCTTCTGGGGAAACAGAACAGATGTTTCACTCTATTTACATAATGAGTCTTCATGTATTTGAAACAGACTATTATTACCATTTTACTGTGTAATGTTAACAATTGTACCCATAATGCACAGGAAAACGCAATCTTACAGAGCTGAAATTTAACAACAAATAAGATGTGGTGTGCTTTGAATGCAAATAATGTTTTCGAGTATCTCTTTTAAGTAGTCGATTACTGACAGTTGTGTAAGACTTGAATCTGAAAAATGCGACTGTGAAGGTACAAATTCTGTTTTCCTTCACACATCCATCTGTTTTTTTATATGATTACTTACTGCTCAGTGCACCATCTCCTGAAAATTTTCAGTCCGTTGTTTAGATTAGATCAAGACCCTTTTTCTTAAGCATTTTAAATGCCTCTATGGAGAATAATCTCACTCCACTGTTACATAGCTCTATGTTATACACACATTGTATGCTGTCCTTGCAGGCATCAGCTTTAATTTTAATTTTTTTCTTTTATATCTCTCTGCCTAGAAGTAAGTAAGCTCCTTGAGGGAAAGGGTACTTGTCTTAGCCAGCAAATCACTGCCAGGATGTAGTAAGTTTTCAATTAATTGTTCTCAACCTAATTTTCAAGCCATTTCCCTTTTTGCCATCAATTCACATTCTTCTTGTTTTCTTGAGTATTTTTTTACCATAAGAATTTGTTTTCCTACTCTGCAAGAGTGCTGATTCTTAATTTGGTTTTTGCCTCTCACTTCTTGTTCTTTTGTAGTTTTAAAAACCCTCTTTTACACTGTTTTCATTTCTGTATTACCTTGAAAACCATTGTCATTTGCATTCTTTCCTAACAGTCCATAAATAGAAACAATACCTCATCATTTTCAATATCATTGAATATTAAAGATACAATTGTTATTATTGAAATTACTATCATCCTTTCACTTCAGGCAGGTGAGAAAACTAAGTAATGAAGAGACTGAAACCAACCACATAAATTTCTTTTTTTTTTGTTGTTTGAATTTTAGTTCAGTTCAATTTTGGTACATCTATCTGATTTTTATTAGTATTATGTATTTCTTTTTAAGAAGTTACAATGGCACTTTGGTTATTCAGTGAAGTACTTACATACTGTGCAACAGCCTCTTGCTTCAACCCATTTGTTTCCTCAATTTCATAATCCTTTGAAGAGTCATTGTGACAGTGGAAAGCTAAGTGCCCTATGCTTCTGCAACAGCGTTCAACAGAATGTAAGCTGAAATGTAGCCCCATCAGACATGATTCTAACCCTCAACCACTACGACTTTACCTTTTCTGCTACCCTCTACCTGACTGGTTTTCTTACTATTTTTTCTTTCGAGAAAATATTCTCCTCTCCAGTAGGATGAGATCATCACAGTAAGTCCAGATATACGGTAACCCTCCCAACTCACACTGCTCTTGGAACAGCACTATGATTGTCCCCATAGTAGCTTATCCACAGTGATTCATATAAGAATCGCAGTTTCTAAGAATTTTCATGGATTTGTTTCCTTTGGATACAGTTCTGGTGACAACACAAGATATAGATCACGAGATAAATAGATACTTGTGTGTGCATACAAACAGGGATGTAGATATTCTTAATCAGGCTGACTCCGCTTAAGATTATTGCTCTAAATATCCGTTTATTTTACAAATGCTTTTGATTGCCCGGGCCTGGGTGGCTGAGTCGGTTAAGCTTCTGACTCCTGACTTCCGCTCAGGTCATGATCTCACAGTTTGTGGCATTGAGCCCCGCGTTGGGCTCTACACTGATGGTGTGGAGCCTGCTTGGGATTCTCTCTCCCTCCCTCTCTCTCTCTCTTTCTCTCTCTCGCTACCTCTCTCCTGCTCATGCTGTCTCTCTCTCTCAAAAATAAACGTTAAAAAAAAACAAATATTTTTGGTTGCCTTCTATATAGCAAGCCCTATGATCTGCATTCAGGATATAATGATACAGTTGCTTATTGCTTCACAATGGTGGGAGTAAGGTTTATCAAATAGCCACAGAAATAAATATATATCTGAAAAGTATTAAGGTATGTTAAGTAGAAAAATTAGGGAGGTGCTTGTGAGAGAATTAAGTTTGAGGGAACCTTAAATTGAGAGGCTTCTTTGAAGAAGTAACAATTAAGCTGACACCTAAGGAATAAAATGCAGTTAAGTAGTAGATGAGAGGATACTTCAATCCTTGAGGCAAGAAAGAACATGGCTCATTACAGTTAAGCGTCTGACTCTTGATTTTGGCTCAGGTCATGATTCCAGGGTCATGGGATCAAGTCCTGTGTTGGGCTCTGTGCTGACATGTAACCTGCTTGGAATTTTCTCTTTCTCCCCCTCTGCCACCCTCCCCTGCTCATGCTCTCTCTTAAAATAAAATTTTAAAAAAGCATTAAAAAGAGAAGTAAAAAAAAAATAAATAAATAAAGTGAATGGAGGGAGTGGAACTAAAGAAATAACCCTTTATAGATGTATGAAATAGGAGACACATAGACTTGACAATTGGAACTTGTTTGCTGGAGATAATTTTAATTTTGGTGTTAGATATTATTTCTGATTATCTTTAGTTTGGAAGAAATTTATAATGAGCTAAAGTCAAAATAGACTAAGAGTATTCATACCAACAAGGGGAGCAAAGGGAAAATCATGCACAGATAGAAGACATTGCATAGTGATCATTTACAGAAAGCAATTTACTTAGATATTTTTGTTGTCTAATATTCGTCTTGTCTCTCAGATTCTTCGGGAAATGAACACTGAAAGCAGATATTGAAGACTCCCTGATGAGACTCACATTTGGAATTAAAATGATCAGTCTGCTGCAGATGCAGATATCCATAAACATTTGACATTTTAAAAAAGTAAATACAATTACATTATTTTGTTGGTAATGATTTTTAAAATATGGATGTTTGGGGTGCCATAAATTACTTTTATGGGTTATTTTCTCAGAAATATGTTGAAGTTACAACTAGTTAAAAATTTTCTATTACTTTCCATTCCACTTATTTACAAGATTTCATTTGCTTTCACTGCCAACTCTATTGAAAAAATAGTCAAAATTCATTATTTAACATTGTGAAAACAAGTTGCCTCCCTATTACTACTGAAAACTATCATCAAAGATCATTCATTATTTCCCACCCACCAAATGCAACAGTTTTTTCTATGTTCATAAACCACTTCATCTCTTTATTTTTCTCTACATTTCTTATGTATACTAAACTTTCTATCTTCTCTTATTCTATTTTTTTCCTGTACACATTTTTTCAACTTCAGCATTTACCAAAATAGCTTTCTCACTGAGTACTGCTTCATCCATTCTATAACTTTTCCTCTTTATTTTATGGCTTCCTTATTTACATCCACAAATAGATTTGCCAAGTTGCTGCCCATGCAACAAAATGTATTCATATCAGGATTCAGTATTTTCCTTCAGTTCCTTATTCTTATTTCCACTAAAGACCATACTGTCTTCCCAGTATCATAGGCTCCTTCACCATAAAACCCATTTTTAAATAAGCTTCCATAACAGAAAAAAATATTTATAAACTATATGAGTCTTTTCTCTCTTTTTTAAAATGTTTATTTGTTTTTGAGAGAGAGAGAAAAGAGAGAGAGAGAGAGAGAGACTGTGAGCAGGGGAGGGGCAGAGAGAAAGGGAGACACAGAATCTGAAATAGGCTCCAGGCTCTGAGCTGTCAGCACAGAGCCCAACACAGGGCTCGAACCCACAGACCGTGAGATCATGACCCGACCCAAAGTCAGCTGCTTAACTGACTGAGCTACCCAGGCGCCCCGAGAGTCTTTTCTTTATTGCCACTCACACCACCTAAATGGATTTCCTAATTGATTGTCCTTGCCCATAATTTTCTCTTCTTAATTTCATCATTTACATGGCTTTCATATTTTTTTTCCTCAATTATTGGTGGCTTGAGAGCACCCCCTTCACCAAAAACTTGCTTACAAACACATCCTAAATTTTTTGTATAAATTTCAAGGCAATTGCAATTCCAACTGTAAACTACTTTTCCAAATTCATCTACCAATAGTCTTTTCACACATTGTGTTTTTCTTCACCAGGGCTCCTGCCATTTTGAGAATGCACTACACATTTTTATGGTTTCTCCTTTAGGTTGGGTGCTGTATAAATACAGCCCAAGACCAAGATTCTTGCGAAAAAGATTTATGAGAGTCCTCTTGGAAAGGAAGTGTTACATAGACTGAGCGTTTTATGCCACCAAATTCATATGCTCGAATCTAATCCCTAATATATTGGTGTTAGGAGGTGGGGCCTCTGGGAGGTGGTTAGTGCACTTATAGAAGAACTCCCAGAGGGCCTCTCTTGCTCTTTCCCCTTTCTACCATATGAGGACACAGTGAAAAGACAGCCATCTATAAACCAAGAAATGGGCTCTCAGCAGACACTGAATCATCCTCCAGAGGCTTGATTTTCGACTTCCCAGCCTCCAGAACGTGAGAAATAAATTTGTATTGTTTATAAGCTCCGCAGTCCATGGTATTTTTGGTATAGCAGCCTGAAGGAACTAAGACAGTGACTAAGAGAAATAATAAAAATGCAGTGCTCCTGTTTTGTTTTTAAGGGCATATTCTCTTTATCAGCATTTAATACTTTTCTTCTATAGCCTTTTACAATGAGTTACTTATATGGAGCAAAATCCTTGAGAACAAAGACAGGTTTTTTTGTTCATTATTTTTATACTCACTCAACCACAGCTCCTAGTAAAAACCTCTATAGCATAGGCAAAAATTTTAAAATAGTTCTTAAAATATATTGTCAGTAAAAGTGAATATTTTACAGGAAATCTTAAGAGTAGTAATCTCATTTTCTGGAAAAAAAGGCCATTATATATTTTATATTTTAATGATATATTTATGGTTATGGATTTAAGGTCTTCTTTTGTATTTCATGTCAGACTTTTCAAAAAATTCATCATTACTTCTGTCACTGAAATGCTATTTGGTATTGTTCCAAGATTAATTATATCAGCCATTCTTTTTTTTTTCTATAGCAAAACTGAAAGCTATTAGACATAAAGTTTATATAACTAAAAGGAGCCTCAGGAGGTCACCTTAGCTCAAGACTTTAAGTGGAACGAAACACTGATCTCAAATTATTCCCAAAGGTAGCTGTCCACTTTTGGGAACTAACACAGACTAGGTTCCCACTGACTTGCTTTTATAATTGAAAGCAAGCATCTATTTTTGTATATCGTATTCAATTGGCTTAATTTTTAAATCTAGATTAACTTTCTTTTCCCCTTGATTTTAGGGGGGAAAAGCCATTTAAAGTGAATTATTTAACTTATTTCACTGAATTTTTTTATTTTGAGATGATTGTAGATTCCCAAGCTAGTCATAAGAAATAAAAATCTTTAACCACTTCTCCTTAGTAGTAATGTCTTCAAAATTAGAGTAGAATACCACAACCAAAATATTGACTTTGACACAGTCAACACGCAGAAATTTTCCATCACTGCTATGGTCCTTTATGTTGCCTACTCCCTACCTGCCTCCTCCTCCCCCATAACGCTGTGCAACAGCTAATAGGAATACTATACACATGGAATCCTATAATATGTAAACTCTGGATTGGCTTTTTTTCACTCAGTATAATTCCCTTGAGGTTCATTCAGGCTTTTGCAGGTAACCATATCTGTTCTTTTTCAATGCTGAATAATATACCATGGTATGGCTATATCACAATTGGTTGAATTCCTCACTCCCTGCAGGACATTTAGGTTGTTTACAGCTTTGGGTTATTACAAATAGAGTTACATGAAATAAACATTCATGTGCAGGTTTTTGGTGATCACGAATTTTCATTTCTCTGGGATAAAAGCCCAAAAGCGCAATTTCTGGGTCCCGTGATAATTGGATATTTAGTTTTTTAAGACACTGCCGAACTATCTTCCATTGTGGTTATTTTACATAGCCCCAGCAATGTATGAGTGATCAAGCTTTCCTTCATCCTTTGCAGGACTTGATATTGATGCTTTATTTTGGCCACTATGATGGATGTTAGTAGCATTTCATTATTGTTTCAATTTGCATTTCCCTAATGGCCAATGATACTGAGTATACGGAGTATTTTCTATGTGCTTATCTGCCATCTGTATATCTTCTTCATTTTTAAATTTTTTTAATGTTTTATTTATTTTTAAGACAGAGAGAGACAGAGCGTGAACAGGGGAGGGGCAGAAAGAGAGAGGGGGACACAGAATCCGAAGCAGGCTCCAGGCTTTGAGCTGTCAACACAGAGGTCCATGTGCGGCTCCAACTCGCGAACCGCGAGATCATGACCTGAGCCGAAGTCTGGTGCCCAACAACTGAGCCACCTGGGCGCCCCGTATATCTTCTTCATTTAAATGTCCCTTCATATATTTTTCCTATTTCTAATTGGACTGTTTATCCTTTTACTATTGAGCTTTGAGTGCTCTTTCTATCTTCTTGATGCTAGTCCTTTGTCAGATATGTGATTTACATATATTTTCAACCATCGGTAGCTTGCCTTTTCATTTTCTTTGCACAGTTTTAAACTTGGATGAAGTTCGAGTTTCCATTTTTTTAAATTTTATGAACGATGTTTTTGTGTGAAGTTTAAGAATTCTTAACTATAAAAAAAAGGAGTTTTGCCAAATCCTGTATCCTAAAGTTTTTCTATTTTTTTCTAAAAGTTTTATAGTTTCACATTTAATTACAAAATTCATTTTTAATTTTCGTATAAACTGTGAAGCTTAGGTAACAATTATTTCTCTTTCTCTCTCTCTCTCTTTTTTTTTTTTTTTTTTAACTTTCTGGCTTATGAGTAGCTGATTGCTCAATACTATTTGTTGAAAAATTCTCCTTTCTCTGGTTAATTATTTTTTCATCTTATTGAAATCAGTTGAGGATATTTTTGTTGGTCTATTTCTAGATAATCTTTTCCATTCTACTGATGGATGTGTCTATCTTTCCACCAACAGCACAGAGTCATGATTCCTGTTACTATTATAAAAATTATTGAAACTGAGCAATTGGTTCCTCTGACTTTACTTTTCTTTTGCAAAATTGTTTTTTCTATTCTAGGTGCTTTGCATTTCTATATAAAATTTAATACGATCTTGTTTATTCTATAGAAAATCTCTCTGGGATTTGAATAAGAACTATATTATCCGTGTATCATATTGTGGAAAATTGACGTCTTTGCTATGTTGACTCTTCTAACCCATGAACATGGTTTGATTTCTTCATTTGTTTAGATCTTTTAATTTTTTTTCCTTTGGGGTGCCAGCATGACTCAGTCAATTAAGCATCCGACTTCTGCTTGGGTTATGATCTTGTGGTCTGTAGGTTGAACCCCATGTCAGGCTCCGTGCTGACTGCTCAGAGCCTGGAGCCTGTTTCAGATTCTGTGTCTCCCTCTCTCTCTGCCCCTCCCCTACTTGCACTCTGTGTCTCTCTCTCTTTCAAAAATAAACATTAAAAAAACTAATTTTTTTCCTTCTACAGTGTACAGTTTTAGCATATAATTTCTGTACATAGTTTAGATTTATATTTAAGTATTTAATTTTTTGACCAATTATAAATTATACTTTTACTTTCAGTTTCCACATGTTCATTGTTTGTACACGGAAATGCAATTGAAATTTGTGTGTTGACTTCTATCTTGCATCTTTGCTGAACTCATTTGTAAATTATGAGCGATTTTGGGGGAGGTTTGGTTTCTTTTTGTACATTCCTTGAAATTTTCTATATAATCAACCATGCCATCTGCAAATACGGACTGTTTTACTTTCTTCTTTTCTAATATATAGACCTTATGTTTCCTTTTCTTGCTTTATTGGTTGAAATTCCAAAACTGTTGAAAAAGAAGGATGACAGTGAACATCTTTGTCTTGTTCTTAGAGGAAAAGCATTCACTCTTTCAGCATTAAGTATAATATTAGTTGTAGGGTTTTTGTAAGACATTCTTTATGAAGTTGAGGAAGTTCCATTTTTTTACCAACCAGTTTACCAGAACACCAGTGACTTTTTTCCAGAAATTAAACAAATCATTGAATTCTCTGGGCCTATATTTAAGAAGAAAAATAATGTAATTTTGATTTCTTTATGAACCTAAATTTAGATGTGTTAATCAGCAATGGGAAGTAAAAGGATGAAACTGAAGAAATAGATGTCAATCAAATATAAGATTAGTCATCATCATAGAGTTTACACCTATGTATGATTTATGTTATATAGTATCCATTATATCTAAAACTTCAATAAAACATATTGAAATCTATAGTATCAAATGTATGGGTCAGTTAAAATATTGAATATGGGAAATAAGTTTTAAAAAAACCTAAAGACTCTTCCTTGCAAAATTAGATATATTTGTATCATAATCACTACTGCAAATACATATGGATTAAATATATGTAGGTAAGGAGTGTCTTCCTTTTACTTTAAAAGTGGTAAAAATTCCCTTTGTTTCCTTGTTTCCGGTAATACATTTTATTTCAGACAGGGAGATCTTTTTTGTGCCTTTAACGTGAAGTAAAATATAATCAGTATAATCAACCATATTACTCCTTTGTGACAATAAATATATTTTTTTTTCTTTGAACCAACTACACAGATTCTACAGAGGTAGAAAAGAGTGGTAGCATGAATTATGTTTCAAGTTATCAAAGACTGAAAATAGCAAAAGTCAGTCATAATGAAAATATTAGGAAATTAGGGCGCCAGTGTGACTAGGTTGGTTGATCATCAGACCCTTGATTTCATCCGACTCTCACTGTCGTGAGATTAAGCTCTGAATTGGGCTCTGGGCTGACAGCACAGTGCCTGCTTGGGATTTTCTCTCTCCTTCTCTCACTGTCCCTTCCCCGCTCACACTTTATCTCTCTCTCAAAATAAATAAATAAACTTTAGAAATATATTAGGAAAGGAGATGCCTAATAAATATTTGTGAAATAAATAAACAATGATTATAATCTGAAGCATTATATTAGAGCAAAGCAACATGATTCTCACAGGAATTAAGAAATTTCCACATCCACAAGGTGGTACATTGGTGAAAGTGGAGCAAAACTGATAATAGAAGCAAAAGAAATGTTTTGTTCTATGTACATTCACAGTTTTCAGTGTACCAAGTGTGGTGAGTGTGCCCCAATAACACTTAACGGACATGTCAGCAGGAAAAGGAAAATGACTGGTACCGTATTAACAATCCCTTGCTTTAGTTTCCTGTTAACTATGGCTGCAGCCGTCTGAGCCAGCTATCCAGGAGTAGCGAGATTCCCAACGTGCATCTGTAGGTAGTGGAAGAATGCCAATAAAGAATAGGAAAGGACTAAACATGCCAGTGGAAGCCAACTAACCGTGGTGAATTGGCCACCTCTATGTGAGCTGAGGGAAGATACTAACTGTGCCTCCTTGAAATACCAGTCTTCTCAGTTGATTTTATAATTCTTTCTTTGCTGTTTCTTTTTTTTTTTTTAATTTTTTTAACGTTTTATTTATTTTTGAGACAGAGAGAGACAGAGCATTAACAGGGGAGGGTCAGCGAGAGGGAGACACAGAATCTGAAACAGGCTCCAGGCTCTGAGCTGTCAGCACAGAGCCCGACGCGGGGTTCGAACTCACGGACGGCGAGATCATGACCTGAGCCGAAGTCGGCCGTCCAACCGACTGAGCCACCCAGGCGCCCCTTTTCTTTGCTGTTTCTAGTTACCTTGTTTTCTTAACTCTGGTTGTATCCAAAATCTATTTTTGTCATAATTCATTATGCTATTTCTCTCACTTTTTAAATTTTATTTTGCTTCTAGTCCTGTCTCCTTATTTGCTAATATCTGGGAATATCATGAGAGGGTATTTATCATGTTATTTAGGTTTCTTGAATAGTTAGAGGGTTGGTGATCACTAGTTTTACCATATTTTCATAAAAACCTAATACAAGTCTGCTTTATAGTTGATGTTCCTTCTGACAAAGATGGAGAAATAAGGATTAGATGATTAGATTTACTTTCAGGCTTTAAAAGATAAAACAAAATATTGGATAAAATATAAGAAATCATAACACAGTTGACATCAAGGAACAAAAGAAAGTTATTCCTGAAAATGAGGAAATAAATAAGATAAAAACTTGAGCTTACTGACTGTAGAAAGTTTCCATGGTGCAAAGTGAAGGATTCTAGCAAAGTCCAAACTGTCTGAGTTAACCATATAGAACAGGAGGTCCAGGGAAGCCAAGGTGGCTAAGTTCACAGAAAGTGCTGGAGAGGAGAGCAGTACACAGAGAGAAGACTCCCAATGTCTGCAGAAGAACCCTCTTATGTGTTCATTTGGGTACCAATCAGCACATGTGTGTAAACAAACTACCCAAAGCCAGAAAGAATTACCCAAAAGAATTAGGAGGGAAAATAGGAACTAGAGATCACACAGGGCCAAGAATAGTACCTGTTCCCAATAGCCAAAGTGAAATACTTCATAATTCATGTGGTATCAGTCAGAGTTCTAAAGAAGGTCTTGCTTCAGTAAGGTGGAAAAAAAATTTACTCCAAACTTAATGATGCTTTGGAATTGCCTAACAAAGCCTAAAACCAAGACCCAAAAGTATCAAACTGATTCCAAGTTCCAAGTAACTTAACTGTGCTGCAAAATACAGATCAGTATATTTACCAAAAAACAAAAACAAAAACAAAACAAAACAAAAACAACAAAAAAACTAGAACACAACAAAACAAAAACAATAAAACAAAGAAAAATAGAAAAAAACAAAAACGAAAAACTCTGAATCCAATAGGGTAAAATTTACAGTGTCAAGTATTTGATAAAACATTACCAGGGATGCATGCAAGGAAGCAATAAAACGCAATCCATAATGAAGAAAATATAGGGAATGAGGAAATGGCACGTCATAGAATAAGCAAAAACATTAAAAAATGCTATTATAGCTGTATTGCACATGCTGAAGAAGTTACAAGGAAGACTAAACATGTTAACTAAAGACATGGAATAGATTTTTTTATTAAAAAAAAATTTTTTTTTAATTTTTATTTTTGAGAGAGAGACAGAGTGTGAGTGGGGGAGGGGCAGAGACAGAGGGAAACACAGAATCTGAAACAGACTCCAGGCTCTGAGCTGTCAGCACAAAGCCCGACATGGGGCTGGAACTCACGAACCACGAGATCATGACCTGAGCCAAAGTCAGACACTTAACCAACTGAACCACCCAAATGTCCCCCCACCTTTTTTAAAATTTTTTCTTTTTAAGAGACATGGAATAGATTTTTTTAATGTTTTTTTTAAATTTATTTTTGAAGGAGAGAGAGAGACAGAGCATGAGCCTGGGAGGAGCAGAAAGAGAGGGAGACATAGAATTTGAAGCAGGCTCCAGGCTCTGAGCTGCCAGCACAGAGCCCGATGCAGGGCTCGAACTCACCAGCCATGAGATCATGACCTGAGCTGAAGTCGGACGCTCAAACGACTGAGCCACCCAGGCGCCCCGGAATAGATTTTTAAAGAGAACATAAACTGAACGTCTCTAGATGAAATCTATGCCTGAGATGAAAACTATACTGGATGGGATTAACCCCAGATTAGATATTGCAGAAGAAAATATCAGTGAATTGAAGATATAGCAAAAGACAGCATTCAAATGAAACATAGGGAGAAAATTATCTGAAAAAAAAAATCTGTGTACTTTAGCAAAACTTCAAGTGGCTAAAATGTGGTTAATTGCATCTCCAAAGTAAGAGAGTGACAGAAAATATATGGCTTACAATTAATAACCAATGTTTTTTCAAAATTTGGTGAAAACTATAAATTTGCAGATCTAAAAAGCTCAATGAGCACAAACACAAAGATGTGAAGTACAGTATACTAAAGCAAATCATAATGAATTGCTTAAAGTCAATTATAAATAGAAAAAGTTTTAAAGTAGTGAGGGACAGACACATTATATGTAGAGGGACAAAGATAAAGGGCACAGATTTCTGGTCAGAAACAATGTAAGTTACAGGATAGATTGGAATAGTATCTTCAGTCTATCAAACATATATAAAACCTAGAATTTTAAAGTCATAAAGAAATATATTTCTAAAAGGAAGGTGGGAGTGCCTGGGTGGCTCAGTAGGTTAAGCATCTGACTTTGGCTCAGGTCACGAGCTCGCAGTTTGTGGGTTTGAGCCCAGAGTTGGGCTCTGTGCTGACAGCTCAGAACCTGGAGCCTGCTTCGGTTTCTGTGGCTCCCTCTCCCTCTGCCCTTCCGCCACTTGTGATCTGTCTCCGTCTATCAAAAATAAATAAAATATTTTAAAAAATAAAATAAAATAAAAGGAAGGTGAAATAAAGATGCTTCCAACATAGAAAAGCTGAAAAAACTCATTGCCAGCAGACCTTTACGACAAGAAACATTAAAAGAAGCACTGTAAAAAGAAGAAAAATATTGCAAGATAGAAGTCTGTACCTGTTTAAAAAGGCAAGAAGTACGGGAAATGATCACCAATAGGTAAATATGATGACTTTTTTCTTAGTATCAAAATATCTTTAAATGTATTAATCATGTAAAGCAAAAATAACAGTATCATGTAGTACTTGTGACATATATAGAACTAAGATGTATTACAATAAATAACGCAAGGACTAGAAAAAGAAAAATAAATATACTAGTATAAATAAAGTTCTTATTCCATACATGAAAAACCATACTATCGCTTGAAGGGTAGACTATGATAAATTAAAAATTTGTACTATAAATGTTTATTTATTTTTGAGAGAGGGGGGAGAGAGGGAGAGAGAGCGTGCACATGCATATGTGGCAAAGGGGCAAAGAGAATCCCAAGTAGGCTCCATGCTATGAGCACAGAGCCCTGAGGCAGGACTAGATCCCAGGAACCATGAGATCGTGACCTGAGAAGAAATCAAGAGTGAGTCACTTAACCAACTGAGTCACCCAGACACCCCTAAAAATGTGTACTATAAACCCTAAAGCAATCACTAAAGGAGCACAACAAAGAATTTTATCTCAGAAGTTTAAAAGGAAAACCCATTTTATAATTTCTATATTAAGACTGTAGACTTAAATCCACCATATCAATAAATCTATTAAATGCCTGATTATCTCAATTGAATGGTAGAAATAATCAGATTGGGTAAAAAAATCAAGACCCAGTGCATCTAGGTAGCTCAGTCGGTTAAGTGTCTGACTTAGGCTCAGGTCATGATCTCATGGTTCATGAGTTCCAGCCCTGCACTGGTCTCTGTGCTAACACCTCAGAGCCTAGAGCCTGCTTTGGATTCTGTCTCCCTCTGTCTTTGCCCCTCCTCTGCTTGCTGTCTCTCTCTCAAAAATAAATAAACAGCATTTTTTTTTTAATCAAGACCCAACTAGACACTGCCTGAAGCTAATCTACTTAAAATATAATTGCGAAAATAAATAAATAATAAATATGGAAAAGACATACATGTTTAAATTGGTCAAAGAAAATAAGAATGGCTATATTAACGTCAGATACAATAGATTTCCAAGAAAAATACTACCAAGAACAAAAAGGGTCATTTCATCAAGAAACATACTAACTAGGGCGCCTAACTCTTGATTTTGGCTCAGGTCGTGATCTCACAGTTTGTGAGATTGAGCCCTATGTCAGGCTCTGCGCTGACAGTGTGGAATTGGCTTGGGATTCTCTCTCTCTCTCTCTCTTTCTCTCTGCCACTCCTTAGCTAACACTTTCTGCCCCTCTCTCAAGATAAATAAACATTTTTTAAAAAGAAACATACTAAACAAAAATACTTGTATACTCAATAACAGAAATGTAAAAGGCATGATGCAACTAGAAAAATCCATAATTATAGAGATTTGAGCAGCTCCCTCTTAATAACTGATAGAACAATTAAATGAACTATCAATACAAACATAGATGAACTATACTGTCAACCAATTTGGCCTTGTTGACATTTATAGATTACTCATTAACTGCTGAATAAACTTTCTTTGTGAGTGGACCCAGAACATTTGCCATGACAGGCCAAATCCCAAGCCATAAAACAAATCTCAATCCATTTAAAAAGTATTCAAGCCATACCAAATTTAGATCACAAAGAAATTAAATTTGAAATCTGTAATGAAAAGACATCTGAGATAGCTCCCAAATATTTGGAAATGAACACACTTCTAAATAACCAGAGCGCCAAAAAATAATCCCCAACAAACAAGCATACACACAATGAACAAAAGAAACCTAAAGAATTAAAAGGGGAATTAGAAATTATTTTAAGTGAATAAAAATCAAAACGAAACATGTCAAAATTTGTTGAGATGGGGTTAAAGCGGTACTTAGAAGGAGATATGTAGCACAGAATACCTCTATTACAATTGAGGAAATATCTAAAATTAATGATTTTAGATTCCCACTGAAGAAACCAAAAAGGAGAGCAAGTAAAGCCAAAGGTAGCAGAAGAAAAGAAATAAAGGTCAGAACAATAGTCAAATAAATTAAAAAAAAAACACATAAGGAATAATATCAAATATTAGTAAAATTAAAAACTGAAGGTTTTTTTTGAGAAAATCAATAAAATTGATAAACCTTCAGGAAGATTGATGGGGAATAAAAGAGAGGAGACAAACTATTAACCTACCAACATCAGGAAGCAGAAAGATATTAACCCTCTAGATTTTACAGGTATTAAATGTTTAATAAAAAGAGACCTTTATGTTAATAAGTTCAACACCTTAGATGAAATAGATACAATCCTTGAAAGAGTCAAATGATCAAAATCTACTTATTAAGTAATAGTTAACCTGAACAGTTCTATATATGTTAAACAAATTAAATCTATAGTTAAAAAACTTCCCACAAAGGAAATTCCAAGTAGTGATGTCTTCACAGGTGAATTCTACCAAGCATTTCAGAAAGAATTACTATCAATTATATAGCAAGTCCTTAAAAAAATTTGAGGAAGTGAGAATATTACCCAAGTCACTGAGGTCAACAATATTCTGATACAAAAATAATAAAGAGATATTTCAAAAACTAAAAATTACAGAAGCAATATTCCTTATGAACACAGATCCAAAATATTTTGACAAAATGTTGACAAAAGAAATCAAATTATATATAAAGACAACAGAATTTAAATAAAAATAATAAAATTCCATTAAAAATGATAATATACCATGAGGAAGCATAGAAAGCAGGATTTATTCCAATAATGTAGGCACAGTTTAACATCAAAATGAATTGGTATAATTCATCTCATGAACAAAATATATATATATATGTATATATATTATATAAATATGTATATATGTGTATATATTATATAAATATGTATATATTTATATATTATTTATATATGTATATATTATACAAATATGTATATATATTTATATAAATATTTATATATTTAGATCCATATATATATATATATATATCAACAGATGAAGAAAAAATTGACAGAAACTAGCATCCAACCCAGGAAGAAAAAAAAAAATCTCTCAGCTAAGTAGCAATAGAAGGGAACTTCCTCAAACTCAGATACGTCTGACTCCAAAACCTGTTTTTGAATGCTTTGTCAGGATTACATTTATACATTAATCAGGAAACACAAAAACAATCTAAAGCACATCACTCTGTTTTCAAAATACCTAAGAATCTGTTAGTATTCTCTCCAATGTATACTCTATACAGGAGTAGCACAAAACTCTCCCAAGGAAATATGTAGGATGGTGTACTCCTATTACAGCTTTCCAGTTCTTTTTCTTTTTTCTCTTTTTACTTAAGGTTTATTGAGTTTCTCTTATGTACCAACGTTAGCTGACTTGTAGGAAGACCAGAACTTCTGCTATGCTGTTGTGAATTGTCTTCAGTGATGACTAGACACAGGACAGACCTATCTCAAGTAGAACGTGCCATCGAAAGACTTAATAAATAGCCCATTCACCCTGGCGTTTCTTAAACACTATTGCACAGAAACTCACTGTAACATCAGCAGCTGTATACTTAATATTATGGACTCCACGACAAAAGCTGAGAAAATTCAAGAAGCATTCACAGAATACTGTTTTCTCCTACGATAAATGCCCACTTGAGAAAAGCTGTTTCATGCAAGGGAATATTAGGGAATTTTGAATTGGAGAGTATTTTTTTCTAAAATCCATAATTTGAATTTTTTAATAAACAAGGCCATATTATATATAGAAATGGAATCACATTAAGAGCTATCTGGAGGGCAAGGACCACATTTGACACCACTTCTTATGTGTAATACCAATAAGTATTCGTATTGAAAAAGGTAGGTGTTTAATATTTATCTTCTAACTCCAAGCCAGTGATTTCTCCATAGCACCAGACTACGTTCATTTTTGGTCAAATGAATATATAATTCTTATGAATAAGATACCAGTCAAAATATATTACTGATTAATGATAATCACACATTGTTGTGTTTTCTTGTTCCTGATAGATGTTTAATTTATAATGTGAAGCAAAAACGACATAGATTTATGAACACGTAGATTACAGCATCTATCCAACAAGTGCTAAGTAATAATGTCAGTCCTGAAGGCTAAATTTATTTTTTCATTTTTCTGGAGAGATGGTATTGAGACACCTGGGCTTCTTCCATCTGACGTAGCATGACCCACTGGAAACTGAATAGAAGGAAAAAATGACAATGACGTTAATTGAACATTTACTCTGTGCCTAACGTAGTAGAGGGTTTATGTATTTATTAATCCTACACTTGTTGAGTAATTACTATCTGTAAGACACCATCTTTTGTGCTGGAAACACGATGGTGAATAGCACAAATCAGTCCCCTTACTGATACATTTCTGTGAAGGAGAGAGGGGCGGTAAAAAAGAAAGTAAATAAATAAGGTATCTGTAGTCAGTGATAAGTGTTAGCAGAAAGTAAAACAGGGTAATTGAATAGTGACTAGAGGGGTAACTCTTCTGAATTCGATGTTAGGAAAGACTAAAACATAAATGACAAGTGTAGGCTTGAAAAGAGATGTGGGGGAGAAAATTTTCAAGAGTTTTTCAAAGGGGACAGCACAGGCAGAGGCCCCGAGGTGAGCACACAGCTTGGCCTCCTCAAGAGAAGGCAAGGGACCAATATAACCAAATGAGAGGGAGGGAGGGAGGGGAAAAGTCAGGGAAATGCAGGAACTTGTAGGCCATTAAAGGAAGTTTGAAATTATTCTAAGATGAAGATTCTTTGGAGAGACTTAAGCAGGGGATAAATATGATATTTTATTTGTATTTTTAAGAGATCTCTCTGGCCAGTCTGGAGATCATATATATAATGCTAAGACTGGGGAAGCAAGAGTGAAAGCAGAATGACTACTTGGGAGGTTAATTCAGTACTTCAGGAAAGAAATAATGGTTGTTGGCCTAACGTGGTAACACTGAGGAAAGAGAGTCAGTTGGGTGGATTTGGAGCATAATTTGAAGGTAGAGCTGACAGTCCTTTCTAATTTCTTGGATTTAGGAATGGAAGATTATGGTAGAAGGAAAGTCGAGAATAATACTGCAGTTTTTTAGTTGAATTTATATTGGTGCCATATGATGTCTCATTAATTTCTCATTGTAAGATTGCCAAACAAACATTAAAAATCCAAGGAACGCATGATGGAAGTTCAGGAAGAGGAAGAACTTGCCTACACAGCCAGGGAATGGTGGGATCGAGAGGCAAATCCAAAGAGCAGTATGCTTATTTCTACAACATCATCACCCTTGGTAACACTGCACCCTTAAATGTTTCCTGCCTGCTTTGACTGGACTAGAAAATAAAGAGCTACAAAAAGCAGTGATTCCTTCTGCCAAGCACAGACTCTACTTGAGAATTTTAACTTGTGGGGGACTTGCAGCAGACCGTTACATTTGGCATTATTTTTTTAACTGCTGCCAAAATCTACCTTCCGACTTCCTCATGTGTGCTATTAGAACTCTCATACAAGGCCTAATCCCTCAGCTGTATAAAACCATTAAAATATTTGAAGATAGAATTGTTTCCCCACAAGAGAAGATCTTCACTCACTACACAGTGTTTGGAAAATGGACTTAAGATGATTTTGAGTTGGTTGCTAGTTTTGTTTTTAAGAGAATGCTTTTAGAAGAAAATATGTTATGTTTTTAAGAGACTTACTTCATTTTTTTATTGGTAGTATGGAATTAAAATTTTCTGCATGCATGTTTGACTGAAAAGTCAATATTTCCTCCTATTACTGGGGACTTCAGGTTATACAAGTAATATTTGATATCTTCCTTAGGTCAATTCTATACCATTAATGGTAGTTTTATTGCCTTTAAAGAAAGGGAAAAGAAAGAAAAGAAGCTATGTTTAAAAATAAATAACAATAAAAAACATTTTTTTATAACTGATGCTCCCTTTGCTTAGCTTTGCAAGAAAAAAGAAGTCTCTCTGCTCTTGGGATAATAGTTCTCCTAAAACACCAATAATCATTAGCTAGAGAAAAACACATATTCTTCATAATATATGCCCTACATAATATGTTTACCCAAAGAAAAGAGATTCAGAATATATGATACTGCCTGGGGTGGGATGATTTCTTCTAGCATAAGTTAATTATTATGTAGGCTAAAACAGCTTCATAAAGATGTCTTCAGACACTGTCTCAGAAGAAGTTTTCAGGCTGAAGTTGATTTGCCCTTTCATTATCCCTATTAATTTAAGGAAAATTATAGCACAAAGGAACATTATAATGATTTATGATTCTTTGTGATAAATGTTGGGTAGAAAAATCAGTAAGTGAATGAGATAAGCCCATAGCTATTATTGTGAAACATAATTTGTTTTCATGAAATATAAATAATGGTCTAAAATAGAAGCAAGGAAATCAAACTTATAAAGAAATGCCAATTAAAGATGCAGACAATGAGTTTATAAAATGATATTTGGAGAAGTGTTATCAATAATATCATAAATTTAGAAATAGCCTTCATGCCTAAAGATAATAGGAAAATAGTTATATAAATTTATCCATTCATAAGTCCTTATAATAATGTTTTCACAGGCTTATGAGTCAATGAAATGCTTCTATGATAAACTGAAATGGTACATTGCAAGGGTAACAGGTTGCTCCCACCCTAGGCTAAGCTCTGCGTTGTATACACTAAAGCATTGTATCAGGTACTCCTCACCACTCTAATAAATAGCTACCATTGCTGTCTCCATTTTCCCGATGTGTTAGGAATGGCTAGATGAAATGAGTTTCCAACTAACACGTAATAGGTGTTAGAGCATCTATTTGATTCAAACCTGGTGTGTCAGCTTTCCAAACTCATGCTCTTAATCATGACTTGCCCCCTTTTCCTTAGGATTGTCACAATGTCTCGGCTTAACTATCTTTAGGATGATTGAATTTCATTTTTATTGCTTATTGCTCTTCCGTGAATACGCAGCCAAGAAAACACTCAGAGCGAGTGTGAGTCCACCCAGGAACTTAACAAGGCACACCCTATAATTCTGATGGGCTTCAAAATGTATCATCCTGGTATCTCATTAACATACTACGGAATTAGGATTTCGCAAAGCTCTTCTGTTTTAGTGACTGTGATGCCCTCACAGTAAGTAGAGTTTTCTTGAACCTTTTAGCTGTGAATTTCTATACTGTATCTTTATACACTTGGTTTTTGGTTTTGGTACTCACTGAATAATGAAAGCGTGATATCCAATATGCATTGATTTTACATGTTGTTTGTATAGGCATCTAAGGGGATATTAATTTTGCCTCTTTCTCTGTGCTATCAGCTTCCATTTATCTGTTTCATCCTCAGTGTCATCTGCTGTAAGAAACCCATAAGCTCGATTCTTTTGGATGCTCCATTGGTATGACTACTTATAGGACACTAGACTTCCCAATGTCACTCCATCTTCACTGGTTGCTCCGTCCTTCTCAGTCTTCTTCACTGATCATCCTTAAATTCTTACTTCTAAATATCAGAGTGTCCAAGACTCAACACTTGGACCTCTTCAGGGTTATTTCATCCATACCTATGGCTTTAAATGAATCTTTTATTTGATGACCCTCAAATGTTATATCTCAACATAAGTATATCCAAATGCCCATATGAAAAGTTTCATGCGCAGGTCTAAATAGGTATTTCAAATGAAACAAGCCAACAAACATAAAACAAAAAACCCCCTTCTCCTGCCCCTTCTCCTTGCCAGCCTTAGTAAATAGCACCAGCACCACCATTCATCTCTGAGGGCTAAGTTTATGCCCTCACCTATAATCCATCATCACATCTTGAGGCTTTATCTTCAAAGTGTATCTCTAGCCACTCACATCTGACACCACCACCACAAAGTGTCTTGGTTCACTTCGACTCTCAGTACAGCTTCTAAACGAGCGGCCTACTTTTGCTCAAACTCCTCTGAGCCTACTGTCAGACTTACCAGTTTCAGTCACCAGCTCGATTGCCGGCTCTATGACCATATGAAAGTTACTTAATTTCCGCATCTAAGTTTCCTCATTTATTAAATAAAGAAAACAATATAAACACCTCACAGATTTCATGTACGACGTAAGTAATTCAAGATAAAATGCTTTTGGAAGTGTTGTCATCACATCATTAGCAGTTAGTTATTATTTTAAGCCAATTTAATAGTCAGTTTTAATACTTAAATTTGATTATGTCACCTTTTTGTTCCAAAGTCTCCATTGGCATCCATCACAATTGGTTATCATCCAAAGTCCTTACCATGACCCCCAAACTCTAAAAGATCTGGACCAGTGTTACACCTGACTCCATTTCTAATTTCTGCCTCCCAGGTTATGGTGCCTCTTGTTTTCCCTGTGTTCCCTGAATTTTCTTAACTATTTCAGCCTCACATCATTTTTCCAGGTGCCTCTGCTTGTCCCTCTTTGCCCAGGTCCTTGCAAAACCTTCTCATTTTGTTAATGTTTTTGCTCAGGATTTACCCACATTTCAGGGATGATATGCCTTCCCTATAAAAAATAACACCCCCTAACAGTCTCCATCTTTTTACCTTGTTTTATTTTGCTTCATCTCACTCATCACAACCTGATATACACTTATTTGTCCATTTGTTCATTCCCAGTTCTTCTTAAAAGCAAGTAAACTCCATGAAAATAAAGACTTACTTTAGCAAGATTGTTGTTCACTTCCATATTTCCAGTACCTGGAACAGTTTCTTGTACTAATAGGTACCATTAGCTTATTAATAAATACCAGCGAATGAACAATTGCCTAAAATGCATAATAATTATCTTTTCACATGTCTGTCTCCTTCAGTAGACATCAACCTATTTTCATTGCTTGAGCCATAAAAAGCACTTAGTGAATGAATGTAGTCAGAAAGACTATTCCCATGGAAAATGTAATTGGGGAAGGTGTGATGTCAATGCAGCTCCTTATACCTGTGACCAAATATTTAATTTACAGAAAATCTAAACTACTTCTTTTCTTTTTAAAATGTTTTTAAAAAGTTTATTTATTTTGAGAGAGCAAGAGAGTGGGGGAGGGACAGAAAGAGAGGGTGAGGGAGAGAGAGAGAGAGAGAGAGAGAGAGGATCCCAAGCAGGCTCCACGCTGTCAGCACAGAGCCTGATGCAAGGTTCTATGTCACGAACCTTGAGATCATGACCTGAACCAAACTCAAGAGCCAGAAGCTTAACTGACTGAGCTACCCATGTGCCCCTAAACTATGTCTTTTCTTTCCTGGTTATCATTTCTGATAATATTTTGCTCCTTTTCGTTGATTAAGTACAGGTTAGTTCTGCGAATATGGATAATGGGTTGCATAATAACAGCTGACAGTATCTCTGACACCAAAAAAAAAAAAAAAAATGGACCCAAATATTAAAAGCCAGTAAACATGTTTTGAACAATTATTAATTCAAATTTAGTTGCCTCAATTCAGCTTTTGAGATTCTCCTTGACTTTGAACATGGATATGTCTTTTTCATGGATTATTATGGCCTAAATTCTGTGTTCTAATGGCAAAGACAATTACTATCTGAGAAAAGAGACAGAGGGCAAGAGACTGAGGATGGCAGTGGTGTTGGAGTACCTGGTGGAAGGCTTGAGGAACTGACTGGAAGATCACAATATACTCTAACAGTCAAACCCTCTTAATGTGCTTATGCTTTTAAAATTTTCTTAAACATTTTTTTATATGTTTATTTACTTTTGAGAGAGAGAGAGACAGAGAGACAGAGCGTGAGCGGGGGAGGTGCAGAGAGAGAGAGGGAGACACAGAATCTGAAGCTGGCTCCAGGCTCTGAGCTGTCAGCACAGGGCCCCATGCAGGGCTGGAACTCATGGACCGTGAGATCATGACCTGAGCCGAAGTCGGAGGTGTAACCAACTGAGCCACCCAGTGCCCCTAAATATTTTTTATCATGAGATCTTTCTAGAAGTTCCTCCAGGAGTTCATATTGCCAGAAATATATTTCATTTGAAATTCTCTTTGCTGAAGTCAGCTTGAGAGAGATAGTAGAAATCATCTCTGTTCAAAAACTTAACTGAGGTATTTTTACTACCAAAAGGAAAGGTACAAAGAATCATTTGATCATTGTAAGAATAAAGAGGAAAAATTCATTGAGAGTTCATGCATGGATTTATTGAGATTCATTTCAATCAAATCTATTGCACAAGTATCTAGTCTAGGGTAAACAAAACATGGCTTTGGAGAAGCGCATGCCAAAGTCATTTTCTGATCTGAACAGGTCAGTGAGGTCATGGCTCTAACCACACGAATGAGCCCTGGCTGGGCAAGAGAGCAGCAGGATACCCACAGAGATCAGGGGCTGGTGGTGAACACCTGAATCTGGTAGTTCTGGTTCTGACACTTCCTAGCTTCCAGAACATGGGGACATTTCTTAACTTCTTCATTAGTCACACTCGTAAGCATGGATGCTATCTAACAGGATTGCTCTAAGGAGCAAATGGATGTCACTTGGTTCAAGCAAGCACCACGTTCTGGAAAGGGGGCAGTATGGCGCTCGCTGCTGGGTAACTCCTAAGCGAAATACTTCAGGATCTACAAAGCAGTGGAGGGTAGAAAGAGTGTGCTGATGCTGGTAAGCGAGAGAGAGATCGTTCTAGTCTATCTGCCTTAGTGTGTTATAATCCAGGCTTATCTGTCATTTTCCTTCTTGCAAGATTTGCACCAATTCCTCTGCCTGAAATGCTCTTCATGCAACATACTCTCTCCTTTGCCAGAACTCCCACTTGTCCTGTAAGTCTCAGCTCAGATGTCATTTTTCCCTAGGAGGCCTGCCAGAGCCCACTCAAACTAGATTAGGCCCATCTTGTCCCCATGGTACATTCTTCTTCATAACACAGCTGGTCTTGTGACTACTTGTGCAAAATCTCTCTTATTGGTCACACAGAAAGTTCTAAAGGGCAAGGACTCTGTTAACCATCAGAGTATAATACAAATGCCTCTCACATGAGTGGATGCTCAATACATGTTTGTTGGGTGAGTTATCAAGTAATTTTAATCCACATCTCTGAATAGTTAGGAATATAAAAAGACAGCAGAGGGATGAAACATATGTAGGGGGCAAGTAAAGAAATTTAAAGAAGATCTTGAACAGTTGGCTTTTTCATAGAAGATGGGTGAAACATAACTGGTAAAAGTGCCATGTATTATCGTATGGTATAGAGCCTGTCATATAATACATGTTCAATACCCATTGAGTAAATAAATGTATAATTAAATGAATGCGTATATAGTTAACATGAGCCCTCTGGGACTCTGATGTAAGACATTTTAGATGTGATTATAACACAAGGAACAACACTTAACTGTTAATATGAAATGGATTATAATTTCAGGAATGGAAACATAAAAGATTGTTGGGGGATCTTTCTTTTCTATTGCATTTACAGTTATTCAAAATGCCTTGGTTCGTATTTATATCTGTTCATAGATATGAATTGTGAGGGGGGAAAGAGTGACTTGAAAAGAGTTTCTCCTACATTTACAAAAACGGTGAAAACATTACGGTTTTTTTCTACGTGTAAAAAGGTTCACATTTACCGAAGTAACCTAAGGACCAAATGTAACCAAAAAGACACTTACTGGAGAAAGGAACAATTTTCTTTTTCTTTTTTTTTTTTTTTAATTTTTTTTTTAACTTTTTTAAATTTATTTTTGAGACAGAGAGAGACAGAGCATGAACAGGGGAGGGGCAGAGAGAGAGAGGGAGATACAGAATCAGAAGCAGGCTCCAGGCTCTGAGCCATCAGCCCAGAGCCCGACGCGGGGCTCAAACTCACGGACCGTGAGATCGTGACCTGAGCCGAAGTCGGATGCTTAACCGACTGAGCCACCCAGGCGCCCCAGGATCAATTTTCATTGGAAAGATAAAGTCAGTTTTGAATCTGTTCAGACCAAAATGCCTATGGGAATTTCTAGCTCTAGTGGAGGCTGGGGCAAATTATAGAATCTCTTTTTACTCTATATAATAGTATCAGACTCATATTATTCCTGTATTAAAAGCATAGTTGTACGTGAAATGTTTAAAACAGTGACTGGCAACTGATATTCAAAGGATATCAGTCATTACTTTAACAACAGTAGTGATGTTGGTACTAAAGAGTCTACTAGAAAGTGGAATACATAGGCCTGGAACTGAGGAAAGAGATCAGGGTTATCCACACACATTTGGGAAAACTCAGTACAGAGGTAATGATCAAATCTATAATGAAAAAAAAAAAAAAAGGGTTTCCTAGAGAGAGAGAATCGTTTGAGAAAAGTTGACATAGAAGGGAAAACGTCTCCTGGGAATATTTATATCCACATTGTAGATAGTAAGGGCTTATTCAGCGAAGGAGCTAAGAAGAAATTGAAACAGTGCGGTCCTTTTTTTAAAAAAAAAAAAGCCATTATAAAAACTGCTAATCAAAATACATTTCTATTGAGTTAGAAGATAGTCTCAGGACTGGCCACAAAATATGACTCAAAATAAAACATTATATAAAAACAATGTGTGTAAAAAAGTTTCTTTGGAGAAGGGGATGATTTATGTTGAACTTCGCCTCCATTTTCTTAGCAATTCTGCTCTGACTCCAAATTCAGCAGACCAAAAGCTAATGTGATGTACCCTCTCTGGATGACAGTTTAGGAATTCTCTATTACTACTGGAGTGTATCTGTCAGGGATCTCTAGCCTGACTTATTATAGTAGTTTTTCTGACTACGCAAACCATTATCCCATGGGGACTGCACTATGTACCCTTTTCTCCACATCATTATATATCCAGTGATGTTTGAGTACTCAATATGCATCTAAGCTCTGGATATTTGTCTGGCTGTTTTGGTGAGTCTAACCCTTAATTATTTTTTTCTCTTAATTCATTTAAAAAAACTTTTTAGAATACATTTTTGGTCACTTTGCATCATACCGTGACCTGGATGCTCCCATGTGAGTGTTACAGGCGCTAATTCTGAAATCATCAAGCTCTGATACAAAACCTGTTTCTACCTCTTACCAGCTACATGACTTTGAATTATCTGACCTCTCTGTGTCTTTGTGCCTCAGATGCCTTATTTGTAAAACGAGGGTTATGACAGTAGTACGCACTTCGTTGTATGATGCCTTGCACATAATATGTGTGTTGTGAGTATAAACTATCATTATTTTGAAGAGGTATTAAGTACTCAAGGAGGTATAAGACATATTTATTTCCTGCCTTCAGGAAGGTCACACATAATAACGGAAGTAAATCTTTAAACAAATCACTGAAAATATAGCATCATTGTTGTACCAGAGCGATGCTTACTAGGTACAGCATTTGAACACACAGAGTACTTCATCAGCTTTTGTGGAAGCTCCACGCTCAATGTTTCAAGAAAGGACATTTTTTCACATGCTACTCGAGAGGTTACTAGGCTTATGCCAAATTATGTATTTTCGTAGAATCGTATTAGTAAGAAAGGGGAACTAAAAAGGCAGTCATTACATGGATGCTTGTGAATGAGAGGTGGCCGATTAAATAGGGTACATTATGGAAAACGAAGATGAAACAGAAAAAGTGAAAATAGTAAATCATGGTTGTGTTCAGGCACAAAAATAAATTTTATGCCTTAAAATGTTTTCTTGTTTTGGCATTGTATTGGGAAAGGCAGCATGTTAATAGGCACAATGTGATAATGTGTGAATAATGAATGTAAACTTGAGAATCAAACAGGAAAATGGTTTGAAATTTACACACTGCCATAAAGTAATACTAAATTTTTGTATACAGAAGTTTTATATAAACTACAAACCCATATGTTAGTATTTTATAATCGAAGAGCTAAAAAAATGACTATAAACATATTTAAATAAACATTAAAATGTATATTTGACATTATATACTCAAATCTATGATTTTAACCACTGTAAATTTTTACTTGCGAAATGTCTTCACACTTTCTGGAAGCAAGGTAATATGTAATAATGGCAAGTTTTGTTTGCATTTATAATTCCACCTTTTCCAAAAATGATCTTAGGTTAGGACAGCCAATAAGCAAAGACGGGCATGTATATTTCTTTACCAATTGTTAGACTAGATGATTATGTTTTTCTCATAAATTTTTAAGACATCAAGAAAAATAAATGTAAGTGCTTACTTTAAATAACATGTATAATAACATTTCAAGTTGTATTTTAATTGGCATTCTGGACCTCCGGCCAGTTTTATGCCATCTATCCCAATCAGAGTATGAAAAGTTTCTGGATATAAATTCAACACAAAAGTGCATCCTAATTCAAAAGTTACACCATTAATTATGGGGAAAAAAATGTCTTTCCTGTCAGAGCACTCCAACTCTTCTGATACATACGTGTTAGAGAACTAAAGAGATCCCATCTGGCAAAAGAAGTGGGGGCGGGGGGAGGAGATAGGGCTGGAATCAGGAATCCACCCTGGCTATAATCCTGACTTATCCTTTCCCAGCTATATACAGTTGGGCAATGACTTAAACTTTTTATGCCTGGAAGATAATCGTGACACTGAAAATTATATTGGTAACTAATTATCCTTTGATGTTGGAAACAGTTATTCAGATAGCCGGGATATACACTTTTTCCTACCTCCAGAAAACCATTTCCAGATACTGAAGCACAATTTTATTGCCCATATATTGTTGTTGTTGTATTGTGTTTTGATGAAAATGCTAAAGGTGACACATGGTGTAAATGTCACTCCAACTTCTTTCCTGTGTGGAGATGATTTGACAGCTAATTATGAAGTACAAATCTTGGAAACTCACTTTTGAAGAATCAAATACTTTCTGATGCATTTCAAATAAAAATATTTTAAGGTCTAATTTTGTGCTTGAGTTTAGTTACCTTTGATTCTTATATGTCTTACCTAAATAGTCGCTTAATTTTTTAAAACCCCTTTAAAATCTTTATAATAATTTACTCTAATTCATTTAACATTTTTTGAGTCAAAAGACTCAGAAGGAATGTCAACAATGTTACAAATAATTAGCAGAATAAGTGCTACAGAGGATGTCGAATCTTTTTAATACACACGTGAACATACATACGCACAGAAACATAAACGACATTAAATAAAAATGAACAGAGACATGTTTATCTCTTTAACACAAATAGCTGACAAGATAATGCACATAAAACAGACTTGAAAGGCTTTTAAGATACAGACTAAATATAGTTATAAATCTGGAATGCATTTTAATTTAAAATGAATCCCAAATAAAGATGACAGCTTCACACTGGTTATCCATATTAACCCTCACTGAGAACTAAGGCACATATTTGCAAGAAGACTATGTAAAGACGGATATGTGGTCTATGATTTCCGAATCACGTACAATTAACTGTTACATATGATTGTAACTCATGACTTAGACTTCAGTATAATTGTCCTCTGATCAGCTAACAAGCCAAATCAAATTTAATTTGGGGAGGGAGGGAAACACTACAGATATCCATTTTCATAAGTATTTTAAGAACCTTGCAAATCATTTTTATGAGTCTGTTTCCTTTTAAATCTGTAAATATTTAGACAAAAGTGTTTTTAGATATGGTTCAAATATATCAATAGCGTACAATGATAATAAGCACAGGGTTTTTTTTTCTAGTGCAAATTTCTTGACCATAGAATTTTGGGGGTAAAATGTGATTTTTACATAAAAAAGCTCTAAATTACATTATAATGAATCAAAAAAAGAAGGAAATGGAAAATATGCCCAGGTTAACCTATAATTGATTATAGTTTTGATTCTTACCAAATGGACTTTCTTACCTATAAATATTGGCCATATAATGGATGATAATTAAAATAGCATGGCTATAATGTATACATTCTTAAATGTAAAATATACTTTTCTTTGGTTTAGGAAACACAAGTACAAATTCCTTCAAAATGCTTTCCATATGAAATAAATTTAATTTATTTAATTTAGGTGTGATTTAATATGAATGTTTAAATAAAATTTTATATATAAAAAAGAGTGACTTTCATTTAAAAAAATTTCCATGAATGAATTCTCAATTGGCAGGCTCATAGTTAAGAAATTACCAGCTTGTTTTAAAAATATTTTTTCTTTAATTTTTGTTGTAGTTTGAATGTAAGATACTGTTTAGCTGCTGACCAAAATATGTTGAGTGATATTTGAATTAAATTCTTATCCAAATAAATAGATTCTAGACACGTAAGCTATGCAGATGGCAACAATTTAAAATTACCAAACTGTGCAGTTTGTTAATGGATTTAATTTGACTCTTTGAAAATACAGATAGAGATACTGATTAGATGCCAAATAAATTTACAGACAAGCACAATTTACACAATCTCAGATTTTTTTTGAGAGAGAAAAATATGTGTCCATATTTACAGAAGTTGTTGATGAATGTTATGAAATATGTGCTCTTAATTAAAGTTTGAATGCCTTGAATTAAAAATTGTTGGGACAGAAATATATAACTCTTAAATGTCACAGAGTTATCTATATACTCACAATAGCATTTCTAAGTGAGTGGGATCAAAGAATTTCATGCTTTAAAGAAAATATAATACTTAATCCTCAGAATAGAGGTTTCAACTTTAGCCCTTACCTTAAGTTTATATTTATTCAAGATACATTCAATAAATGTTTTTTTTTTAGATAGAATAAATGAGCAACTGAATGGATGAAAAGGCACAACACTGCTTTTCTAATATTTTGAGATGAGGAACCAAATTTGAAACTAAATGTCAAAAACTGTTTCTGCATTAAGAGGCACTCCAATGCACAAAACATTTTTTAAAGGTGACACAATGTTTCATTATGTTTTAAATAATCCTACTAAGTTTCCTTGTATCATTGCCATGAGATAGTCCTAGCATCCATATACTCCAGTTGAGAAGACAGAGACAAAGGGAGGCGTGAAACAAGGAGAGATAAAGCTAGAATCCTGCTTTTGACTCCCTCCCAAGTGCTTAATCCACTCCCCCACATTCCAATTTACAATAAAATGAAATTGGCACATTAACCTGAAAGGAAAAAAAAAAAAAAAGAAAGAAAAATGACCAAATTCATTCAGTGAATTCAGGCATATCCAATGAAGCAACAGTGAGTTTATGCTTATCTGAAAAGGAATTTGGTTCTGAAATAGCACAGTTGACTTATACCTAGTGGGGAAAAAAGGCAATTAAAGAATAGTCTGGAAGCGCTTGAGAGTGGAATTAAAATACAGAATTGGCTTGTGCTCATTGTGAAGTGACTTTAAAAAGAGATTCTGATGAGCAAACATATTAAAAATAGAGCTCTCACTCTTCCTGCTCCATCGAAAAGCCTCCCACTTCCTACAGAAATTCTATAAATTGTGCAGCTCTTTAAGTACATGGAGGAATAGAACACATTCGCAATTATTGGGTAGAATATGTGAGTCATGCAGAAATAGAGCTTAGCAGGAAATTTTTATTTCATTGGACAAATTCTTAGTTATTTATTACAGTTATTAAGAAGACTCTGAAACTGTCAGACCTGTCTTTGATAAAATGAACTGTGTTCCAAGTGCCCTCCAAACAAAATCTCTCATGAAAGACAGACCAGAAATAGACGGGATACCATGGAGAAAAAGCAAAAGGCAAGATGAATGAAACTCAACAACGAGATACCATTTGAAGTATAATATATGAAAAATGGCAGTTGTACTTAAGGGCACAGGAAGAGAATGTAAAATGGTAAAGCAAGAAGGAAATGAATAGAGACAGGATATAAAATGCATACAGAAATTCTTATGATCCAGATTTACTCCAGGCACTTCCCCGCTCGCACTGGATATGAGGTCATTTGTGTTCATTTCTGTGCTTGAATATCATATTTATATAAATATGTTTGAACCTTCACGTACTTAGAGTGCCATTCGCTATGAGCTGTTGTTATTTTAAAACATAGAAATACAGAAGGTATTATTTATCGATAGAACCTATTCTAATTTCTAGTGTCATAATCTAGCCAAAGCAATACATTAAGAGAATGAACCCCCTTTTTTTAAATAAAATTTGTTACAATTTTCACAAACCTTCTAAAATATCCCCTGATTTCCATTAAGAACATCATGATGATTCATTTATACTTACCCATCTTTCATGTTGGTGATTAAAAAAAAAAAAAACAGTTTTAAAATTATTCTACTTTTAAATATATATTTGCCTCATTCTTCGATTTCCTTTAATAAGCTTATTTTGAGTTCATGTAAAATTTGTGAAACCTAACAAACTCCAGAGTTCATGGATAAACCACAAATTACCAACTAAAATTGATAATACAGAGAATTTATGCAACTAATTCAATCAAAACACCTACTTATTTCATTCAAATTAGAGGTAAATGGAATATTTGTCTGAATTACACTTCATTTTACAAAACAGACCAGAGGCTCTCAAAATGCAATAGATAATAAAATTCTACCCAGATGCAAACAGGTTTACCCAGAGATATATTTCAAGGTACAGGCGATTCTTGACTTATTTGTTTAAATTTACTAGATCCCTAACTCTTGAATGTGATAAGATAGGGGACAGAAAGAAGGGGAGAAAACACATTGTATTCTATTCTAATTAGTTTCAATAAGTGTTCTTTTTTAATGGTATTGTCAAAGTGTTGTATTGAAATGATCCTGTAGGGTTATTACATTGTTAACGCTTCTCTGCATTTGCTTAACTTACTACCATGACCACTAAAATATTTAGGGTATCTGCAGAGTGGAAAGTAAAGACGACTGTATTTTTAAGCAGATGCATTTGCATACGCATCCATTAAACATTAAAGACATTAAAACCCACAAAGTTTCTAAAAGACATTTTAATGTGCAATTTTGAGGAACTAAAATGTCTTAATAATTTTATAATTTACCAAAAAGGGACTGCCTAAATACTAAAATGATCACCTTTGTAAAAAGACCTAATCAGAACTGTGAGAGTTTTAGTTTCTCATTCGTATTCTCTGTAAAACAATAAAGGAGCAAGCACACTTTCTGAAGCCTGGAAGCCTGGAAATGTGTTACCTTGTGGAATATTTAAAGCAAGTTACCATTCTGGCTCTTTCATATGACTATAAAAGCAACTGAGCTCACAACACACCGTGCAATGGCGGATGATAGCAACGTATGACATTATATCTACCATAAAATGAGAAATGTAATTGATTCACTCATATTTCTACATATGCCCAAAGCATTTAATGACTGTAGAGTTGGAATACTGACAATGTTAATCATTTTAGTTAAAAAACAGGTTATTTCTACTCTGTTCCATTTGTACTTAGTTGACGTGTGAACTGAGCAAAGGTGTCCTTGTTCAATAGAAATAGCCAAGTTTGGGAATCCACTTAGATATATATATATATATATATATATATATATATATATATATTTTTTTTTTTTTTTTATTTCTCAGTATTATTAGTTTGAAGAACTATGAGGTAAAATAAATAAATAAATAAAGATCTTTGCCTTTTGTAAGAACATGTTTTATGTATGATTGAAGTTTTTACAACACTCCGAAAAAGCCATCCGATGTTAGATTTAAAAATAAAATCAAAAGCATTTTCTGACATAGTACACATGAAAAATTGGAAATTCCAATATCTTCAATAGAAGTTGTAGAAAGTGTATGTCTCCTTGGAGTCTGACACCCACTTAACACAGCAGAAAATAAGGTACTATACTGTAAACAAAAAGTACAGTAAAGGACAGTTGGAAATTTACATAAGAATAGTTCATAAACATTTTGGTCTTTCCATAACAGTTTTTATATAAAATGAATAAAAAAACCTTTAGACAGCTGTCATCACTCTTGTTTGACCACTTTTCACTTATATGCACACGGACATATTTATATAGCAATATATTGATGCACCGTTACATGGATATTAAACTATGATTACTGCTTTGTAACTGAGATGTGCATTATCCAATCAACATTATCCATAGTTGAAATACTCTTACATTATGTATTCCTGTCATGTTGTATCTAGAAAAACATGAAAATATAACTTTACATTATTTCAATTATTTACATTAGTTCAAGCTTGACAGAGAAAAATTGATAAGCTACAATTTTTAGAAGAGTAGGCCCAGAGGTACAATAAATAGCATTGATTGTATAGAGTCATCTTTTTCATTTTTAAAAACTCATTTTAAGTACAATATGGAAACAATTAGTCTGCAATTTGGTCATTCTAGCACGTATTAGTAAAACTTAAAATGCACCTCCAACATTCCTGATGAGGAGAAATGCACAAAAATATCGTACTCTCTACGGATTTGTGATCAGGGATGACTAAATTTGGTGAAGAACATCACGATACCACATGCCCCCACGTTCCATGGTAGGGGCTGTTGTTTAATCCTACATCATCTTTCCCTTCTGTGGAACATAATCAATAAAAATGTTTTCAAGGCACTTAGTAAGATACCAAGTGCTACACAAAGGCTTACTTGCAGAAATAAGTAATTATTTTAATAAAAAAATATTAAAAATAACTATTGGATGTTAACAATTGTTTAAAACCCTAAATTAATTTTATTGGGAGGGGGGAGCTTTAATAGAAACAAATGGCCTTTGATGAAGGGAAAGAGAGCTCCTTTAAATTTTTTAATTAGAGAAATAGAAGCTCTTTAGTCAAAAGTTACAGAAATGTGATGTTTGTCCCCATTGCGCATATTAAAATAGCCATTCCACTTGAGGGATAAGAATAAATACAACATATTAGGGTTGTTTTTATTGATGGCAATGGGAAGAAACTACATTGCAGGTGACTCAGAAGTGCTTAAATTATTCATAATATATAAGCTTTATAACAGCTCTTCTAATTTTGAAAACAAAAACTTAGATTTAGCTTATGGAATTTGATCGATTGGCAACTATTTAAAAAGCTACTTTCTAGGCATTCCTAACTTCATTTACAACTAATACTTCTCTTCTGCAAGCTCAAACATTTTAAAATGGATCCTCACATATTCTGATATTTGCTGTTTAATATTAGCTTTTTAAATCTATTAGCATTTATCTACATAGATTAAATGCTTTATGTTAAATATTTCTTTACATATAGTAAGACATACTAAAAACAGATTCAGATATTGTTTTGGGACAAGTTTATACCCTAGAAACCACCTGGCCTTCTTAAAAGGGGCAATTTTCTCTGGGAACCTAGCAATTTGATAATGTCTTTAAACTCATTTGTTTTATGACCAAACTGTAGCTAAGCAAAATTAATTGGACCAGTTGCAAATAAAACAATAGAAAAATGTTTATTTCAAATGTCAAGCATTGCCAAGTAATTTTATATTAACACCAAATGTTAAAGAATAGGATACATTAAAGTTTTAACAACAATATTAAATTACAAGATTTGAATCTTCTCTTTGTTCTTTCCTTAGCATTTACATATTTGGCTTTGAAAAATACGGAACTGATACCTAAAGCCTTTATAATCACTTCCCACTCAGTTTAATCATTACTTTGTCTTATCCAACCAATATGGAAGCAAATTTATTTAAAAGCCAGTTTTTTTTTTTGAAAATACCTAAAAATATTTTTTTTTAATTTTAAATGTTTTTTTTTTCTTTTTCTTATAAAACATGTCACATCTTGATGCAGTTGATGTCAAGTGTGCTTAAGTCATTATGAATCAAGAGACTAACAATAGTGGCTGCAGAAACGGGTTTGTTGTCTGTACAAAGACTTCAGTTAAATTATAGTACTTCCATGTTAGCTGTGCATGTCCACCAAACTTCATCTGGAACTGG